>NC_041392.1:590629393-590696603 GCF_002162155.2 Triticum dicoccoides | reverse complement strand
TACGGAGGCAGGGGCACCCAAGAGAAACACAAGTTGATCTGCGTGATCATATTCTTAGCCGTGTGCGGTGCCTCCTTCCACCATAATCCTCGATAATATTGTAGCGGTGCTTAGGCGAAGCTCTGCTGCAGTAGTACATCAAGATCGTCACCACGCCGTCGTGCTGACGGAACTCTTCCCCGACACTTAGCTGGATCGGAGTCCAGGAATCGTCATCGAGCTGAACGTGTGCTAGAACTCGGAGGTGCCGTAGTTTCGGTGCTTGATCGGTCGGGCCTTGAAGACGTACGACTACATCAACCAAACGCTTCCGTTGTCGATCTACAAGGGTACGTAGATCATACTCTCCCCTCTCGTTGCTATGCATCACTATGATCTTGCGTGAGCATAGGAATTTTTTTAAAATTACTACGAAACCCTACAGAGATAATGTGACTTCTCCAAAAATATATTTGGAAATATTTAATACGGTACAATTGTCCTTTTGTTAATTTACAATTGTCCTTGTGTCCATAAAAAATGTATTCTAGCCTGTGCACACAAATAATATTTTGTAGGCACCAAATTATAATTACGTGTATGTGAACATTTATTTTATTTTCTATTTTAAAACTTTTGCACAAAAAATATATATCATTTTGTAATTATGTCCTAAGCCTATTTGGACCATGCCCACTTCTACTTTTTTTTCCTTGGGCATGATTCCCCACTAAGGCCCATCTTATTTTTTTCCTTAGCCCAAGTCGAGGAACCCCTTCTTCCTCCTATGTATGTTTCAATCTGGAGATCAGAAACACCCATGGCATCTATACATCTTCCTCTCCCTCTAGCACTTGAAATGTTCGCTCTTTCCACTTCTTATCAACACGAAAAATATTTTGTATTGCATGAAGAACCCATTCATAGGATTAAAATTCCAGTTTGATGTCTGAATTGTTCCGGAATCAATCCGTCATTAGAGGCCACAATGAGCTCGTTTGATCTCCCTGTACCGGCTACCTTGGCCACTATAAATAGGACCCCTAGGTGCGCCTCGAAGCCCTCATCCCTCTCCCTAAAAACCCCTCTTTATATCACTCTATTCCGAGAGGAATTGCTCGCCGGGATTTACCCGTTTTCGCAACTCCGGCGGCTTCTCCACCGCACGCGAGGACGAGGACGGTCTCACCTCTGCATCTCCCAAGTTCGCCTAGGCCTCCTCTCCGTCGTTCGGCCAATCGTTGCCGTCGGGACCTTTTCTTCTCCAACTCCAACGAAACTCCGGCGAAACTCCGGTGAGCACTGTGTAAATCCCGTAATTGCTTTTCAGAAAAATACTCAAACTTCGGAAATTCATATCTCCTAGACCGTAAGTCCGAATTCAACAAATTTTATATCCATGGATTCGTTGAAACACGAAGTTTATCATGAGACAAAAATATTTCACTTTTGGTAAATTAAATTTGACACAATTTAAAATTTGTATTTGCGTATTTTTACTATATCTATTAATCTATAATTCTGTTGAAAATGTTTCCTTCAGCAAAATTGATCCTTCGGTCCATATCTTGCTGTTAGAATTTTTTTCCTAATTGTTCATCTATGTCTAGCCACTGTTTCAACCTTAACACTTCATATAGTTTTTATTTTATCGTAATTCAATTTCATCATTAGTTTAATGTGATACTTGATTCAGCTTTCTTGAGAAGATCATTAGGAACCTCTCTGGTCATATGCCATCATTATACAAATTTAGACTTCATGAGATGTTACATACATTTTGTTACATAAATCTTTGTGCCACAAACTCCATCTACCATTTTCATTATAGACTTTGTCATAGAACCTTGCCTCACAACTCTTCAGCCCGTGATCTTCACTTTGACCCAACCCTAGAACAAAACCTATATCATATTTTCATTCTTGATCTTATCTCAACCCGTAACCAAGTCCTAACACCTTATGTAGGAATGTTATTTTTTATTTTTTATTGTAATTTGGATATTTATTTGGATGTTGTTGTGTGTTAAAGTACTTTTTTATATTGTTAGATATATTGTAACGAGAAGGAGAGATGACTCAATGGAATATTTCATCTTCATCAACAGTACAAGGCAAGTTACATCTTGATCACGTTTTTTATACCTATGTTTTATATATGCATTTAGTCCTTTGATGTAGGGTTTGCATGAATATGTTAGTTGGCTATATTATAAACCCAGTAGTGCAATGAGGTAGGTCTGAGCCTTTACTTCTTTGTCGCCAACGTTGTAGGGATTTTTGCTATGCCATTGTAGACGGGGATTGGTATGTGAGATCATGAAAGTTGCGAGTGATATAATAATTAAGGGTAACCTTAAGGTGGCAACATTAACACACATCTGGGTGGATTTGTAAGGGGCACCCTGGAGAAACCAGTGGACTTGCCCAGGGGATCCCGGAGTACCCGTGTGATCACCCTATGGACTGACACCCAGGCTCAAAGGGATTCATCAATTTTTCATGACTAGAAGCTTACCTGCACAGCCACAAGCTATCATGGGCTCTGGCTTAGTTGAGTACGTTGTGTGACCTCTTACAGTGGTAGACTAGCAGATGTAGTTATATATGTAGGTGTACCGGTCTACCCAGGGTTAAGAGGAAACACTTCAGAAAGACTATGTCTCGATCTTCCGGCTCTCAAACACCAGGCAGTGCGAGGACTACAAAGGAGGTGATCGAGTCTTGTGGGGAAAAGTGTGCAAAACTCTGCAGAGTGTAAAACTAATCGATTAGCCATGTCCCCGGTTATGGACAATTTGAGCATCTGGAAAGTGGGAATTGAGCAATCTCATCACTCTAAATAATCTAATGGGTTTTAATGAATTTGGGTATGAATTAAATGGAGCAACCATCTCAACCATATTGTGATGAATTATGTAGTAACAATATGATATTCTTTTGATGATAGGGAAAAATCAACTTTATGCAAATTAAATTAGAACCAACCACCAGCCATATTGCATGTATAAATAGGACATTTATTCATCTCTTATGGTGTGAGTTGCCAGTACATTCAACGTACTGACCTACACGGCTGCAACATATTATGTTGCAGATATTATCCGACGAGTAAGTGATACGATAGGGTTACGATCCACACTCAACTTGCGGATGGCGTTGATGGGACTCCACACCCGTTTCTCTGTTTTCCGCTGGGAGTTTTAAGGTATATATCAGTTTTTTTGTTACTTATACATGTGATTACACTTTGATATATACATTGATGTACTGTGTGTGCTAGCATACCGATCTAGGAATAGCACAGATACACAGAGACTTGACCGTCTGAGGTTGGGTCGCTACAGAAATGGTATCAGAGCACATGTTGACTGTAGGACGTGACCCTAGGAAATGGCTTAGTACCAGCAAGACCCCGAGAGAACAAATTTTGCCTTGGAATTTGTCCCTCATCTTTTGAACCCTTGACCAAAACTCTTCTAATTTCCAAATTTTAGATGGAGAATTTCACCCTGAACAACAGAGAGCACTATAAGGACATTCTTTGTGGTCCAACCCTCATGGTACTGGTCAGACTGCTGAAGTTGCCGATACCGGAGATCAAGGTGAACAAGAGAAGAACCGGAACATGGGGCATTAAGACTTGAGTTTTTGGACGTCAAGGAGACCCCAAGAAAGGAGACATCACATATGAGATGATAGCCCGCAACAAGGATATGGGAATCAACACTGCCATTCATGATGCAATTGGATGCCTATGCTATCGTCATTGTAATGAGCTAAGCAAGAACAATTTTGGAAAGCTTAGATGGCAGAAAGCTGGTGGAGCACATATCTTACTGATGAAGGAGCAAAAGCTAAAGTTTTCACCTCTGACGGTGTATAACAAAGACTTGGAGCATTACATCAAGAACCTCCAGATGGACCTTCTCGAAGTCTTATTCGATAAGGAAGCACTGCATGAAGAACTCAAGGCCCAAAAGCTGGAGGTAACCAAACATGCGGAGGAAGACCTTGAAGTTCGGAAACTTCGTCAGGAACTGGAGAATAACAGGACCATAGCTCATGCCAAAGATGTTGAGATCCAGAAGCTCAAGAATCAACTCCAAGACATACTGGGACGCCACAGTAGACCACCATGAGAAAATAAGTTTGAACGTTTACGATTTGAGTATCTGACCATACCAACTTATGTGGGTGGCAGTACTATATTAATGTTTGATTGAATAAATGTGTGAATCATGATTGACTTGTGCGATGTTTGTATCTCTCTATTCCTCCAACTCTATCTCATCTCAAAACCCTTGGACCCAATAGATGATGAATGAAGATGGACTCAAATTCTCGGTACCCAAGACTCAGTTGGAGACCGAGCAATGGATTCGTAACATGGAGAATCACCTAAGGATCAACCTTGTTGAAAGAAAGGATGAAGTACCATACGCTCTTCGGTACTTTGAAGGAAGTGCCGCAACATGGTGGAAAATGCATCAAGCCATACAAGGATGGAATGGAGCAAAGACTTGGGAAGAATTCAAGACGACTCTGCTAAGGTCTCATCTTACCCGGAAGCCCTACGATAGTAAGATGATGAAGAAACCTTGCGCATGTAAGATTTGCGGAGAAATTGGACACACCCATAAAGAACACAAAGGACGGATGCCCACATTGTGAAGAAAATCACCCAGCCGGAGAATGCCCAACCTGGCAGGTTACATGTTTCTTATGTGAAGGAACGGATCACTACCCTGCTCAGTGTCACATTTATCCCGTGTTACAACAAACTACCCGGAAGCATAAGGAAGGAATGAAGGAAACCCTCCGAGAAGGTATGAAACAACCTGTGACGAAGGATGATGTTGAAGACCCTAATGGAGAAGGCCTAACCAGATTTTATTCCAAAGCCTGCTATTCATGTGGAGAAAAAGGACATTTTTCACAATATTGCACCAAGGAAAGAAAAGAGAATCCAGAATACTTCCCGATAGAAGAAGTAAAATTTGATCCACATGAAATAGAAGCACTGATCGGTACGAAGAAGCCCCCGAGGAGGAAACGAATACCTCCCCAGAGTAACCCAATTTCTGCAGAGAAGGACCTGAGTTATATCACATGTTTCAGGTGCAAGAACTCATGATACTACTACCATGAATGTTCGGACAAGAAGCCAAGAACCCAAGGAGTCCAGAAAATCACAAGGAAGCCTCAAGACAAGTCGGAAGCCATTTGTTTTCATTGTAAGGAAGTGGGACATTATGCTAGGGAATGTTCGGATCAAAAGAAAGCTAAAACCGAGTCGAGATTATGATATCAGTAATAAGTAGTAGGAAGCAATTTTATTTTCATGAGTAGGTTGAGTTGACCTATGTAATGGAAGTCTTGGAGAATGTAATATTTCATGGATCAATAAAGTTGAATCATCAGTGCCATGTTGAATTGTAAGAGTTGCCACTCTCTTAGATTTTGACCATTTTCAAGGATATGAGAAATATGGTCTGTGGATGAATTAGTACAATTCATTTTAAGTGTGGTAGTATTTCGTAAAACCACAGGGTCAAAGGAGAAAGAAACGTGTTGTTCATGCTGATCCGCAGAAAGGAGCTGGACAAAAATAAGTTGCAGTTTGATTTCGCTATGTTGCTTACCACAAGGAGATGAAGGAAATGAAGTGGTATGAGAATTACCGGAGAATATGGATCAGTTGTAACCAATGTTGGGGATATCGCTTATCGGGAACTTATCAGTCGACCCATGATAAGGGTTAAATCGGCCATTTTATCGGCATATCGGCCGATTTATCGCCATATCGGCTAATTTATCAGTCGATTTATCTTATCGGTCAGACAACGGTAAGCGATAAATCGGCCGATTTATCGAAATATCGGAAGATATCTTGAACAGTGGTTGAGGATGAGTAAAAGCTATACAAGTGTTGAAGTGGGCCATAACCCACAAGCCCAGGATTTACCGAGGAACAAGCACAGTCTTGTTGAAGGAAGAATTATGAAGGATCCATGAAACGTCTACCGATCAAGTTATAGCTATTTTGTAGGAGGATATGTAAAACCAAGGTTGTCAGAATCGTGATTTTGAATCGGATCGGAACTTCGATGGTAGGATCGCAAATCGTAGAATCTTCACTATCAAGATCGTAGAAACGTAGATTCTAAGAACTAAAGTCGTAGAATCATAGGGGTTAGTTTGGATCATAAAGTCGTAGAATCATCTAACAGAATCGCGATTCTGACAACCTTGCATAAAACCAGAGGGTTTTGGTGAAATGATAGTTGTTTTCGTTTGGCTTGCAGAATTGATGGATTTATCCGAACCCAGTTCATGGACAAGAGAAATCTGCAATGCCTGTGAGGATGCCCAGGTGTTAGGATGCGAGATTCACTAAACCTTATAGAGGGTAATGATTTGGGTGCGACATGTCTTGGCCACCATGATGATTTACTCTTCTCATTTGCTCTTGTTATTTGGAATGGTAAATCTGAGTCACTTACCCATATGTAAGTGCATCTAGTGCCCCTTAGTGATTTTGGTGTATTGAAGACTTATAGGTTAAGGGACTAATGCGTGTGTGAGTGTACACAGGTCTATAAGTCTATGAGGAGTTTGATATTTACAGGAAAAGTCGACCCCTAAAAATGAATATCTTCGACTGAAGATTTTGGTATTTCTGAAGACTTTCATGAAGACTTTGAAAGTGAAGAAATTGGTGTGTCCATGAAGACTTGATATTCATGCGAGGAATATGAAGCTTGAAGACTTTCGTTTTCATAGTTTTTCTTTTCTCTTTCTTGAGTCATAGGAAACACCGTACTGTTAAAGGGGGTCGAGGAAATACTAAGGAAAAATTTCCATGTGATGCTCAACTCAAAATCCTACACCTACCAATCCCTTCAAGTGAAGACATTGAAAATCTCATACAGTTCAGTCAATTTCTTCAGTGACAGAGACGAAGTTCTTCTGGTTTTTGAGGAATTTGTCCTGACTGAGGAGTTAGGAATTCGCCAGTGCAGATTGCCTACACAGTGAGGAACATGATAGCCCTGAGGATTTTGGTACTCAAAATTCCGACCGTTGCTGTGCTATGCGCCAGCTGTTTCAAAATATCTACCCACCTAACGGTCATATCATTGAAGGGCATTTATGTCTTATCATGTCAGGCTGCTCCCTAGGCTATAAATAGCCGCCCCCTACAACCACTAGCGGGGAGAGGCTGCTCCGAAAGAAACCGACACTTGTCATTTGAGAGCAACCCATCCTCCGAGGACTTTGAGCGAAAATCATCAAGTGAGGAAAAACCAAAAACCCAAAACCCAAACACGTACAAACCCCAAGTGATTGAGCATCACTGAAGAGATTGATCCTGAGTGGATCCGACGCTTGTTACCTTTGGAGACTGTGCTTCTTCCAGACGGTTAGACGTCATGGTCTAGAGCATCCAAGACGAATTGTGGATCGTCGGGTGACCAAGTTTGTGAAGGTTTGGAAGTCACCTGAAGACTTACCACGAGTGATTGGACGAGGTCTGTGTAACATTAGTTCAAGGAGAATACGGTGAGGACTGGGTGTCTTGGACTAAGTGTCCTTGACTGGGTGTCCGGGACTGTGTGTCCTCGAGTTTAAATACTCAGCCGCTCCAACCAGACGTACAACTGAGACAGCAGTTGGAACTGGTCTACCAAATCATTGTCTTCACCGAGCTTACTGGTTCTATTTCCTCAACTCTTTCATTTCCTCATAACTGTGTTGTATGTTTGTTCATATTTGTGTTTGAAGACTTTGACTGAAGACTTTCTCAATTTCCTCAGTTCAATTTCTTCAGTCTGTTTGTCTTCATCCTGTGTTATCCTGTGATTACGCTTCATGTACTTTGAGCCTGTCTTCATTTCATCATGATGACTACGCTTGTATTCAGTTATGTTTACCTTTGAGTACTTATTCCGCTGCTAGTAGTTCTTCGCTAAGGAATTTCCTCACTGGCAAATTCCTTAGTGAAGAATTTCATAAAAATCACCTATTCACCCCCCTCTAGTCGATATAACGCACTTTCAATTGATATCAGAGCAAGGTACTCCCTTATTCTGTGTGATTTTGGTTTAACCGCCTGGAGTTTTAGTTATGTCGACCGCAGGTATGACAAAGGTGACATGCCCCATCTTTGACGGTCACGAGTATCCAAAGTGGAAGGCCATGATGAAGAAATGCCTCATGGTGATGAACAGCGAGTTGTGGACCGTCACTAAGATTGGCCTGACTGATCTGTGCAAGATGGCGGATGCTGATGACATTCGCAAGTACACTCTTATCAACCTCACGGCGAAGGATGTCATCTGCTCCAGCATGTCACAAAATCAGTTCAGGAATATTATGCATCTCGATCATGCGAAGCTCATCTGGGACCGTCTCTCTGAGGTCTATGAAAGTCATCGAACTTGTCATGATCCTTGGTTTGAGGACTTCAAGGAATCTCTCAAAACAATGACATTCGAACCAGAATCATCATCTTCTGCATCATGCCTTATGGCAAAACATGCTGAGGTAACTGAATGCTACCTATCCGAGTCCAGTGATGATGAATCTGGTGATGAATTTGGACCCAGCTATGTCAAACTTGCTTCCCTTGCTACTAAACAACAAAGAGCTTTGGAAAAAGCTCACTATATGCTAAACAAGAGTGATGATATGTTGGGTGAGGAAATGGATCGTTCAAAAGCTTTGGCTGAAAGTCTTCAGAGACTTCATACTAAGTATGACACCCTTCAAGATCAACATAACACTCTCTTATCAGACCATGAGAAGCTTTCTTATGAATTTCTTCAAAGAAAGCAAGACCTTGAGAAGCTAAGAGTGAGTTATGAAGATCTTCAGAAGGAGCGCGATTCATTACTTGCTCAACAAATCAGCGCATCTCAGGAAGAATTTGTTCCTCCATGCTTGAAGTGCATTGAACGTGAATCTGCTAATTGTTCACCTGAATGTTCAAATGCTGCTAATGTTTCAAATTCTTCACATGCCTCTGCTATCACTAATTCCTCATCTGAGGACATTGCTACTATCACTGACGATGCATGGCTGAAGGAATTGTACACGACAGGCATGTACAAAAGCCTCAAAGGGCATCAGGCTCTTTGTGATGTGCTTAAAAAGCAGATCCTCAACAGGAACCCTAGGAAAGAGGGTATCGCCTTTGAGAGGAAAATCAATGCTGATGGTACATATTGGAAGCCTGAGCAGTACCCCAAAATTACATGGGTTGCTGCAAAGGGACCTCTAGTTGATCCATCTAACTTATCTGGATTTGCATGTGAATCTCCTCATTCTAATGATGAGTCAATTGACTCCAACTATAAACTGTTCAAAAATCAGAATGGTGAAGTATTTGCTAGATATGTTGGCACTAACTGCAGGAACGGCTCCCCTGTGAAGAAAATCTGGGTTCTCAAAAGATGCCTTGAAAATCTTCAGGTGAATGTCATCATGACGCCACCTGTGAAGAATAGGAACCCCAGATCAAATTCTTCATATGGACCAAATTCTTCATATGGATTTAAGTCCTCATACGGACCAAACTCTTCATATGGATCAAAGTCCTCATATGAACATCATCGTGCTAACCCGTCTGTTTCGCAGGGAAGATCTAAGGATTATGGATATGTGCATTATTCTTCAAATCATTATGTCCATAAGTCCTCGAAGAATTTCTCTGCTTACTCTTATGCTTACTCTAACCCCTCTTATGTGAGACGAAATGGACTGGCTTCCATGCCATCCTTCTCGTATGGAGCTCGCAGAATGATGAACTCTTTGCCACCCCTTCAGATGTGGGTGGTGAAGAAAAAAACTAATCTCTTCTGCAGGGTCAGGTCTCCAGACGCACATAATCGTCTGAAGAATTTGCTGGAGACCTAAGCATGCCTGAAAAGACGCAGGCTAATCATGAAGAAATGAACTTTCATTTCTCACGTCCTCATATTGCTTTATCAGTTCTTTTACTTGATGAAATTGATCTGATGAATTGATGTCATATTCTTCACTGATGAAGTATATGAGTTTGTAAGCTGCACTAATTCATCTGTAGGATGATCAACCCAAAGCCACTGAGTGGGTCCTCGATAGTGGATGTAGAAACCACATGACTGGTGACAAGAATCTATTGATGGATGCTCCATTATCTCCGTCACATCTAAAGCATATCATCTTTGCTGACAAAGGCAAAAGTCAGGTATTGGGTCTAGGTAAGGTTGCGATTACAAAGGATCGACACATGGACAAAGTCATGCTTGTTGAGTCCTTAGGATACAACCTTATGTCTGTCTCAATGCTTTGTGATCTTGATATGGTTGTTGTCTTTGGCAAGTACCGTTGTGTTGTGGTTATGGAAGCTGACAATTCCAAAGTCTTCGAAGGCTTTAGGAGAGGAGACCTGTATATTGTTGATTTCTCTACAGGACCACAACCAACCATGTGCTTACTTGCAAAAACTTCAGAAGGCTGGCTCTGGCATCGACGACTTGGTCATGCAGGCATGAGGAATTTGCACACGCTTGCGAAGAAGAAGCATGTCATTGGCATCGAGAATGTCAAATTCCTCAAGGATCACCTATGCGGAGCCTGTGAAGCCGGGAAGATGACCAAGGCCAAGCATCCAGCGAAGACTATCATGACCACCACTCGCCCATTTGAATTGCTTCACATGGATCTCTTTGGTCCTAATCATTATTCTGCTATCTCAAATGAAGCATCTCAATATGGCTTTGTTATTGTTGATGATTATTCTCGTTACACATGGGTACACCTTGTTACTTACAAACATGAAGTGCAGGAAGTCTTCAAACGATTTTCCTTGAGGGCTTCAACCAACTTTGGTGTGAAGATCAAGCACATCAGAAGTGACAATGGCACTGAGTTCAAGAATTCTGGTCTTGATGACTATCTTGATGAACTTGGTATTACTCGTGAGTTATCTGCTCCTTACACTCCTCAGCAGAATGGCGTCGTGGAGCGCAAGAACAGGACTCTTGCTGAGATGGCTCGCACTATGCTTGATGAATACAAAATGCCTCGTCGTTTTTGGACTGAGGCAATTGATACTGCGTGCCACATCATCAACAGAGTATATCTTCACAAATTCTTCAAAAAGACTGCCTATAAACTCCTCACTGATAAGAAACCCAATGTAAGTTATTTCAAAGTCTTCGGTTCTAAATGTTGGATTAGAGATCCTCATCACAACTCAAAATTTGCACCGAAAGCACATAAAGGTTTTATGCTTGGTTACGGAAAGGACTCGCACACCTACAGAGTCTTCAACAACGTTCTTCACAAAGTTGTTGAAACTGTAGATGTGCGGTTCAATGAAACTAATGGCTCGCAAAGAGAGCACCTACCTACTGTGATAGATGAACCAGCACCTGAGGAAACTATCAAGTTCAAGGCTACTGAGGATGTCATTCCTACTGAAGAATCTGCTGAAGAATTCATTCTAGAACATGAAGAACATCGAGCTAATGCACCTGAAGAAAATGGTGCTAAAGAAAACGCTGATCAAACTCTTCAACGACAACCAGCTCATCCTCGCATTGCAAAAGAAGTGCAAGTTGAAAAGATCATCAATGACATCAAAGCGCCAGGTCCTCTCACACGCTCAAAAGCTTCACATTTGTCTAACTTTTGTGGGCAGTATGCTTTTGTCTCTATTACAGAGCCCACTAAGGTAGATGAAGCATTTCTAGAGCCTGAGTGAATTCAGGCCATGCAAGAAGAATTACATCAGTTCGAGCTCAACAATGTCTGGGAACTGGTCAAACGTCTAGATCCTCGCAAGCACAATATCATCGGCACAAAGTGGATCTACCGCAACAAGCAAGATGAAAATGGCCTTATGGTGAGGAATAAGGCATGGCTTGTAGCTCAAGGCTACACACAGGTTGAAGGAATTGATTTCGATGAAACTTTTGCACCTGTTGCTAGACTTGAGGATATCCGCATATTACTTGCTTATGCTAACCATCATGATATCACTCTATATCAAATGGATGTGAAAAGTGCATTCCTCAATGGTAAGCTTGAGGAAGAAGTATATGTTGCTCAACCCCCAGGTTTTGAAGATCCAAAGAATCCTGACAAAGTCTTCAGACTCAACAAGGCCCTCTATGGCCTCAAGCAGGCCCCACGGGCTTGGTATGATACTTTGAAGGAACTCTTCATGAAGAAAGGCTTCAAACCCGGTTCACTCGACCCTACTCTTTTCACTAAATCTTATGATGGTGAATTGTTTGTGTGCCAAGTATATGTTGATGATATTATCTTTGGCTGTACTGACCAACGTTATAGTGATGAATTTGCCTATATGATGAGTGAAGAATATCAAATGTCTAGTATGGGAGAGTTGAAATTTTTCTTAGGTCTTCAAATTCATCAACAACACAATGGCATATTCACATCTCAGGAGAAATACCTCAAGGATGTACTTAGGAAGTTCGGCATGCAAGATTGCAAAGGCGTCAAAATTCCTATGCCCACAAATGGCCATCTGTGCACTGATGAAAATGGTATTGACTTCGATCATAAGGTATACCGCTCCATGATAGCTTCCTTATTATACTTATGTGCATCTAGGCCAGATATAATGCTTAGTGTTTGCATGTGTGCCCGATTTCAAGTTGCACCGAAGGAATCACACCATAAGGCTGTGAAGCATATTCTTCAATATCTAGCTCACACACCAACACTTAGATTATGGTACCCCAAGGGCTCGGCTTTTGATCTTGTTGGATATTCTGACTCTGACTATGCTGGTGATCGTGTGGATCGCAAGTCAACATCTGGTACATGTCATTTCCTCGGACAATCTTTGGTATGTTGGTCCTCGAAGAAACAGAACTGCGTATCACTATCTACTGCTGAAGCTGAGTACATTGCCGCTGGTTCTTGCTGTGCCCAATTGCTATGGATGAAGCAAACTCTCAAGGACTACGGCGTCAACATGAAGAATGTACCTCTCTTCTGTGACAATGAGAGTGCCATTAAGATTGCTCACAACCCAGTTCAGCACTCGAAGACAAAGCACATTCAGATTCGTCATCATTTTCTTCGTGATCATGTGTTGAAGGGCGACATTTCTATTGAGCATGTGAAGACTGAAGAACAGCTAGCCGATATCTTCACAAAGCCCTTGGATGAGAAGAGATTTAGCAAGTTGCGGTGTGAGCTAAATATCCTAGAATCTTCGAATGTTCTGTGAAAAGGACACTCATCCTAACACTTATGCAAAATTGATGACTTAGATGTGCAAGACATGAAGAAACGGTTTACTTCAATCAATGAAGAATAACACTCTTAGTGTGAAGAAATTAATGAAGAATTTGATTCTCAGAACCCTACGATAATTGTACGCAGTGTCTGAAATCATCATTCTTATACAGTGGGTCACGCCACCACCAAAAGTTGAAATTCCTCAAATTATTCATATTCTTCAACTTTGCATAGTCTTCACTGGTTCCGTTGTTTTTCTTCATTGGCTATATATATATATATTATATATATATATATATATATATATATATATATATATATATATATATGAGTTTATGTCCTCTACAGCATTCATTTATTGCTATTTCTTCAAGTTGGTTTTCTGCTAAGTGAATGTGATCGGACCCTTCCCCTCTATGCTATACTCAACCCAATCTGTTCACAAATTCTTCATGTGCGTTCTATTTGAAACTCGTTCAAAATCTTCACTGTGTCCTTGTCAGCTGAAGAAATTGCGAATGGAACTTTAAAACTAATCTTATCCAAATTTTCGGTTTTGCCGCTCAAAACGTTCCGCATCCCACGATAAATTTTTAATTCACCCATGATCTTACACGATCTCCACTACACAGTACGTGGGTGACACATGTCGTGCGAAGGAGAAGGGCCAGGGGCACGTTCGTCCCAAATCTTTGGGCGAACTGTTTTTCACTGCTACTATAAATACCCCCTCATCCCTTCCTCACTTCCTTTACTCCGCTCGATCTCTCTCTCCCACTCGAGCTTCCCAAACCCTAGCGCCGCCACTACTCCATCGTCGCCGGTGAGGAAGAGCTTCACTGCCTCGACCTCGTAGTCGTCGTACTCGCGTCGACCGCGGAAATCTTCACCTCCGCCGCCACCGTAGACGTCTTCCTCCGCCAAGTTAGGGCGTGGAAGATCTACACCGACGAACTCCACTGTTTCACCTCACTGTTCGTCGTGTTCTTCATTTAGGGTAATTAAAAGTTACTTTTACTGCCCTCTTTGATTCAAAGTTTCTCTACAAAATCTTCAAAGGTCACACACTAAACACCTCACATGTCATCTGTTCTTGATTCATTTCTCTAAGCATCATTTTTCTTCAAGATTCCTCAATTGTGTGGATCTTCGATCTATACAACTCTGGAACCTAAGACAAAGAACGCTTAGTGAAAATCTTCAAGACTCATCTGGTCAAATTCCTCAAACTTGATCTTTTTGAAAAACCTTCTGAGAACGCATATGACCTCTCCAAATTCCTCGCACCTATACTCTGTTCACAGGTACACATGTCCGCTGCTGAATCACTAGGTTCTCATCAACTTAACTCATTTGCAGTGTTCCTCGAAGAAAAGTTGCATACTTCTTCAGAGAATTCAATTGTTCAAATTCCTCAACTGAAGAAAATGGCTGACGGTAAGAAGCCACAGAAGGGAGGAAAGAGGCCTGAGGTAAATACAGCGTTTGAAATCCCTGATGACATATATGCTGGGTACTGCACACCTACTGAGGAAACCAAGAATGAGCGCAAAGTGTGCATTCAGAAGATAGAGAGGAGATGGGCAAGAGAATGGAGGGAGTACAAATATGTCACTCCTAAGTATATGAAGAAATTCGCACTCAATCCTCCATGCCAAAGAGCTTCACTGGCACCTGACCAAATTGCTGATCCCGCCAGCCTCAAGCGCGGTGAGGACTATCCTAATGAATGGGCCAAGCGCCAAGCCAAGCTGGCCAAGCAAGCCAGAGAAGCAGTGAGGAAATTCAATGAAGACTCTGCTGCGGCTGCTGCTGCCTCTGCTGAGGCCTCTGTCAAGCCGAGGAAATACATGCCTAAGAAGCCTGCTCGTAAGCCAAGTGCTTCACCAATAGTGCCCTCACGGCCAAGTTCCTCAGCTGCGCCCTCACGGCCAGACTCTTCAAAGTCCTCACGACCAATCCCTCAAGTTACTCCTTCAAAATCCTTAGCACTTCCTCCAAAGTCCTCAGCTATTCCGACAAAGTCCTCAGCACCTGGGCATCTGGCCTCGTGCCAAAGGACTGCAGGCATCTCCATTGCCTCTGGTATCTTAGCAAGCTCCTCAGCTGCACCAAATTCTTCATCTGGCCCCACTCTGCTGAAGACCAAGGCCACTGCTTGACGAGGTCCGCGCCCAAGTCCTCAAAAGAAGCAAGTCGCTTTCCAAGTGCCGTCTGAAGAAGATGAAGCTGATGATGATGAACTTGCAGAAATCATCAGAGATAGACAAGTTAGGGCCGCTAGAGCCAAAGGCACACCTGTGCCACTGCTTTTGGATCCCAAGCTGATCCTCGACTACATTGATCTCTGGCACAAGGACCCAAATACTCCTATTCCTGACTTCAAGCTGACGCCTGGTCAAAATCACATGCTGACTCATTTCATCCAAGAGGAGAAATGGAAATATGATCAGGCCAGACAGATCAAGAAGGCCCAGTACAGAAAGGAGAAATATCTGAAGAACAACGTTGTCACTATGACAACTGATGAACTTATAAAAATCCAATCTGAAATGAAAACCCTCAGCGATGACTTCAAAGCCTACTATGCTGATTGGCAAGGAGCCAAAGTTAGATTTGTAAAAATAACTGAACAGTTCTCAAATGTTGCTGCCCCAACGCAACAGGAAATTCCTCAGGCTGACGCATCTGCTCAGCCGACTGAAGAACATGCCAGCACCGCTGATGACAATCAGGCTGCTGAAGAAAATGTGAGTTCTAGGGCTGATGACTGCATTTCAGCCACCGAAGAAATTGCCAGGGCATCCACTAGTGGTGCGCCTGAAGAAAATGAAGAAATCAGGGCAACTGCATCAGTTGTGCCTGAAGAAAATCAACCAGATTCCTCAGCTGCTCCTGCACCAACTTCAACTCCAATCCTTCCATCTGCATCAGATGTGAAGAAGACCAAGGCTGCAGAGCGTGTTGCAGTGAAGAAAAGGAAAGCATCAGCTGCTTCAGATTCTTCAGCTCCAAAGAAAATGAAGCCTATGACAAGTTCATTTGCACATCCGATTGATGTTGTTCCCATCTCAACCAGGCCATCAAAGGACCTTGTTCCTTTTGATGAAGAATATGTGATCCCCAGCGGATCTGATGAAGAAACTCTGTCAGGACCCCGACTCGATGTCACATCGATCTAGCTGGTAACACCTCATATCACTTTGCGGCCTCACGCACGGTATTCCCACGGGTGTCGTCTTACCTTTTCCCGGGACCGTTTGCGCCTTTTGGCTCACGTATATGATAGTGTCGCTAGCATCCATATGATAAAGAGCCCGGGCTGACATGACTAGTCGTAAACCCAAAGTGGCACAGACTTACAGGGACAGGCATCCATGACCCAGCTTCGAACGTGTCGGTCATCAGCAAGTGGGTCCGGGCTGTAGCACTGGGCTAGCAGGACTCCGGTAAACCGGGCTGTAGCGGGCTAACAGGACTCCGGTACTCAAAGCGTGACATTTCCCCGAAGGGACAGACACAGGAACGAAGAAGGACACATGCCGGCCAACCTAAGTGTTCCAGAGCAGTAGCAAGCTACCATGGCTCAGCGGTAACACTAGGAGACATTTCCCAGTAAGAGAGGCTACCAAAGATAAACAACTAGATAGTCAGATCCCACACATACCAAGCATTTCAATCATACACACAATATGCTCGATATGTGCAAATACAACGAAGCATCACAACATGACTCTATGACACAAGTACTTTATTTAAGGCTCAGTGAGCCATACATAACATACACAAAGGTACGGGTATCACGACCCCACATACAAGTCATACAGTCATACAAACCAGCAGCGGAAGTAACTTGTCTGAGTACAGACAACTAGTAAAATAAAAGAGGCTTGGAAAGCCTAGCTATACTACGTGGTCCTTCACAAGCTCAGGGTCACCACCTGGGTCTTTAGCCTACTCGTTGATGTCAACGTCTACATAGAACCCATCAGAAGGGGTTGCAGCGTCTTCTGTAAAAATGTAGATTATAGCAACATGAGTACAAAGGTACTCAGCAAGACTTACATCAGATCCTACATACATGCATCGTATCAAGAAGGGTTGGTGGAGTTATTGCAGCAAGCCAGCTTTGACTCTTGGCTAGGCTATCCTACGATAATCCAACTTGAAATGGTTTTGCGCACACGAGTCCACTACTCACCACTTCAATACACTACCGAGGATCCACCTCCGTCTTCCTACGGAAGAGCCATCCTCTGCACTCACACTTATCTTGAGGCTTTTAACAGTTTCCATTTACTTGTCTATGAACTGTATAGGCAACCAAGTAGTCCTTTACCGCGGACGCGGCTATTCGAATAGATTATGATAACCCTGCAGGGGTGTACTTCTTCATACATGTTTCCACCACTTAGCGTCTGCACACGACATGTGCTCGGCAGACTTCAAGCGAAAGCCGACGTGGGTGTAGACCACGACCTACCTAAACACTTAAGCCTCTAGTCCAGGTTTATCGCCTATTCAGGTTCCATCCGCAGGGAGTCCGGCCGGGGTTTCCCATACGGCCCCGAACGATGTGAACAGGGTTCCCGAGATACCTAACGGGTATTCGGTACACCGTGCCACGTACCTACCGCATCACAGCCCACCCCTACGGTCAGCGCTGTCCACGGCCTCCAGTAGGCTACAAACACCAGAAACTACTTGCAACTCCTGGACAGAGAGCTAGGGTGAATAAGAAGTCGAGCGGGGTCATATTTCAGGGCCCAATGCATGGTAGTAGCTGTATCTTAAATCACGCATACAGATCTCAGTGCTTAAGGTCGGCTTCAATGAAACAACCCACCATGTACTCCTACATGGCCTCTCATCGATACCTTTACCAAATCGTATTCACCCCACCACTCTCATTACCGAGATAAACATTTCACTCTAGCCCATCACCCAGATGAACCAGACCTGACACGACTCTAAGCATAGCAGGCATAGCAAGGTAGGAACAACACATACATATGGCTCAAACAACTCCTACACATGCTAGTGGGTTTCATCTAGTTACTGTGGCAATGACAGGTCATGCAGAGGAAATGGGTTCAACTACCGTAACACACAGCAGTTTGAAACGCGTTGTCTTAATGCAGTAAAAGAGAGCAGGAGCGAGAACATGGGATTGTATCGATATGATCAAATGATTGGTTGCTTGCCTGATGGTTCGATGCACGGATACGGTTCTTCGTTAGGGTAATCACGGTACTCCTCGGGGACAGAACCTGTCGCAAGGGCATCGATACACAAGCATCACCAAACAATGTGCAACAATATGATGCATGCATGAAACATGGCAATATGAGTGTATTGGGCTAATGCAACTAAAGCCAGAAGGGTTTGAACAAATTTGAATCAAAGATTCAAATTCCAAATTCAAATATGGCCTTTTAAAGTGCCTTTTCTTGTTCTGCTTAAAACATCAATTTAACTTGTTTGATCATGCATGAAAATAATACAGATGGATAGATTGGATTTTTCTGATCATTTTTCATATATAATTTGTCCAATTTGGAGTTACAGAATAAAAGTTATGAATTTTTGAAGTTTAAATAATATTCTGGAATTTCCTGATTTAAATTAAATCCAGAAAATCAATTACTGCGTCAGCCTGACGTCAGTGTGACGTCAGCAGGTCAACGGAACTGGTCCAGGTCAAACCTGACAGTGGGTCCCGCATGTCAGGGTGATTATTTTAATTAAAACTTAATTAAAACTAATCCTGTTTAATTAACAGGGCTGGGCCCCACCTGTCATTGACTCAGGGGAGTCAACCAGGGCCCACCCGTGGTCAAACCCGAGTCGGCTGCACCGGCGTTTAGCCGCCGGCGAGCCCGACGCGGCGGCGGAAGTGGTTTTGGTCATTTCGGCCACCAAACGGACTGCGGAGACCACCGGAGTGGAGCTGAGGCCAACCCGCAGCTCTTGGCGGAGCCCGTTGGGGTCGGGGTGGCCGGACTCGACGGCGGCGAGCTCGGCTGCGGCCGCCGGGGTTCGGTCGTGCACGGGATCGGTGCTGGAGCTCGAAGTCGAGCAAAGCGAGGCGCTAGGGATGCTCTACGGGGTCTTGCGAACTTGTTGGACTCGCCGGGGTGACCAAATGGTCACCGGAGCTGCGTCGACGGCGAGCTCGGCGACGGTGGAGGTTCGGCCGTGGTGGGGAGGTGGCTACGGTGAGGGAACGAGGGGAAGGAGAGGGGGAAACGGTGGCGTAGCTCACCGCGGTTGCAGTGGGCGTCGAAGTGGGCTCGAGGACGCGCTGGAGACGGCGAATTCGACGGCGACGGTGGTCGGAGCCCGAAGAGGGGAACGGCGACGTGGCGGCGATGCAGGGCTTCCGGGGAGCTGTGGAGCGGTGGGGAGGAAGAGGGAGTCATGGCGGAGCTCCTGAGCTAGTCGGGGGAGCGAGGGGTGGTCGGAGACGGTGGCTATGGCGAACGGCGGCGAGTGTGGTGTTCGGCCGGGCGAGAGAGAGAGCGAGGGAGAGGAGAGGAGAGCCGGGGGAGAGTGAGAGAGAGCAGGGGGGAGGGCGTGGCGTCGTCCAGGGAGTCGAGCGAGGAGGGGAGGCCAGGCAAGCAGGCGAGCAGGTGGCGTGGTGCGGTGGCCGTGCGCGCGCGCCGGCCACACTCCCCTCCCTCTGTCGGGGCGAAGACGACAGAGGAGGGAGGTGGGCTGGGCCGGCTGCCGGCTGGGCCAGCCAGCTGGCTGGGCCGCACAGTGGAGGAGCCCAGGTAAGCTCCTCCTGTTATATATTTTTCTGTTTTTGTTTTATTTAATATATCTGCAACTTTGTTGAATTAAATAAAATACCTAGGCAAGTTCAAAAATCACCAAACTATTCCTGGCCCATAGTTGGATTATTTCCAACATGAAACATTTTAGTTTGGAGATATTTGAGCATTTAAATATTTTATATTATTTTAAATGCCCAAATTCAAATATTTATGAATTAATTCAAAAACCCTAAGATGGCCTAGGAAAATGTGCACCACTTTTGGCAGAGGTTCTGAACCAAGACAAAAATGATGGGCATTTTAGAAGGGCATTTCAGGTTCATTGAAAATTATTTTAGTAAACCCTAGTTGGTTTCAGAGGGGACTGGGGGTTCTGTCATCCCCATTTCAAGTTTCTGATGAAAGAGTAAACATGATGCAACACTCTAATGCATGACTAGCTAGGTTGTGACAACTCACCCCCACTCAAAAGAATCTCGTCCCGAGATTTGGGTTCCTCCGGGAAGAAGGCGGGGTACTCGAGTCGAAGACGATCCTCCCTTTCCCAAGTTGCTTCATCCTCAGAATGGTGCGACCATTGAACCTTGAGAAACTTGATATTATGACGTCGGGTGGTACGTTCGGCCTGATCGAGGATATGAACGGGGTACTCTCGATATGTAAGATTATCTTGGAGATCAAGCGTTT
This sequence comes from Triticum dicoccoides, assembly GCF_002162155.2. Classification (NCBI taxonomy): domain Eukaryota; kingdom Viridiplantae; phylum Streptophyta; class Magnoliopsida; order Poales; family Poaceae; genus Triticum; species Triticum dicoccoides. The sequence goes on along the minus strand of NC_041392.1, from coordinate 590,675,892 downwards.
CGTGGTCCACTTCACGGATAGGATCCGAGAAGCAACGCCTGAGTTGAGAAACGTGGAAGACATCGTGAACTCTGGAGAGGTGCGGAGGTAGTTCCAACTGGTAGGCAACTTCTCCTCGTTTGGCAAGAATGCGAAAAGGTCCAATGTAACGAGGAGCCAATTTGCCTTTGATACCGAAACGATGGGTTCCCTTCAGAGGGGTGACCCGAAGATAAGCCTTCTCGTCAACCTCGAAAGTCATAGCCTTATGTTTTCGGTCATATTGACTCTTTTGACGAGATTGGGCTGTTTTCAACTTTTCACGAACGATACGAACTTGCTCTTCTGCTTCCTGAATCATATCCGGGCCAAAGAATTGTCTTTCCCCGGTCTCTGACCAGTTAAGGGGTGTTCGACACCGTCGTCCATAGAGAACTTCAAAAGGGGCTTTACCCAAGCTAGATTGATAGCTGTTGTTGTAAGCGAATTCGGCAAATGGAAGGCACTTCTCCCAGTCCATTCGGAACGAGATAACAGAGGCTCGGAGCATATCTTCTAGAATTTGGTTGACGCGTTCCACTTGACCGCTCGACTGAGGGTGGAAGGCGGTGCTAAAGGAGAGACGAGTTCCCATAGCATTTTGGAAACTTTCCCAAAATCAAGAGGTGAAAAGACTTCCTCGATCCGAGTTAATTTCCAAAGGAACACCATGAAGAGACACTATTAGGGAGATGTATAAGTCTGCCAGTTGACTAGCGGTTATACTCTCACGAACAGGTAAGAAATGGGCTACTTTGGAAAGACGATCGACCACGACGAAAATAGCATTATTCCCTCTCTTGGTCCTGGGAAAACCGGTAATGAAATCCATACCAATTTTATCCCATTTCCATTCAGGAATAGATAGGGGTTGAAGGGTGCCAGCAGGCCGTTGATGCTCTGCTTTTACACGACGACAGACGTCGCAATTAGCAATATACTGAGCAATTTCTCTCTTCATCCTAGTCCACCAGAACCTCTGGCGTAGGTCCTGATACATCTTAGTACTACCGGGATGAATAGTGAGAGGAGATTCATGAGCCTCCTTAAGGATCAACTGCCGTAGATGCTGGTTCTTGGGAACCACTAGACGGTTCTCAAAGTACACAACACCATGATCATTTGTGAAGAAACAACTAGCACCTCCGCTAGCAATGTTCTCCTTGATCTTAGCTATTCCCTTATCTCGCTTCTGGGCAGCAATGATTTGATCCGTAAGAGTAGGTTTCGCCACCAAGGTGGAGAGAAATCCTTGAGGAACAATGTGAAGGTTAAGCTTCCGAAATTCCTCATGGAGAAGCGGTTGACTTTGTTGTAACATCAGATTGTTACAATAAGATTTACGACTTAGCGCATCAGCCATGACGTTGGCTTTCCCTGGGGTGTAGGTTATTCCTAAGTCGAAGTCTGTGATCAATTCAACCCAACGTCTCTGCCTGAGATTCAAATCCGGTTGGGTGAAAATATACTTCAGACTTTGGTGATCAGTGAATATTTCGCAACGATTACCGAGGAGGTAATGTCGCCAGGTCTTAAGTGCATAGACTACGGCTGCAAGCTCTAGATCATGAGTAGGATAATTCTCCTCATGTGGGTGCAATTGCCGTGAAGCGTAGGCAATTACGTGTCGATCTTGCATGAGAATGCAACCTAGTCCTTGTCGCGAGGCGTCGCAGTAGAAAACAAAGTCCTTAGAAAAGTCTGGCGGTACCAGTACGGGAGCAGAAGTCAGGCGTCTTTTCAGTTCCTGAAAGCTGTGCTCACATTGTGGAGTCCATTCGAACTTCTTATCTTTCTTGAGGAGTTCGGTTAGGGGTTTAGCAACCTTGGAGAAGTTCTCGACAAAGCGACGACAATAGCTCGCTAAGCCCAGAAAGCTCCGAACTTGCTTGACCGATTCAGGTGGAGTCCAGTTAAGGACGGCTTGAACTCGCTCAGGGTTAACAGCAATACCTTTACCAGATATTACATGACCCAGATAGGTCACTTCTGACAACCAGAATTCACATTTAGAAAATTTGGCATAAAGGCGATGCTCTCGAAGTTTCTGCAACACTAGCCTTAGATGTTCGGCATGTTCTTCCTCGTTCTTGGAGTAGATGAGTATATCATCGAGGTAAACCACGACGAATTTATCCAGATACTCCATGAAGATTGAGTTCATTAACCGAGAAAAGGTGGCTGGAGCGTTGGTTAAACCGAAGGACATGACGGTGTACTCGTATTGGCCATAACGAGTAACAAAGGCCGTTTTAGGAATGTCCCCGTTTCTGATTTTGATTTGATGGTAGCCCAACCTCAAATCCATTTTGGAGAAGACTGAGGATCCAGCGAGCTGATCGTACAGGTCGTTGATCCTGGGAAGTGGATATTTGTTCTTGATTGTGACCAAGTTGACAGGTCGGTAATCTACAACCATCCGGTCCGTACCATCCTTCTTCTTGACGAATAGGACGGGGCAAGCCCACGGAGAAGAGCTAGGTCGGATGAAACCCTTTTTCAAGGACTCATCGAGTTGTTTCTTAAGTTCGGCTAGTTCTAGGGGTGCCATCTTATAAGGTCTTCTAGCAATCGGAACGGTTCCTGGAATGAGGTCTATTACAAACTCAACATCCCTGTCAGGTGGAACACCTGGCAATTCCTCTGGAAAGACATCCGGGAAGTCACAAACTACCGGAACGTCCTCAAGGTCTGGCAAAGGGCTGGCGTTAAGAGAATATAATTGTCGCTTGGCTATTCGGGTCAAGACATTAACTATCTTCCCCGAAGGATGGGTGAGTTGAACAGTCCTAGAGAAGCAATCGATTTGGGCATGATGAGCCGACATCCAGTCCATACCCAGAATGATATTAATATCTGAAGATTTAAGGGCTATCAAAGATGCAAGGAAAACAAGTCTGTCGACTTGGATTTCGTTCCCATGGCTTACTCTAGAAGTTTGCCATTTGGATCCCGGAGTTTGGATTACCATAGAGGTTGGCATATCACCGAATGCGATGTTATGCAAGCGAGCATAATTTTCAGATATAAAAGAATGAGAGGCTCCTGTATCGAAAAGAACAGATGCCGGGTGGCAGTTAACAAGAAGCGTACCGATAACGACGTTGGGATCCTCTTGAGCTTCTTCGGCAGAGATACAGTTGACATGGCCACGCGAAGCGGTGACCGGTTTAGCATGAAACACTTTCCCTGTCGGTTTGCCACGGCCAACAGCTTTAGCAGATTGATTGGGGTTGGTCTGGGGACACTCACGCATATAGTGACCAGATTCCCCACACTTGAAACAAGTCACGGAACTGATACGTGGAGGAGCATTGTTAGTTGGACCCCCATAGGGCTTGGCTGGAGCAGACTGTTGAACGGGGCGAGGCGCCTGGAAGGATGGCCTCGGTGTGAACCTGGGTGGCAGGGCGGTGTTGGGTACCCACACGCGGCGCTTCTGAGGACCAGCACCGGATGAGGAACCCGTGTCACGTCCATGCTTGCGTGTTGCGTCATAGTCAGTCTGACCAGTTTCAGCACTGATGGCTTTGTTGACAAGTTTCGAAAAAGATGTGCACTCATGCAGACGGAGGTCACGGCGAAGCTCAGGACTAAGGCCCTTACGGAACCTTGCTTGCTTCTTGGCGTCAGTAGACACTTCCTTAGTTGCATATCGGGCGAGATTACCAAACTCCCTGCTATAGGCATCCACAGAAAGTCGGCCTTGGGTGAAACTGCAAAATTCTTCACGTTTACGGTCCATGAGACCCTCCGGAATGTGATGTTCACGGAAAGCCTCGCTGAACTCAGCCCAAGTAGTGACATGGCCCGCTGGGCGCATAGCTCCATAATTCTCCCACCATAGACTGGCGGGGCCTTCAAGATGATATGCAGCAAAGGTGACCTTGTCAGCCTCCGCTACCAGCGCGGAACGCAGTTTATGGGAGATACTGCGAAGCCAGTCATCAGCGTCGAGAGGCTCGACGGAGTGGTGGAACATGGGTGGATGCAATTTGATAAAATCACTGAGTGACACCACGTTAGCCCTCTGATGGTGTGCTGTATTCTGTTCAATACGCTCCAACAAACGGTTCGTCTCCCGCTTGTTTCTCTCAGCTTCCATCATCACCTCGGCTAGTGAAGGAGGATGAGGCAGATTTACATCCCTGGCTTCACTGCCTTCGGCCTGCTCTTGAGAAGCAGGGTTAGCGCGCGTGTTGACCATCCTAGGAAATCAAGACAATGTTTTAGTCAGGATGGTAAAATTCCGACATAGGATTTATAATGTAAGAAATAACTCGGAATGCAAGATGATCATCCGTATGACATGGTAGATACAGAAACTGCTTCTTTATTCCATCGTCATACACACCATACAGGGTTTAGTACAAGACCAAACAAAGTACTATTATGGTGAAAAGAGGATTACATCTCATCGGAGACATTCCAAGCTCCTATACATTATTTTTCTACATCTCCGGAAAGAGTACAAACTAGGTCATATCCCACGAGTCACGCGGGACGATAGACGACACAGCTAGTGCGAACTAGTGATACTAACACTAACTCAGACCGATCCGTAGTAGTCCTCGTAAAAGTCACCTCCATAGCCTGGGAGTTCAACATGATCATCCGGAAACAGACGGTCTCGCGGAGCTTGTGGACCATAGGGGCTAGGATGAGGCCTTGGACCAACAAACGGTGGCCTGCGGGGACCGCGAGGTGGGGTGATGCCTCCTACATCACGCCAAACCATCACGTCTGGCAGAGCAGATCTCACAGGATAGAGATCGCGCATATCTGAATATCCAGCTTGCACCGCCGGTGCGAACCGAGTCAAAGTGGCCCAGTGGTCAGCACGGGTGTTGAAGAGCTCTAGCCTTAAGGCCCGATTTTCTCGGTCCTTATCCTCGAGCATCTCAGCAGTGGTGCGAGTCCGTGAATCCTCCTGAGTGGGGTCAGCATAGATAGCCTGGAGATACCCTTGTGCTCCCGGAAGTGATCCTGGCATATACCGGAAATCAGAGTCCCGAAATATACCAGATCTGACTCGCATAATGGTCATCATAGAGTAGGCGGCGTCCTGCACAGCCATCTCAATGGTAACCCCGAGTCCATAGGAGCAGTGAAGAGGCTCGGTGGATCCAGGATAAGATGGAAATATCCTGACAGTGCAGAGATACTGACTCTGATTAAAATCTCGGAATTGCTCTTCGACCGTGTACTCAGGATACCAGCGGTATCCAGCCTCAGTCATTACCCTGACCAACTTAGCAGTATGGCCGGGTACATCTAGGCATCGAGTCAGGCGAACCACTTGATTGAGGTCGCGAGTGGCCATCTGAAAGCACAATCATAATGCAAGGGCATTAGAATTTCTAGCAAAATTTCGGCAGCATAACAGCTGTAAATGCTCAAGAAGGATTTTGAGACATTTGACAAAGGATTACATATACACTCATCATCATCACAACAAGGTTCTGAATCCATTCTGGCAACATAATGTGGTAGTAGAACTGAACTAGGCTGGTAACCATCAAACTTATAAGGTACTACTGATTAGTAACTCGTGATCCTGATAGAGAGAACAGATCCTAATTCCTTAACCCCCGGTGGAAGAATGGACTGACTCAGATCAGAATGTCATAAGATAAAGGAGTAAAAAGAGCCTTACGTTCCATCCCACAAACAATTCCCCTACATATAACTAAAGAATTTCTAGACTCAACATCGACCAGTTTGGCTTGGAGAACCTACAGGCAGTCCGGCTCTGATGCCAACGCTGTCAGGACCCCGACTCGATGTCACATCGATCTAGCTGGTAACACCTCATATCACTTTGCGGCCTCACGCACGGTATCCCTACGGGTGTCGTCTTACCTTTTCCCGGGACCGTTTGCGCCTTTTGGCTCACGTATATGATAGTGTCGCTAGCATCCATATGATAAAGAGCCCGGGCTGACATGACTAGTCGTAAACCCAAAGTGGCACAGACTTACAGGGACAGGCATCCATGACCCAGCTTCGGACGTGTCGGTCATCAGCAAGTGGGTCCGGGCTGTAGCACTGGGCTAGCAGGACTCCGGTAAACCGGGCTGTAGCGGGCTAACAGGACTCCGGTACTCAAAGCGTGACATTTCCCCGAAGGGACAGACACAGGAACGAAGAAGGACACATGCCGGCCAGCCTAAGTGTTCCAGAGCAGTAGCAAGCTACCATGGCTCAGCGGTAACACTAGGAGACATTTCCCGGTAAGAGAGGCTACTAAAGATAAACTACTAGATAGTCAGATCCCACACATACCAAGCATTTCAATCACACACACAATATGCTCGATATGTGCAAATACAACGAAGCATCACAACATGACTCTATGACACAAGTACTTTATTTAAGGCTCAGTGAGCCATACATAACATACACAAAGGTACGGGTCTCACGACCCCACATACAAGTCATACAGTCATACAAACCAGCAGCGGAAGTAACTTGTCTGAGTACAGACAACTAGTAAAATAAAAGAGGCTTGGAAAGCCTAGCTATACTACGTGGTCCTTCACAAGCTCTGGGTCACCACCTGGGTCTTTAGCCTACTCGTTGATGTCAACGTCTACATAGAACCCATCAGAAGGGGTTGCAGCGTCTTCTGTAAAAATGTAGATTATAGCAACATGAGTACAAAGGTACTCAGCAAGACTTACATCAGATCCTACATACATGCATAGTATCAAGAAGGGTTGGTGGAGTTATTGCAGCAAGCCAGCTCTGACTCTTGGCTAGGCTATCCTACGATACTCCAACTTGAAATGGTTTTGCGCACACGAGTCCACTACTCACCACTTCAATACACTACCGAGGATCCACCTCCGTCTTCCTACGGAAGAGCCATCCTCGGCACTCACACTTATCTTGAGGCTTTTAACAGTTTCCATTTACTTGTCTATGAACTGTATAGGCAACCAAGTAGTCCTTTACCGCGGACGCGGCTATTCGAATAGATTATGATAACCCTGCAGGGGTGTACTTCTTCATACATGTTTCCACCACTTAGCGTCTGCACACGACATGTGCTCGGCAGACTTCAAGCGAAAGCCGACGTGGGTGTAGACCACGACCTACCTAAACACTTAAGCCTCTAATCCAGGTTTATCGCCTATTCAGGTTCCATCCGCAGGGAGTCCGGCCGGGGTTTCCCATACGGCCCCGAACGATGTGAACAGGGTTCCCGAGATACCTAACGGGTATTCGGTACACCGTGCCACGTACCTACCGCATCACAGCCCACCCCTACGGTCAGCGCTGTCCACGGCCTCCAGTAGGCTACAAACACCAGAAACTACTTGCAACTCCTGGACAGAGAGCTAGGGTGAATAAGAAGTCGAGCGGGGTCATATTTCAGGGCCCAATGCATGGTAGTAGTTGTATCTTAAATCACGCATACAGATCTCAGTGCTTAAGGTCGGCTTCAATGAAACAACCCACCATGTACTCCTACATGGCCTCTCATCGATACCTTTACCAAATCGTATTCACCCCACCACTCTCATTACCGAGATAAACATTTCACTCTAGCCCATCACCCAGATGAACCAGACCTGACACGACTCTAAGCATAGCAGGCATAGCAAGGTAGGAACAACACATACATATGGCTCAAACAACTCCTACACATGCTAGTGGGTTTCATCTAGTTACTGTGGCAATGACAGGTCATGCAGAGGAAATGGGTTCAACTACCGTAACACACAGCAGTTTGAAACGCGTTGTCTTAATGCAGTAAAAGAGAGCAGGAGCGAGAACATGGGATTGTATCGATATGATCAAATGATTGGTTGCTTGCCTGATGGTTCGATGCACGGATACGGTTCTTCGTTAGGGTAATCACGGTACTCCTCGGGGACAGAACCTGTCGCAAGGGCATCGATACACAAGCATCACCAAACAATGTGCAACAATATGATGCATGCATGAAACATGGCAATATGAGTGTATTGGGCTAATGCAACTAAAGCCAGAAGGGTTTGAACAAATTTGAATCAAAGATTCAAATTCCAAATTCAAATATGGCCTTTTAAAGTGCCTTTTCTTGTTCTGCTTAAAACATCAATTTAACTTGTTTGATCATGCATGAAAATAGTACAGATGGATAGATTGGATTTTTCTGATCATTTTTCATATATAATTTGTCCAATTTGGAGTTACAGAATAAAAGTTATGAATTTTTGAAGTTTAAATAATATTCTAGAATTTCCTGATTTAAATTAAATCCAGAAAATCAATTACTGCGTCAGCCTGACGTCAGTGTGACGTCAGCAGGTCAACGGAACTGGTCCAGGTCAAACCTGACAGTGGGTCCCGCATGTCAGGGTGATTATTTTAATTAAAACTTAATTAAAACTAATCCTGTTTAATTAACAGGGCTGGGCCCCACCTGTCATTGACTCAGGGGAGTCAACCAGGGCCCACCCGTGGTCAAACCCGAGTCGGCTGCACCGGTGTTTAGCCGCCGGCGAGCCCGACGCGGCGGCGGAAGTGGTTTTGGTCATTTCGGCCACCAAACGGACTGCGGAGACCACCGGAGTGGAGCTGAGGCCAACCCGCAGCTCTTGGCGGAGCCCGTTGGGGTCGGGGTGGCCGGAGTCGACGGCGGCGAGCTCGGCTGCGGCCGCCGGGGTTCGGTCGTGCACGGGATCGGTGCTGGAGCTCGAAGTCGAGCAAAGCGAGGCGCTAGGGATGCTCTACGGGGTCTTGCGAACTTGTTGGACTCGCCGGGGTGACCAAATGGTCACTGGAGCTGCGTCGACGGCGAGCTCGGCGACGGCGGAGGTTCGGCCGTGGTGGGGAGGTGGCTACGGTGAGGGAACGAGGGGAAGGAGAGGGGGAAACGGTGGCGTAGCTCACCGCGGTTGCAGTGGGCGTCGAAGTGGGCTCGGGGACGCGCTGGAGACGGCGAATTCGACGGCGACGGTGGTCGGAGCCCGAAGAGGGGAACGGCGACGTGGCGGCGATGCAGGGCTTCCGGGGAGCTGTGGAGCGGTGGGGAGGAAGAGGGAGTCGTGGCGGAGCTCCTGAGCTAGTCGGGGGAGCGAGGGGTGGTCGGAGACGGTGGCTATGGCGAACGGCGGCGAGTGTGGTGTTCCGCCGGGCGAGAGAGAGAGCGAGGGAGAGGAGAGGAGAGCCGGGGGAGAGTGAGAGAGAGCAGGGGGGAGGGCGTGGAGTCGTCCAGGGAGTCGAGCGAGGAGGGGAGGCCAGGCAAGCAGGCGAGCAGGTGGCGTGGCGCGGTGGCCGTGCGCGCGTGCCGGCCACACTCCCCTCCCTCTGTCGGGGCGAAGACGACAGAGGAGGGAGGTGGGCTGGGCCGGCTGCCGGCTGGGCCAGCCAGCTGGCTGGGCCGCACAGTGGAGGAGCCCAGGTAAGCTCCTCCTGTTATATATTTTTCTGTTTTTGTTTTATTTAATATATCTGCAACTTTGTTGAATTAAATAAAATACCTAGGCAAGTTCAAAAATCACCAAACTATTCCTGGCCCATAGTTGGATTATTTCCAACATGAAACATTTTAGTTTGGAGATATTTGAGCATTTAAATATTTTATATTATTTTAAATGCCCAAATTCAAATATTTATGAATTAATTCAAAAACCCTAAGATGGCCTAGGAAAATGTGCACCACTTTTGGCAGAGGTTCTGAACCAAGACAAAAATGATGGGCATTTTAGAAGGGCATTTCAGGTTCATTGAAAATTATTTTAGTAAACCCTAGTTGGTTTCAGAGGGGACTGGGGGTTCTGTCATCCCCATTTCAAGTTTCTGATGAAAGAGTAAACATGATGCAACACTCTAATGCATGACTAGCTAGGTTGTGACAAACTCCTTCTGCTGCTTCGTCTGAACCGTTGGATGAAGAAATTGAAGTGGATGCGATCCCTTCAACACCTATCATCTACTCGCAATGCCTCAGTTCACAGCTGAAGAGGTTGGCGTTGAAGAAATGGAAGATGAAGATGTGGACATTGGCTGCTCCACACCCGTAATCAGTGATGAATTCTGGGAAAGTCAGCATCCAAACTCTCCAATGTTCACCCCTCTACAGCAAATTCCTCAGTCCCCCACACAAACTGTTCACATGGGCTCTGAAGAAACTCATCCCACTGCATCTGTCCATGAGGAAATTCCAGCCACTAGCGCTGAAGAAACTGCTGCTGCTGAACAACCAACGACGCAGACTGCCACTGAGGAGGAACCAGAAATTCCTCAGCCTGAAGAACCTGCGATTGAGATTCCTGAGGTCGTGATGCAACTCACTGACACTCCTCTGCCAAAGCCAAAGGATCCATTCTCACGCAAGCAAAAGTTCAAGGCTGATGATTTTTTGGCGAGCACGTATTCTTCGAAGATTACAACCCATATGACTCTGCTTGCATTAGGAAGAAGCGTTTCTGGACTGCCATTCAAGCAAATTTCTATTCCTCAGTGCTGTTCAACAAGGAGAAGATTTTCTACCATGAGCATATTCCTCACGTGGATATGGAATCTCTGCCGTGCTTCGCACCAGTCCTCAGTGTTCTTCACGATGCTGGACTGCTCAATTTTTGCTCTGACATCTGTGATTGGAATGAAGAACTGATTCTTCAATTCTATGCAACGCTGCACATCACCGGAAATGCTGAAGATGTGAATTCATGGGTGCTGGACTGGATGTATGAAAACACTCACTACACTGCACTAGCCTCTGAATTGCTTCGTGCTCTACCACTCAGTCCTCCCCTTGAAGAAGCTCGCTGCATCTACAATGAACCCGAGCTCACACATCATTACATGCAAGTGCTGATGAAGCCTTTGAAACCAGGTCAGGCACCACGAACAAAATTCCTCGTGAAGGAATTGTTGTATGTGCCCAGAACTGTCTATCGTATTCTTACGAGGACAATCAGTCCTATCAAAGGCCATGACACATCTGATGAGGAAATTGTTGGCATCATGAAGAATCTGGTATTCAACATCGTTCATGGCATTCCTGTCAACTATCACGATTTCTTCATGAGGACTATGGCCAATGTTGCACTGTCTCCGTTTGAGCTGAAGCCTTATGCACCTTCGATCATGAGATTCCTCAGGACAAGGTCTTCACTCAACTACAAAGCTGATTTCCAGAATCATCTCAGCTACTTGCCCCCAATTGAAGTCCTCAAGCAGACATATTCCTCAGTTGATGGAAAGGGCAAGGCACCAGCTGTAATTGATGAAGGCATTCATCCATTGGATGGTCAGTTTCGCAAAGCTGCATCTTATTCCACCAATGATGACTCTGCCAATGCTCCCAAGTCCACTCCTCAAGCCACTGCTCCGCGCATGATGACATACCGTGAACTTCTACTTAGTCTTCACCAGAAGGTGGATCGAAATCACAAATGGATTAAGCGTCAGTTTGGTTCACTTCTTCACAACATGACCGCCACACACAATGCAGTGAAAAAAAACCACTACTACCTCCATCAAGCCTTCGGTCGCACCTGGGCAATCCTGTCACATCTGTATGGTGAAGAAAATCTGAAGAACATGGGTCTTAATGAAGATTTTGACTGGTCTGCACCTCCACCGAAGAAATTCAAGAAGGTCAAGGTTCCTTCTCTGGTGGCCAGCTCGATTCTTCATCGCGCGACACTGATGAACATGAAGATTTGGATGACACTGCGGCAGGCCCTACATCAACCAATGACCCCAACAACACTGGCGCTCCTTCATCAACTTGATTATCTTCAGGGGCGTTAGTCCTCAGTTTCGATCCTTTTGGTCATTTGATGACAAAGGGGGAGAAATTTGAGTTAGTCTTCAAGCGGGTCTATTTTATCGCCCATATACATTTTTTTGCTAAGTTACAACTCTCGTTCTTCTGAAACTTTATTGGATCGAGTTGTAATCTTAAACCCGATGGTGCTCTGATACTTTTGATGCACTATGCTCTGACACTCTTGATGCACTATTCTGCATGCTTATTCCTCGTTGATATTATTGCACGCATGCTGAATTTCATCAGGCACCATATTTCATCATGCATTTTAAATTCTTCATATTATATGTTAAATGCGTGTATGAATTACAATATATAGGGGGAGATCTCCATGATTCAACTCTTCAAGTGTGCATTGCTTCAAAAGCAAATTCCTCACTATGCACATCTTCAGGGGGAGTTCTTCTATATCTTGTAATCAAATTCCTCAATATCAGTAGTTACACTTCATATGTTTATCCCCGTTGAAAACTTAACCTATATTGTCATCAATCACCAAAAAGGGGGAGATTGTAAGTACATCTAGTGCCCCTTAATGATTTTGGTGTATTGAAGACTTATAGGTTAAGGGACTAATGCGTGTGTGAGTGTACACAGGTCTATAAGTCTATGAGGAGTTTGATATTTATAGGAAAAGTCGACCCCTAAAAATGAATATTTTCGACTTAAGATTTTGGTATTTCTGAAGACTTTCATGAAGACTTTGAAAGTGAAAAAATTGGTGTGTCCGTGAAGACTTGATATTCATGCGAGGAATATGAAGCTTGAAGACTTTCGTTTTCATAATTTTGTTTTTCTCTTTCTTGAGTCATAGGAAACACCGTACTGTTAAAGGGGGTCGAGGAAATACTAAGAAAAAATTTCCATGTGATGCTCAACTCAAAATCCTACACCTACCAATCCCTTCGAATGAAGCCATTGAAAATCTCATACAGTTCAGTCAATTTCTTCAGTGACAGAGACGAAGTTCTTCTGGTCTTTGAGGAATTTGTCCTGACTGAGGAGTTAGGAATTCGCCAGTGCAGATTGCCTACACAGTGAGGAACATGTTAGCCCTGAGGATTTTGGTACTCAAAATTCCGACTGTTGCTGTGCTATGCGCCAGCTGTTCCAAAATATCTATCCACCTAACGGGCATATCATTGAAGGGCATTTATGTCTTATCATGTTGGGCTGCTCCCTAGGCTATAAATAGCCGCCCCCTACAACCACTAGCGGGGAGAGGCTGCTCCGAAAGAAACCGACTCTTGTCATTTGAGAGCAACCCATCCTCCCAGGACTTTGAGAGAAAATCATCAAGTGAGGAAAAACCAAAAACCCAAAACCCAAACACCTACAAACCCCAAGTGATTGAGCATCACTGAAGAGATTGATCCTGAGTGGATCCGACGCTTGTTACCTTTGAAGACTGTGCTTCTTCCAGACGGTCAGGCGTCATGGTCTAGAGCATCCAAGACGAATTGTGGATCGCCGGGTGACCAAGTTTGTGAAGGTTTAGAAGTCGCCTGAAGACTTACCACAAGTGATTGGATGAGGTCTGTGTGACCTTAGTTCAAGGAGAATACGGTGAGGACTGGGTGTCTTGGACTAAGTGTCCTTGACTGGGTGTCCGGGACTGTGTGTCCTCGAGTTTAAATACTCAGCCGCTCCAACCAGACGTACAACTGAGACAGCAGTTGGAACTGGTCTACCAAATCATTGTCTTCACCGAGCTTACTGGTTCTATTTCCTCAACTCTTTCATTTCCTCATAACTGTGTTGTATGTTTGTTCATATCTGTGTTTGAAGATTTTGACTGAAGACTTTCTCAATTTCCTCAGTTCAATTTCTTCAATCTGTTTGTCTTCATCCTGTGTTATCCTGTGATTACGCTTCCTGTACTCTGAGCCTGTCTTCATTTCATCATGATGACTATGCTTGTATTCAGTTATGTTTACCTTTGAGTACTTATTCCGCTGCTAGTAGTTCTTCGATAAGGAATTTCCTCACCGGCAAATTCCTCGGTGAAGAATTTCATAAAAATCGCCTATTCACCCCCTCTAGTCGATATAACGCACTTTCGCCATAGTAAAGTGTCGACGCCCATTGGAACCTTGATTAAGCCTTAGAATGGTATGATGATAAACCCATGTACATGGTAGCTATTGCCAATCGTAGGTTACACGGTGAGAATGAAGCCAAGACCCATTTCTTGCAGGGAACCAGTAATGGCAAACCTCCATGAGATTTTTTGATAGTTGTTTAGCATTGGCGCTAGACCTGTCAGATGAGAAGATCCAGTCTCGGAAGAATTTCATTTTGATGCAAAGACCCAGGATATTGAAGGAAATTTTATGCCTCTAACAGGAGAGCATCAATGAAGGAGTTATTACAAGAAATTTGAGAAGAAATGTGTTGTCAACACTATAGAGGTGGTGCATGAGTTTATTTTAAGTGTGGTAGCACCCGAGACCTTCATGATGATCAATGGAATTGCAAGGAGACCACAACCCTAACCTTTTCTTTCTAGCCTTTCCGAATCTCGAGGACGAGATTCATTTTAAGTGTGGTAGGTTTGTAACATCCCAAAATTCTCTATTTTGGAATGTTATATTAAATAAATAAATAGGATTGTTTGTTTGATTGTTGTGTGATGGATTGTGTGAAATTATTTTATTTTCACAAGAATTAAAACATTTTGAGTTCTTGTTTAAAACTTTTTTAATCATGTTATAAAAGTTGGGTAACATTTTGTCCAATAAATAAAACTATGGCTGGGGAAGTTTATTCAAGAAAATCAAAGGGCTTTAATTTTTGTTTGACTCTTTTTTGAAATATTGGAAACCACAATCACAATTTTGGAGTGAGAATAAGATGACTTTCTCAAATGTGGTGGATGAATATTTCATATGCAGTTTGTTTGGATTTTGGAGTTCCAATTGAAATATGATATTATTTGGAGTTTTACTGTCATTTAAATATTTGCAAATTAATAAAATCAAATTTAATGAGAGGAGATAATGTGACTTCTCCAAAAATATATTTGGAAATATTTAATACGGTACAATTGTCCTTTTGTTAATTTACGATTATCCTTATGTCCATAAAAAATGTATTCTAGCCTGTGCACACAAATAATATTTTGTAGGCACCAAATTACAATTACGTGTATGTGAACATTTATTTTATTTGCTGTTTTAAAACTTTTGCACAAAAAATATATATTATTTTGTAATTATGTCCTAAGCCTATTTGGACCATGCCCACTTCTACTTTTTTTTCTTCTTTCTCTCTTTCCATTTTCCCCTTGGGCCTGATTCCCCACTAAGGCCCATCTTATTTTTTCCTTAGCCCAAGTCGAGGAACCCCTTCTTCTTTCTCTGTATGTTTCAATCTGGAGAACAGAAACAGCCATGGCACCTGTACATCTTCCTCTTCCTCTAGCACTTGAAACGTTCGCTCTTTTCACTTCTTATCAACAAGAAAGATCTTTTGTATTGCATGGAGAACCCATTCAGAGGATTAAATTTCACTTTGATGTCTTAATTGTTTCGGAATCAATCCGTCATTAGAGGCCACAATGAGCTCGTTTGATCTCCCTGTACCGGCTACCTTGGCCACTATAAATAGGACCCCTAGGTGCGCCTCGAAGCCCTCATCCCTCTCCCTAAAACCCCCCTCTTTATATCGCTCTATTCCGAGAGGAATTACTCGCCGTGATTTACCTGTTTTCGCAACTCCGGCGGCTTCTCCACCGCACGCGAGGATGAGGACGGTCTCACCTCTGCATCTCCCAAGTTCGCCTAGGCCTCCTCTCCGCCGTTCGGCCAATCGTTGACGTCGGGACCTTTTCTTCCCCAACTCCGGCGAAACTCTGGTGAGCACTGTGTAAATCCCGTAATTGCTTTTCAGAAAAATACTCAAACTTCGGAAATTCATATCTCCTAGACCGTAAGTCCGAATTCGACAAATTTTATATTCACGGATTCGTTGAAACACGAAGTTTATCATGAGACAAAATATTTCACTTTTGGTAAATTAAATTTGACACAAATTTAAAATTTGTATTTAAGTATTTTTGCTATATCTATTAATCTGTAATTCTGTTGAAAATGTTTCCTTCAGCAAAATTGATCCTTCGGTCCATATCTTGCTGTTAGAATTTTTTTCCTAATTGTTCATCTATGTCTTGCCACTGTTTCAACCTTAACACTTCATATAGTTTTTATTTTATCGTAATTCAATTTCATCATTAGTTTAATATGATTCTTGATTCAGCTTTCTTGAGAAGATCATTAGGAACCTCTTTGGTCATATGCCATCATTATACAAATTTAGACTTCACGAGATGTTACATACATTTTGTTACATAAATCTTTGTGCCACAAACTCCATCTATCATTTTCATTATAGACTTTGTCGTAGAACCTTGCCTCACAACTCTTCAGCCCGTGATCTTCACTTTGACCCAACCCTAGAACAAAACCTATATCATATTTTCATTCTTGATCTTATCTCAACCCGTAACCAAGTCCTAACACCTTATGTAGGAATGTTATTTTTTTATTTTTTATTGTAATTTGAATATTTTATTTGGATATTTATTTGGATGTTGTTGTGTGTTAAAGTACTTTTTTATATCGTTAGATATATTGTAACGAGAAGGAGAGATGACTCAATGGAATATTTCATCTTCATCAACAGTACAAGGCAAGTTACATCTTGATCACGTTTTTTATACCTATGTTTTATATATGCATTTAGTCCTTTGATGTAGGGTTTGCATGAATATGTTAGTTGGCTATATTATAAACCCAGTAGTGCAATGAGGTAGGTCTGAGCCTTTACTTCTTTGTCGCCAACGTTGTAGGGATTTTTGCTATGCCATTGTAGACGGGGATTGGTATGTGAGATCATGAAAGTTGCGAGTGATATAATAATTAAGGGTAACCTTAAGGTGGCAACATTAACACACATCTGGGTGGATTTGTAAGGGGCACCTTGGAGAAACCAGTGGACTTGCCCAGGGGATCCCGGAGTACCCGTGTGATCACCCTATGGACTGACACCCAGGCTCAAAGGGATTCATCAATTTTTCATGACTAGAAGCTTACCTGCACAGCCACAAGCTATCATGGGCTCTGGCTTAGTTGAGTACGTTGTGTGACCTCTTACAGTGGTAGACTAGCAGATGTAGTTATATATGTAGGTGTACCGGTCTACCCAGGGTTAAGAGGAAACACTTCAGAAAGACTATGTCTCGATCTTCCGGCTCTCAAACACCAGGCAGTGCGAGGACTACAAAGGAGGTGAACGAGTCTTGTGGGGAAAAGTGTGCAAAACTCTGCAGAGTGTAAAACTAATCGATTAGTCGTGTCCCCGGTTATGGACAATTTAAGCATCGAAAGTGGGAATTGAGCAATCCCATCACTCTAAATAATCTAATGGGTTTTAATGAATTTGGGTATAGATTGAATGGAGCAACCATCTCAATCATATTGTGATGAATTATGTAGTAACAATATGATATTCTTTTGATGATAGAGAAAAATCAGCTTTATGCAAATTAAATTTAGAACCAACCACCAGCCATATTGCATGTATAAATAGGACATTTATTCATCTCTTGTGGTGTGACTTGCCAGTACATTCAACGTACTGACCTACACGGCTGCAACATATCATGTTGCAGGTATTATCCGACGAGTAAGTGATACGATAGGGTTATGGTCTGCACTCAACTTGCCGATGGCGTTGATGGGACTCCACACCCGTTTGCCTGTTTCCGCTGAGATTCTTAAGGTATATATCAGTTTTTTTGTTACTTATACATGTGATTGCAGATATATACATTGATGTACTGTGTGTGCTAGCATACCGATCCAGGGATAGCACAGATACACAGAGACTTGACCGTCTGAGGTCGGGTCGCTACACTTATATTTAGAAACGGAGGGAGTACATAAGAAACATTTCATCTATAGTTATTTAACATTTTCAAGCGCTTGGTTAACAATTTTATAAATGTTTTTATGTAAAGTGGATTTTTGTACTATATTTATTTAAAATATTTGGAAGTATAAATAAAGTAAGAAAAGCAAGAAATGAAAAAAAAAACATAAAAACACGAGGCTCCGGCGCAACTGGCGCTGCGCTGCATAGGGGCGCCCTAAGCAAGACAAGCTCGCGCCCATTTCCATCAGGAATTTGGGTATGGTGGCCTTGGTTGGAGTGTAAGGACCCGTCCTGTGTTTTGGGCGGGCCTTCATGTACGCATATACAGGAATATGTCAAGGAGTCCTAACAGAAACACGCATGATACTCTTGAGAGATTCTAAAAAAAACATGATATTCTTAAGAGTGCACATATATTGCTAATATATTTATATTATTTTCACTTGCAAAATTGTGTACTCTTTTGTTTCTTCATATAATATTTGGCTACCTATACTGGATTTGGTGTGTACGTCTATTGAAAATTTACAATGGTTTTCGCAAAAGAAAGTTACAATGGGGGAGGTACTTAGTACTCATGTCAGTGAAAATGTTGTAGCCATGACTGAACAAATAAAGCAGGCTTATGAATGCACTGACAGATACACTGGGCTAGGCTCCAACCGGGACCAACTCTCGGCATTTGCCACAATCGAGTACATAAAAAAAAGGTTCAGCAAATCCGGCCTCACATGATAATGCATTACTGTTATTGTTCAATGGACAAAAGCATAAGTGCAGCAAACAAA
The DNA here is from genome assembly GCF_002162155.2 of Triticum dicoccoides. Taxonomy (NCBI): domain Eukaryota; kingdom Viridiplantae; phylum Streptophyta; class Magnoliopsida; order Poales; family Poaceae; genus Triticum; species Triticum dicoccoides. The sequence goes on along the minus strand of NC_041392.1, from coordinate 590,657,379 downwards.
ATGTGGAGGTGTTACATTGATACAATATGCCTTCTCAAATTCTCATGGAATTCACATGAGAATAAATTACTGCTACAACAAACACAATATGCCTTCTCAAATTCTCATGGAATTCACATGAGAATAAATTACTGCTATAACCTACAGTTCAATTTATTGATACCCACTCTGTTGTCTCCAGCTGGTTATTGATGACTGCCATGGAATTACCGCCCCCCGCCGTTATTATCTTGAGATCCTGTCATTACAAGCTGGAGTTAGTTACAAACACGAGCATGGTGATGTAGTATCACAAATCACGGATTTAAAGTTTTCTAGACTCGAGCGAATATAGTTATCGAAAAAAGAGTTCTTCTAAGAAAAACAGCGCCATGCTTGCAACTGTATAAAGGAATAATTGTGTAGCTGGATAAATACATGAGGCACTGCTTCTGGAGGGGGGAAGATTTGGAGAGGAAAAACCCTCCGCTTGTTGCTTGGGGTTTAATCTGTTAACCTAAAGACCAGGAGGGCTAATATGGTTTGGATTAATATCCAAAATTTGAAGATCCAAAATAATACTCCCTCTGTAAACTAATATAAGACCGTTTATAGATCACTAAAGAAGAGATCTAAATGGTTTTATATTAGTTTACAGAGGGAGTAGTTTGTTCTTAAAAACTTAAAATGGTGCATAATAAATTCCTAAATCACCAAGACATTCCTTGGATTAATATGGTTCGGGACAGTATGGGCTTCCTCCTGAGCAAACTACCAATTGTTCCTTATGGTGGAGAGACTACCTGAAACTTTTGCCGCTCCACAAATCTTGAGGTGATTGCTCTTTTCAGAAGGGCAATCAATTTATTTTTGGAAAGATGACTGGAATGCGATGAGAAGAGTGTTGGCCATGTCTATATTCCTTGGCCAAGGACGGTAACATTTCAATTCTGGACACCACTTTGGTAGAAAATTTATCTCTGAGATCTTTCACTTGCCACTATCTGAGGAAGCATATTCTCAGTTTCAGGAGATGGAAAATTTGGCCTTAATTCGCAGCTATCTGACAGTCAAGATGTGTGGCAATTTCCAACAGGAGCTTTGATATAGATGTGTGGCTTATCAAATTTTGATTGGTAAGATCATGGCAATTCCAGCCGTAAGATGGCTTTGGCAACCATGCTGTCAGCTGAAGCATAAAATTATTTTTGGCTCTTAATCCACAACAGACTGAACACTAGAGTATGCTGCAACGAAATAATTTTTTCATACCAGACTACACCTGTGTCATGTGTGGGTTGAGGGTATTGGAAACAAGTATTGTTTGTTCTTCCACTGTCAGCTGCGCAAATTTGTTCGAATTACTCGGATCCCAATTTTAAGTGATATCCAGGAGCAACTCAACCAGATAGCTGCAAATTTCTAATCACCGGAGCTAATTGGAACCCAAAATGACTTCATTTTCAAAGGCATCGGACCAAATTTATATGCTTGCTGACGAAAATTCAAGGAAGATATTCAGTGGGTCGTTCATAGGGCAAAGAGGCGAAAATATGAGAATTTTGAGGTCTGTGTTCATTCTTTTGCATAGCTAGCTCTCCGGGCACTTTCTGTGCCTTTGTTGTACAGTTCCTTTTCTTTTTTCCCTATTCTAGCTTTAACTTGTATATAAAACTTCTCATAATTTGCTAAAAAAATACTGTGGGAAGAAATTTCTACAGGTTTTGTTAAAAAAAACAGCATCAAGTATTATGCCATATAACAAAAAAAAAAGACCAAATGACCTAACATGTCAACCTTGGAAAAACTAGGTTTTGCAAGTTCAACATAACCAAGCGAATTTCATAAATAAAAAGTACAGCTAACAATCCACATCAAGACCAATACGAAGCAATTATGATGTTCCAAGAGAAAAGAAAAAAATATCTTACATGGCAAAACTTTTAACAGCACTAGGAAAAATAACACATAAATAAATGCTGCTCAGAGATTGGGATATACAACAAGCAGCATTTTCCATAGTAGATAAAGGGACAAGTAGAACCATACCCGTTTTCTCAAGACTCGGCGTCAACCATATGGGGGGCAACCAATTCATCCAAAGTTCAGGATGAACCACATTCACCGTGGTATTATTTATAATGTTGTAAATCCCAACTTTGGGAGGGTAGTCTTTCTCGAGTATGTGTGCTCCGTCGTCATCATCAGTGAAATAGACATGGTTTGGCATCAAGTCTGGATAGTCCTTGACGCTTAAGCAAGACGTTGTGCTGCTCCCAATGAACAACGCATAGTCCCCTATATCTGTTATGCTGACACACTTCTCCTTATCAAAATCAACCCTGTACACTTTGATTTCAGGGATCCACGTATGACTGTCCGGTCGTTCAGGATCGAGAATCTCCTTCCTAATGATTTGGAGGACATCTCCCCATTCTGCCTGAACAATGTGACATTTTGAAACCGTCCGAATTATTCTGCGTAAAAATCTTTTTTGGATGACAGATGGTCCATTTAAATTGTATGCATCGATTGCGCCTCCATGAGTAACTGCATAGAACCATCCGTCGTGGTATATACAATCTGTATAGTTAATACCCATGTTGAGCCAATTCCAGAGACTGTCTCCTACCTTGACAAAAGAGAGCTTTTTTTTCCAACCGGGCTCGCACCCCTTTCCATTAATTTTGCAATCAACGGAAATACAATGTTCCAGTAGTTTTATCAAGACAACCACACCCAAAATAAGACTGAAAGAAGAGGAGCGAGCTGGAGCATCGACAGGAAACCCACCGCAAGAGGACCCTAAAACGGATCAACTGCCATGGGACGAAAACCTGACGACACCGACTAGCCACTACCTTAACCATCAGCGAAAATAGTGCACAACCTGGTAGACTACATAGTCTACTCAGGGTAGAAAGAAGTAACTCTCCAAAAGCACATAAGACTCCAGAACGGGCATCAAACCCCAGTGGACTACAAACCAAGAAGATTAGCCGATCTGGATCCCCTCTCCATCCTTCAGTCGCATCACACCTCGCGAGTGAGTCCTGTCCGCCAGAGCTGCTGCCACATACGCCAATCTCTTCACGCCCGCCTGAAACTTCGACCTATCTTCTTCTTTCAGTAGTCCTGCCCAGTACAACATAAAAGAACATGCACTGAAAACAGCCTCCAGCGGAGAACGAGCATTATAATTGTCAAAAGTAACTTTGTTTCGAAGACACCATATCCCCCAACACAAAGCAGCAATGATCATCATGTAAAATTGTTTTCCACCACGGAAAAACTTATACAACCACGCCCAGCTTTGCCAGAGGGATCACGGGCAACAGGACGCTCCAGCCGTAAGTCCGAGGGTCCCCCAGACTGTTCGAGCAAGAGGACATGTAAAGAATAGATGGTTCGCAGTTTCCATGTTCGTGCAGAAAGAGCAAACAGGATTCCCGGGCCAATACCTCTTCCTCAAATTATCCCGGGTAAGCACCGCATTTTGGAATAGCTGCCACAAGAATATTTTGATTTTCAATGGGATGCTAGCTTTCCAGATCCACTTATAGTTAGGACCAGCTAAATCTCTCTCCAACCACTTATACACTGATTTAGTGGTAAGTCTCTTGTTCTTGCACAACTTCCAAAACACTGTATCAGGTATATTGTTCAAAGCATATTTTCTTGCCTCAGAAACTACCCACTCCCATTGATCATTGATCTCCCCAAACAGCCTGCGCCTAAAACCCAAGCTATAGTTTTTCACCACAAAATCTGCAATAGTCCCATCCTGATCCTGACAAATACTGAACAGGATAGGGAATTTTTCGCATAGTGGCACAGCAGCTATCCATGGGTCATGCCAGACCCTAGCCAAGTTACCACTATTAACCTTAACGGCCCTCCCAGCCATATATGTCTCTTTAACTTTCATAATCGCTTTCCAGCTAGGGGAGTCTGAAAAACGACTACGAATATTAGCCACCGTTTTATTCTTGAAATATCCGGCCCGAATAATTTGTTGCCACAACCCATCTTTAGTTTTAAGCTTCCACCACCACTTGGTTAACAGACTAATGTTCTGCTTGTGGAGGTCTTTGATCCCCAGCCCACCGATTCTTTTGGACCTACAAACCCTAGTCCATTTCACCATATGATACGCCCGTTTATTGTTCTTCCTTTTCCAGAAAAATCTTCTCCGGTGTTTATCCATTTTCTCAATAAAAGTCTTGTTGAATAGGAACATAGACATAAGATAAGAAGGTATTCCATCTAGGCTCGAGCCTAACAGGGTAAGCCTAGCACCAGACGAGGCTGCATAGGCTATCCAGGCGTCTAATTTTTTAACCATCTTAGCATCCAGAAAATATACTGGTGTCCTCGTCCACCAGGCCCGTCGATGGGGCAGGCCAAATTGGCCGACCGCACAGGGCCCCAAAAATTTTGGGGCCCCCAAATCAGCAGGTGTTGGGTAGACTGCATTATAATCTAAAAAAGAAAATGCACGGTAGCCTTTCTCAAAAAAAATGCACGGTAGCCAAACCAGGAGCCCAGCGAAACAAGCAGGTTGCCCGATCACCTGTCGCCTGAATCATTGTCTCCTAGTATCGCACTCGTCGTCGCCTCTCCCCATCACCCGTTTCGCCCAGAACCTGATACCTTCTATCGATCTGAGCGCTCACCCTGCTCGCCCTCCCGTTGTCGCCCTTGTCCAGTTCTCCCGCGATCTACAGATGGATTGTGCATGGTAGTTGGCTGGTTCCCCAACCTAAACTATCCCCACGTGAGTGCTCGAGGCCTATTTGTTGCAGGTTGGATTCGATTTGCTTCAGATAATAGACTTCTGAATTTTTAATTTTGGTATAGAAAACAGAAACATATCTGCTTCTACGGATCCTAAAAATAAAGGTGCACCTCCTTCAGTCCTGCTAACAATACCATACATATGCAGATATGCTCTCTGTTTTCTAAATTTTGGTACATAAACTAATCACATTGATAATTAATAAGATAGCATTAGCCATTTTAGCCATTGTAATTTGGCCCGGTTGATAAATAATAAATTGTTTTATACGCTTTACAGTCAAAAGTTTAAATTCCACATAGATTGCTACAACTGTTTTTGGAGATAGTTTTTTTGGACAATGCAAGGCAGATGTTCTACGGATTTCATTGCGATTGGTTTTTTGGAGATAGTTACTCAGTCATAAACTATTTTCAATGTAGTGCCATTTTCAAGGTACTATTTTGTTTTATTCACCATAAAGATGGGCTTATAACTCATGTAATGTTTCAATCATGACTTTTGTTTTCCTTTTTGGTAGAACATGTGTTTAGTTTATCACTTGTATCACCTTTACTCTTTTTGCATTAGTTTTTTTGAAATATTTCTAAATATCTTACGAAATTGCATACATTTGAAGTAATATAATTAAATGCACATATGTCTTAGTTATATGAAATTTTTCCAAATTTAGGGCCACATTTTGCATTTCGCCCTAGGCCCCCAAATTTCTGGAGACGGCCTTGTCGTCCACGACCCTCGGAAGCTCTCCATCATAGTAAAACATCTCGTACTCTTCAAGAACACCATCGTCGCCGTTCAGGACGGGTTTCACATGCTCCATAGTTGTCACCGGAGGGAGTGCAATCGTGTTGCCGGTGATCGGGTTGAGCAGCATCAGCTCAGACTTGTCATCCATAGTGACCAGCCATCCGTGCGACGAGCCGAACCAGTTCTTGATGGGAGGCTCAGGGAGCGGCATGGTGTAGGCCTTTTTCTCAGAAAGACTGTACATGCCGAGGGATCTGAGCCCGCCGGCGGCCTCGGTGCAATAGAGCAGACATGGTGTTTGGTGTCCAGGGCAAGCACTGATGCAGCGTTGCGTGCAGTAGGCCTTGTACCAGATCGAGCAGACGGCCGCGGACCGGAGGAGGTCCGGGCACTCGAGCAACTTGAGCACGTCGCCCAGTATGTCGATTGGTAGCTCGGACCAATCCCGATCTGGAGCTTCCATGGTGGATGGGTGGATGAACAAACTTAGAGCAGGTGGACTAGAACGAAAAGGGCTGCAACTCTGACTAGTTATGGATCCTTCCCGCCCCGCGCCAATTTGATCGGGGAAAGAACTGGATTTGGATCTGGAAACAACAGAAAACCAAGAAACCCCCAATTAATTCAGTTTTATATATGATGGAATCCGGACACTGCTTCTTTACTGAGTCGGAGTCCACCCAGGCTGCAGATCCATGGCGCCGCCGTAACCGCGTTTTTGCAGCTCGAACTGCATTAGCGCAGATGGAGCGGAGTGCCCTCCCCGGTAGCAGCATGGCATGGAACGCTGCTCCGAAATCTTTTTCTTTTGTTTAAGGCTATTTTGGAAAACGCTATCGTTCGACCGATGGATGTTTGTGCGCGCATCAACCTCCTCCATGACCGTCGGATTTGATTAGGATCAAACGGCTCAGACGCAATCTCCATTCTAGTACAGTTTTCGCAACTTGCTCCTTGTTTCAATTGGCTTGATCAAAACAAATGGTCTGTTGCAGACCGAGCACTCATGACCAACATCCAAGCCGAGTGCCCCTGCCTCTAGGTCGTCCATTGCCGTAGCCGTAGGGGCCGCCGCTTGTAGGTCATCGTCGTCAAGCTCTGTTGCTGCAGTTTGTCGTCGCCGAGCGCCACCGCATGTAGGTCGTTGTCGCAAGCGCATCCCTGCCGGATTTCCTTCGCCAAACGCCTCTTGATGACCAGGTCGATGGATGCGACGTGATCCGCCACGCCAAAGTGGAGCACCATCAACCTCAACGCCATCCTGGCACCACCGACGCTAGCAAGCAGGCCAGCAGCCATATCACCACGCGGTACGTCCATCCACTTCAAGTTTCTGCAATAACAACGTTGTTGCAGAATGACAGCAGCAAAAGACGATTGCGTTAGTGCACGATACGGCCGAAGATGTTGTTGTAATTTTCACAACAAGGGTCTTATTACAGAAAATTAGACGTGACGGGAGATGTGTTTACAATGTTTACAACAAAAATCTTGCTGCGGAAAATTAGAGAAGAAGAAAATTAGTGAAGGGAAGGTTTCGCAACAAAGGTTTTATTGCAGAAAATTAGAGAAAGGAAAGTTTCGCAACAAGAGTATTGTTGTAGGAATTTAGAGAAGAGATACTAATCACACAATCGAATGGCCCGCGAGGCGACGGATCTTTTTAAAACATCCGCCGGCCGACGCGTAGCACGCTCCAGTTTTTAGGGCCATTTGGCTCTTTTTTTAAGGCAAGTGAGGGCTATTTTTTTAGAAAAAATGAGAGCTATTTAATGCAGGGAAAATTTTGTTTTTGCCCCTCCAGATTTTGCCAATTTCGCCACAAGCACTCCCGTTGCTCCCTTTCGCACACATGAGCAACGGGAGCGCTCGGGGATGTGCCGGCCCATGTTTAGCCACTGTAAGTGTAGCGTTTTTCAGTTTTGCTGTTTGGTTTTCTGTCGGTTTAGGAACATTCTAGAAGCTTCTGTTTAGAAGTTTTGTCGGGTTTTTTCTACCAGTGTAAGTGTAGCGTTTTTGCGGTTTTGCTGTTTGGTTTTCAGTTTTGTCTTTTTTCCTTTTTCAGTGGTTTTCTTTTTCTTCTTTAAAAAATATTCAGAAATTTAGAAAAAGGTTTAGAATTTCAACATTTGTTCGAGCTTTTCAAAAATTGTTTATTTTTCATACAAAATGTTCACAGTTTCCAAAAATGTTCTGACTTTCAAATTTTGCTTGAAAATTCTTTTTTGTATATTTTCAAAATACGTTTTCTTTTTAAAAAATGATTGAAATTTTACTTTTTTTCACAAATTTTCAGAAATGTTCACGTTTTAAAATTTGATGTATTTTCCCAAAAATTATCAGAGTTTTATAAAATACATGCCTCCAAAAAATATTCACAATTATAAAAAATGTTCGTGTTTTCAAAAATTGATCATAACTTCAAAAAATGTTTTTAAAATGTTCACGTCACCCGGCTTGATTATGCTATCATAGACTGGTTCGCTACACTACTTTGTATCATTACAGTGTGCCATGAAAGCAAGGTCCCCAGTGCTTATGGCCGAGTTCTTCTGCCAAGTGAGAGAGAATAGGTCTCGACACTTCGAGATCAATGACATGGACCCGGAGGCTTTCAAGGTCATGTTGTACTTCATATACACAGATGCGACCGAAGATGGTGATGGTTACGACTCAGCATCTACTTGCGGCTGCTGACAGGTACGCGCTAGACAGGCTCAAGCTAATTTTTTAGTACAAGCTCTCAGATGGACTCAGTGTCAACACGACAGCGACCACTCTGGCTTCTGCGGAGCGGCATAGTTTCATCGCTTCTCAAGGCTAAATGTTTGGAGTTCATTTTTGGAATTTCCACGACTCTTGATGTTGTTATGGCGACTGAGGGGTATAGGCACCTAGTGGCAAGCTGCCCTTTGGTGCTGCCAGAGCTCCTCAAATCTGCCCGTGGGAGAAAACGTAGCTAGCACAAAGATCCAGGGTTTGATTGTCATGCGTGCGTGCACTATGGCAAGTTATGCATGTGTCTTTTCCTTGTTGGTTTGTAAGATAGGCACCGTTCATGTCAAGCGGTATGCCTGTATCTTTTTGCACCGAAGGTAGTAACTTATTTTCATAATTATATCAATTTGTAGAAATGTTCATTTTTGTCCTTACACTTATTGACTCATGTGGTTTTTGTCACCCAACTTTAAAATCGGACAACTTTTATATATTGAACTATCCCAACCAAACAAGTTTGGTCTCTCGATCTAGACGAAATTGTTTCCACGGCGACTCATAAAAATACGAAGTGATTTTTACGAATAAAAAGTACAACTAACAATCCACATCAAGACCAGTGCGAAATGAACCCACTGAAGCAATTATATTGCTCCAAGAAAAGGGAAAAAAACATACATGTTATAATAGCAAAACTTTCAAAAGTCTTATTGTTGGAAGTGGATTTCTATTAATTATAGGAGGAGCAACACTAGGAAATACAACATGTGAATAAATACTGCATAATCTATTATCCATTATTGATGATTTGATGCCGGATTTTAATGTTGTTGGTGAGTAATTTCCTTTGATTTTGCTCCAGAGAAATTGCTTGTCACACTTAATTGTACGTGGAGGACATCTGAATTCTTCTGAAGTCCGGCGATGCCGCCGAGATATTCGTGAAGGAAAGCATCCTGTGTCGCTTCTCGAGGTTTACCTTCTATCTTTTCACTTTTTATTTTTTACCAATGTACAATGATTGTTGTTGTGCAAGAAAGGTTTCCTTACCAGTGTTTCCTGAGTGGCCTTTCCCATTGAAATATTTGCTCTGCTTTAATGGTGGTACTGCATCAACTGAAATTTTTACGTCTGGTTAGGTACTTATAATGCTATGTTTTGTTTCACCTCACTTGATGCTCCTGTTGATGACAACATAAATATGGGAAATGTGCCTTACGGTTGTAATATGGGGGGCTCTGTCTACCATACAGAATTGATTCTCTTATGCCCTTGGACAATGAGGCTCCTAAATTTGCTCAGTTATATATTGTTGATTCTGGTGATCAGCCAAATTGCAGATTGAATATTTTTGATCAAGAAGGCTCCAGGCGAGCCAGACCCTTTGTAATTACTACTCCTTTGTTAAACAGATGTGCAATTTGACTTCCGAAAATTTGTTTTGTTGCACCGTGGATGGAAGGTAATATCCACAGGTTTGGAGCGGCGGAGTTCTTTCAGTTGTTGGTTTTTGCTTGGTCTGATTCAGTGGGTAGCTAAAGCTTCAGTTATCGTTCTTTTTGCTGGCCTAATTCAGTATAGATAGCTACCCTGTATTATTTTGAGAACCAAATTTTCAGACATTTTGCGGTCGGACCACATTTTTGTAGTGAACAGACTTCTCCGCATAGATGTTGCAACTATCTATGTCTGAATGTAATGAACCGTGGGTTCATTGTTATGATCAAAATTTCAGACTTCTTGCGGTGTGGCCACACTTTTGTACAGTTTATTAAATGGTAGAACGTGCATTTTTTTCTTGCTATGTTTCAAAGGGATAATATGTTGCCTGATGTGTTAGACTATATTGAGTTCATCGATATTTAAAAAAAAATCTGTGTGTATTTCTTTTCATCCTTAGCCTGAGTACAAATATGAAAAAGCTTCAGGACATGCGCTGCATGGTGCCGTGCTTGCGCCTGCTAGTTCCATCTAAAAGCCACAAGATTGTCTTAGAGATCACCTCACCCTCTAGCTAAACATTGGCTAGGCGTGCACAAGATTGTTCCAAGCTACTACTAAGTTTTTACCAATTAGAACAACGGTCATATTCAATGCATTAAAAAGCCATCATAGAGCCAAAAACTGAAAAAAAAGATAGTAGTACCTATATGTAAACAACTAGCAAATCATTTTTTTTCAAATTGAGGGGCGTGCCCCCCATTTCATTTCATAGAATGAAAGCAAACCGATAAACAAGGTTTAAAACAGCCAGTCGGGTGCCGAGGCAGCTAACACCAAGCCTTAAATCCTTACTGGAAATCTGAAATGGAAGAGAGGGAAACCACGCAGGGCCCATACAGATGCAGAATTGAAACAGAGCATCTAACAGAAGAAAACTAAACAGCAGTACCGCCAGGTCTAGCTGCCCTACCCCAAGTCTTCTCGTCATTGACGCCCAACCTCTGCCTTTGTTGAAGAAACCATTCGCAACATCAACTAGCAGTGATGCCACGGCACAAAGCGTCTATTGTTTTCCGTTTCTCTGTAGACCAGCGCAATACGAGATCCAATAAGAGATTTGAAAGAACAATACACTAGGATCATGTGGGTAAACAATACACTAGTGCAGTGGATCGTTCACAGGGCAAAGAGATGAAAATATGAGAACTTTGAGGTCTGGGTTCATTCTTTTGCATAACTAGCTCTCCAGGTACTGTGTGTGCCTTTGTTGTACAGTTCCATTTCTTTCTGGCCTAGTATAGGTATAGCTTTAACTCTGTATATAGAGCTTCTCATAATTTACCTAAAAAAACTGTGGGAAGAAATATCTACAGGTTTGGTAAAAAGTGTCATGATTCATGCAATCTAACAAGTCAAGGAAAACTACGTTTTGCAAGTTCAACATAACCAAGCGAATTTTATCAAATAAAAGTACAACTAATACGAAGCAATAATGATGTTCCAAGAGGGAAAAAATGTTACATGGCAAAACTTTTAACTGTCCTAATGTTGGGGGAATTGATTTCTATAAATTCTATGAGGAGGGCACTAGAAAATATAACACGTAAATAATAAATGCTGCTCAAAGCTCGAGATATACAACAACCAGCATCTTCCAGAATAGATATCAAGGGACAACCATATCTGTTTTTGCAAGACTTCGCGTCAACCATATTGGAGGCAACCAATTCATCCAAAGTTCAGGATGAACCACATTCACCCTGGTATTATTTTTAATGTCGTAAATTCCAACCTCGGGAGGGTCATCTCTCGGGAAAATGTGTGTTGCATCGTCGTCATCTGTAAAATAGACATGGTTTGGCATCAAGTCTGGATAGTCCTTGACGCTTAAGCAAGACGTTGTGCTGCTCCCAATGAACAACGCATAGTCCCCTATCTCTTTTTTTTTTTTTGAAACGGATCCCCTATCTCATTTATGTTGACACACTTCTGGTCATCAAAATCAACCCTGTACACTTTGATTTCAGTGACCCACTCCCGACTGCCCGGTTGTTCATGATCAGGATTTAGAAGCTGCCTCCTAGCTAATGATTTGGAGGACAACTCCGGATTGCGCCCGAACAACGTGACATTTCGAAACTGTCTGGATTATTTGGGGTAACAACCTTTTGTGGATGACAGATGGTCCATGTAAATTGTATGCATCAATCGCGCCTTCTTCGGTAACTGCATAGAACCACCCGTTGTGGTATACACAATCTTTGTAGTAGCTGCATACGCTGAGCCAATTCCAATGGTCATCTCCTACCTTGGCAAACAAGAGCTGGCCGTACGGCTGGTGGATGAGCATGACAATGCATCCACCTACCGATGGATCACACGATAAAGTCGCCTTTAGATAGACCATGTGACCATACTCCTCCAAGGACCATATAGCAGTGTCCTCCTCCACCACCCTCGGAATCTCTCTATCGTAGTAAAACACCTCATACTTTTCAAGAACCCCATGACCGTTTAGGACAGGTTTAACATGCTCCATGGTTGTAATTCGAGGGAGTACATTAGTGTTGCCGGTGATCGGGTTGAGCAGCATCAGCTCGGACTTGTCATCCATAGTGACTAGCCATCCGTGCGACGAGCCGATCCAGTTCTTGATGGAAGATTCAGGGAGCGGCATGGTATATGCCTTTTTCTCGGAAAGAATGTACATGCCGAGGGCGTTGAGCCCGCCGGCGGCCTCGTTGCAGTAGAGTAAGCAGGGGGTTTGGCGGACGGGGTAGATGCCGGCGCGGCGTAGCCTGGAGTACGCCATGTGCCAGGCCGCGTAGACGGCGCCGGCTCGGAGGAGGTCCGGGCACTCGAGCAGCGTGAGCACGTCGCACAGTATGTCGGCGGGCAGCTCGGACCAATCTGGAGCCGGAGCTTCCATGGTCGTAGATGGACGAACTTAGAGCAGGGGAGTCAAACTCTGTCAGCATTGTGCTTATGGATCCTTCCATCCAACGCCAGTTCGATCCGGGAAAGAATTCGATTTGGATATACCTGATCGACTCGGGTTGGGGACAAATTGGACACCTCGTTCTCTAGCTAAACATTGGACAGCCGTGCACAAGATTGTTCCAAACTACAACTAGTACTAAGATTTGACCAATTAAAACAGGGTCATGTTCAGCGGATTAAAAACTAAAAAGAGATAGTACTGGTAGCATATTGAAGACACGAGGGATAATCCCTGAAAAAAAAAGATTCTGATATCTGTCACACGTGTGGCAAGGGAGGAGGCTGCCCGCACGTCCGGTCTGGAGGGGCAACGACCGAACAATCTCCCCAACGCCCGAACTGCCTCCAGATCGCCATACAGGCCGTTTTCATGTGAAACCAAAAAAGAGCCCAGTAACCAAAAAAAAAGCCCAGTTTTCGCTATGATATGAAAAATAAAATACCAGCCCTTATAAAAAGCAGAAAATGCCATCGGTGAAAAAAATATATTTTTTTATGACCCAGAAGAAAACAAGACATGGCAACTTCCATCATACAAACAAAGATTAAATTGGCATGGCAAATTCATAAGTGAAAAATGCCATGGTATTTTTCATGGAAAAAATAAGTGAAATTTGTCATGGCAAAAATAGAGTAATTTTTCCATGGGAATAAAGTAAAAATTTCCATGGCTACATAAGTATATTTGCCATGCTATATATTTAAAAAAAATCATGTTCTGAAAAAATGAAATTTTTTCCATCGTATTTGAATTAAAATTGCCATGCCCTATATAATAAATTTGCCATGTCAAAAAAAGAAAAGAAAAAATGGCATGTCAAAAAAGTAAAAAGTTGTCATTGCAAAGAAAATGTAGAAAAATCCCACTTTTGGTTTGTGAATTCAAATATTTTTGCCATGCCCGTTAAGTTTGACATGGCAAGATTTGAATATTTTTTAACATAATAAGTTGCCATGTTTTTGAACATCTACAACTTTGCCATGTTTTTTAACATGGTAAAGTTTCCATGGCAAGTTTACCATGTTGTTGAACATACTATGTTGCCATGTTTTTTGAATATCTATTTGTGATGTTTTCGAACATGGCAAAGTTGCCATGGCAAGTTTGCCGTGTTGTTGAACATATTAAGTTGCCATGTTTTTAAACATCTACAACTTTGATATGTTTTCGAACATGGCAAAAGTTGCCATGGCAAGTTTGTCGTGTTGTTGAACATACTAAGTTGCCATGTTTTTTGAATATCTATAGATTTGTGATGCTTTCGAACATGGCAAAGTTGCCATGGCAAGTTTGCCGTGTTGTTGAACATATAAAGTTGAACATGTTTTTTGAATATCTACAACTTTGACACGTTTTCGAACCTGGCAAAAATTGCCATGGCAAGTTTGCCGTGTTGTTGAACATACTAAGTTGCCATATTTTTGAAATATCTATAAATTTGCAATGTTTTCGAACTGCCATGTTTTTAGATAAAGAATGTGCCATGGCAAATCACATGAAAAAGTCATATGTGGCAAAATGCCATTGTTTATGAACAAGGACAGAGATAAAACTTGCAATGGCTAATGCATATACAAAATTGCCATGGATTTTTTTTGTAAAATTTGCCATGCAAAGATAAAAAAGATCACAAGTCTGAAACCACAAAAAGTTCACAAATCTGAAACCTGGTGCTCTCTCATTCATCACCCTACAAGCATATTCTAAGTAGTTTCGATGCTACACAAAATTAATTAAAGGCACCAAACGAATCACATAGTGCAATAATCTAGCAACATCCTACATCAATTAGTAAACCCACATGAGGATTTCAGTAGCAACAGCAGAGATCCATCAGTCGGTGCACACAGGGAGGGAGGGAGTGTTACCCTGAAGATGGATGGGAGGGTCGTGGTCCATGGCGGCGCGCCCACATCAGTGTGGTATGTGCCTGTCCACGTCGCGTTGGCGCCGCCAACAGCCACCGCATCTCGGCCCTGTGGCCGAGCGCCGCTCGAGCTAGGCCGTGACAGCCTCGTCCGCATCAGCGCGGGATGCGCCCGTTCGCGTTGCTTCAGGCACCGCCAAGCAGCCGCCGCATCTTGGAGCGGCTCCTCTGAGCTCCTTTCCCACCTTGCCTTCCTCGACGCGGCTCCTCGTCGAGCTCGCCGATGCTGGGCTCATCGTCTCCCTGCTCCTCGTCTCCCCCGATGGCGGCGTGCTCCATCAGCCGAGCTCAGATCCGCTCACTCTAGTCTCAGCCACCATGGTCCTCCCATCCTGCCTCCGACGAGGCTCTCCTCTACGGGCGTTTCGAGGACGTCCCCTCGACCCCAATCTCCTCGTCGTCGTTGAGGTAGTCGAGGACCTCCGCCTGCTCGTCCCCTCGACGGCCATGGGGAGCTGTGCCGACCCAGCATCCCCTCGCCGTCACCCTCGCGTTGGTCGCCGTCCAGGAGCTCACCATGAGGGATTTGAGATGTGGTGGTGAGGAGTATGGGGGAGGGGGAGAAGATACGGCTATGGGTGGGGAAGTGGGCTCTGTGCGGGCGGCGGGAGGCAACTGAGCTACGTTTAGTCATGCGGCACGTTCGTCCTTGTGACCGAACGCTCGGTTGATGACGTGGCTGGGACATGCTTCAAGATTCGTACTTTTTCATCTAATGGCTCCAGACGCGTTTGGATGGTGTTGTGAGCACTCACACGTGTAGGTGTTAGTATTTTCGAGAAAAAAAGACACGAGGTAAAATTTGCCACAGATGACAAATGCTGGAGTGGTTTGGACCTTTGCACTAGCTACACATTCTTCCACGTGCAGACTTGAGAAGCTGGCGCAGAACCAAAGGGCAGCTTGCCTCCAGTTCCTTATACCCCTCCGTCGCCATGACCGCATCAAGGATCTCAGGAGTGCTGACGATGAACTCCAAACACTTGGCCTTGAGCAGGGCACAGCCACGCTGCTCGGCCAGAGCCAGAGTCGCCGCAGCCGTGTCGACGCCAATGCCGTCAGAGAGCTTGCACTCACAAATCAGCTTCAGCCTGTCCAGCCCATACCTGTCAGCAGCTGCAAGCAGACGCCGAGCCATAACCACAACCGTCTCCGGCGATTGATCCAGTTCAGGCGCCGTGTCGGTGTACACAAAGTGCAACATGGACCGAAATGCCTCCGGCTCCACGTCCTTGACCTCGACGCGGGCAGAGCTCTCCTCCTTCGTTTCCCCAAAGAACTCGGCCATGAGCACGGGAGACCTTGAGGCGAGCACGGCCTTGTGCGCGGCGAAGGACTCGCCGGAGACAAGAAACGTGACGTCCGCTCCGGCCTCGCTCCGCAGGAGCTCGCCGAGGTGCCGGCGCAGGTCGGAGGACGGGAGGACGTCCGCTCCATGAACCGAGCTCGTTGCTGAACCGGGTGTCTCCTTGAGCACGGTGATGGTGGACTGCACGGTGTAAGAATCATCTTTGAGATAGGCAGATTTTTCAAGAGCAGACATTTCCATGACGAAAACGGGAGACGAGCTGTCCTGGGCGCGCTTGAATGTCCCTGCTTGCCTCTCTTCTTTGGAGGGGTTGAGGTCCCCCTGTGGATCTACGAGCTGACAGGCTAGGCTGGCCCTCACGCTGCTCGTACGGGCTTCACCGACGAAGACGAGCTTCAAGGCTAAAGACATACGGGATCGATTCGACAGCCCTGCAGGATACAGGTGGATCTCCCAGTCGTAGCCGTAGACGTTCCACCTGGATTTGATGCAACCGTCGTCGCTGTCCATGGTCTTGGTCATGGAGTAGCCATTGATCGTGAGCAGCTGCACCGAGCGCACGACGTCCGTGAGGTTTGTGGTGCAGGTAGTATCTTCCATGGAGATAGCTGGGAAGTGGAATGAACAGAGTAGTAGAGGAGACAATATGAGAAACTGAGAATGATTGTGGAGGTTTTATGGAGGTTGTAGTTGTACACCTCAAACGTAGTAACCATGACTCCTCGGGTAAATTAAAGATGCATGAATAGAACACCAATGGTCTGAATCTGAGGCTGCAAGATGGAGCTGAATAACAAATGATCTGTCAATGCGGTACGCCAACAGCCACACGATGTTCACCAACACAAAAATGCTTCGTATTCCCAACTTGCAGCGTCCCCATCATCAATGGTGACTGCTGGTATACTGCATGCACGCATGCAACCTCCAACGTCCATTTATTGGCATGCAATGCCTCTTTATGTGAAGAGTCCAGTCGACAGCTTACGTCCAATGGGTAGTAACATAGACTAGTAACATGCACATGTTACTAATCTATGTTACTATCTTTATAGTGGGGAGTAACATATGTGTGGTAACATGCAACACTTCATTTATTAGGCTATAGACTCATCTTGCCTTGATATATGTGATGTTACTCATACTACTAGTAACTAGCTATGTTATTACTTTTCTCCATTTCTTCATTTATTGTTTGTCACGTCATCTATTTTATCTAGATATGTGTGATGTTATTACCTATGTTACTTCCACTGTGGGTAGTCTTATGCTCCAGACAGAAAAACAGAGTACTCCTCGAGTACCAACGGTCACACGATGCCGGAAGATCGAGCGAAAATGCTGTAGTACTCAACAGTCACACGATGTTTCACTACTCGATCATTGATCACCGTTGATCACGATGTTCAGCAACTGAAAAATGCTTCCAACGTCATAATCAACGATGACTGCTGGTATACTGCGCGCATGCAATGATTAATAACTCTAGCTTCCAACCTCCGTTTATTGCTTTGCAACATCTCTTCACCCGAAGAGTCGGCTCGTAAGCTCGTCCTGGAATAAAATCGCATCAAAGACACCATTCTCACTCCACTACTCTCTCCTCTCGACCTCTCGTGCTACCCACCTTATCTCTCCCGCCTTCGCCATGGCAAGCGCCCGCACGAACCTCACCGACGTCGTGCGCTCGGTGCGGCTGCTCAGGGTCAACGGCTACTGCATGACCAAGACCATGGACAGCCTCGAGGGCTGCATCAGATCCAGGTGGAACGTCTACGGGTACGACTGGGAGATCCGCCTGTATTCCACAGGGCTGCCCGGCCACCATTCCATGTACCTGTCATGGATAGCGGCGGAGCTCTTCTTCCTCGGCGAAGCCCGTACGCGCAACGTGAAGGCCACTCTCGGCTGTCGCCTGGTAGATCCGAGGGGGAAGCTTAAACCATCCGAAGAGAAGAGGCACAGTGGCAAATTCAAGAATCCGCAGGACACCTCGCATCCAATTTTGCTGATTGAAAAAAGCTATCTAGAAAGATCGGCCTATCTCAGGGACGATTCGTTCACTGTGCAGTGCACCATCACGGTGCTGAAGGAAATACCCGATCTGACAGCGATCTCGGTTAGGGGAA
Source organism: Triticum dicoccoides (assembly GCF_002162155.2). Lineage (NCBI taxonomy): Eukaryota > Viridiplantae > Streptophyta > Magnoliopsida > Poales > Poaceae > Triticum > Triticum dicoccoides. The sequence continues at coordinate 590,639,325 of NC_041392.1, read as the reverse complement.
TAATGGAGGTGCCATCGTCCAACTTGCACGAGCACCTCGGCGAGCTCCTGAGGAGCGGGGCCGGAGCGGACGTCACGTTTCTTGTCTCCGGCGAGTCCTTCGCCGCGCACAAGGCCATACTCGCTGCAAGGTCCCCCGTGCTCATGGCCGAGTTCTTCGGGCAAATGAAGGAGAGGAGCTCTCGTGACGCGGAGGTCAAGGACATGGAGGCGGCTGTCTTCAAGGCCATGCTGCACTTCGTCTACACTGACACGGCGCCTGAGCTTGCTGACGAGAAGACGGAGACGGTGACGGCTATGGCTCAGCATCTGCTTGCTGCTGCTGACAGGTACGGGCTGGACAGGCTCAAGCTGATTTGTGAAGGCAGGCTCTCTGGCGGCATCAGCGTCGACACGGCGGCGACGACTCTGGCTCTCGCGGAGCAGCATAACTGTTCCCTGCTCAAGGCAAAGTGCTTGGAGTTTATAGTCAGAACTCCGGCGACTCTTGATGCTGTCATGGCGACGGACGGGTATGAGCATCTGGAGGCAAGCTGCCCCTTGGTGCTGCGCGAGCTACTCAAGTCCGCCCGTGGCAGAAAGCGTAGCTAGCTACTAGCTAGTGCCAAGGTTCAATACTGGCATGCCCGTGTGCATTGTGGCAAGTTATGCGCTTGTTTCGATGATCTATCCGCATGTGTTAATCGTATTTTAGCTCAGATTTTGACCATAGAACTAATTAGCAAAATACTACATTCGTCCTAGTTTATTGGTCCTCATTATAATCTGTGCTAAAATTTAACTAACAAAATATTCATGCATGCCATAAAAAATTATGTCATTGAAAACTATGTTTAAATATGAATCCAACGATATAATTTTTTGTTGACATGCAATGTCAGTTAAATCTTTGGTCAAAGTTTAGCACATATTACAAAGGGGACTAATAAACTAGGACGAAGTTAGTACAAGTGATGCGGTAAATATTACTCCCTCCATCCAATAATATAAGAGTGTATTTTTCTTTTTTTTGAAAAACTTTCAATCTACTCATCTTTAATAATAGCAATACCAAAAACAATGGAGGTAATAAAAATTCAATCATGTCCGTGGACCACCTAGCGACGACTACAAGCGTCGGCTTGAGCCGAAGGCGCGCCGCCGTCATCGCCCCTCCCTCACCAGACCCGGACAAACCTTATTGTAGTAGACAATCGGAAAGTCGTCATGCTAAGGACCCATACTCCCAGCGCACCAGAATAGCAAACATCACCGAGAAAGAAAGTCGTAGACCAGAAGGATCAAACCCGTAAACATCCAAACAAAGAAGAACGAAGACCGGAGCCGAACAGATCCGCCGAAGACCGGCACCGACCGAATCCCGTGAGATTTGATAGAGGCACACCTCCACACGCCCTCCGACGATGCTAGATGCACCATCGGAGCGGGGATAGAACGTGGGAGGTATTATTCCTACTAAGGGACATCACTGCTGCCACATAGCCCTAACCAAGAGTAATGCGAGCCATCATTCTACAACGTAAATGCAAATAGACTTTAGACATTGCTGTAATTAGTGCAACTCAAAATAATAATTAATTGAAGTGTGCTATCACTAAAATCAATATTACTCATAACTGACTACTAATGATTCAAGATCCGAGACTCACTTACTGCACCATCGATGTGTCATCACCGATGTAGAAACGAGATCGGTAGGTCCACTAGTTGATCATATATCCATATAGTTCTTGTTCATCTTTTGATGGGCGTGTTCTGAGGTCAAGACGATCTTGTTATCTCCTAAAGATAACCAAGTGTACTTGCTGGACAAATTGTTCGTACCGTCTCATACACAACACATCTATATACCATACCTATGTGACATGGCGTACTTATACCATACCTATGTGACATGTCGTACTTCATGGAACGTGTATTACTGACGGTGCTACAGTTGGATGAACACTATCAAACTTAATATTTTAAGTGAGGGGTCATCCTATAAAATATGTCTACCACGCGTCAAATAAGGTGCATAAAGGAATTAACATCATAAACAATTAGTATATACAATATGACATAGCCCCTTCTTCATCGAATATTTTCTGGACGTCATGGCTCCTTTCTTCAACGTCCTTTGGCAAAGAACATCTTCTTCATGTACGACGCAATGTCGACGTCTATCGATGATTATCTTATTATCACCCAGGTTTATCCGCAGGACAATAAATAAAAGAAAAGACAATTACATAGCTCCATTCAACATGTTGTTGACCTGTGCGTAAAGTTAGGTGATGATAAGATAAGCATCATCCGGTCGTCCCGCGCTTAGTTGTTCGTCCTCACAGTTGTATATGGCTATGTTGGCCATTATTTGGGGTCTGCTGTGGCAGAGGGTTACCTCACCAAATTGTATCGTTCCACCATGTAGCTTGGGTGTTGTTGCTTTCTATATAAAGCCGGATAAGAGCTTGTTTCGAGATTCATCATGTTGTACCGAGACTCTTAGGTCAAGATAATAACTACAAGAAATCATGAAAGCTATACCACATCACAAGCATGCCCTGCAAACAAACTAGACACCTCTAACTGTTTTGCTAATTACCATGGCTGCAATGGTTTGGTTGCCAAAATTTTATTTTCCTACTAAACCATTAAGCATGACACTTCATATTGTTGTTTTAACATGTGGGGTCTATAAAACACGGGACTTAAATGAAAAACTCCTGAGGCCCATATCAAAATCTACAAGCCATCTTTCATCGCCAAAAAAAAAAAAAATCTTTTTTAACTATGATGATAGAACCAAAGAATTTGAAGCATAACTTCGGTCGGCGATCAGAGACCGAGAGCAGCATAAGAGCATGTCTAGCAAACCCCGTAAAAAGCTCTGACCCGCAAAATAATCACCAAAATACGGGTCGACACGGAAAATCCCGCCCGAACAGACCCCGCAAACGCGGCCCATTCGTAAATTTTTTTAAGGGGTGCGGCAAAATCTTGACCCCAACCCGCGAATACGCGGGTCCCCTCCACCCGGCCCTCGGTGCATATAGCGGGAGGGGTTGGTGGGGAGGACATTTTAGCCCGCGCTTTTCCCCACCTACAACCTTCCCTCTCCCCCTCGCCCCGCCGCCGGGCCGCCGCCCACGATTCTGGCAAAAGTAGTCGGCGGGATCACTCCGAAAGGCCGCCACATGCACGAGGTTGCCCTCCGCCCCCTCCTGCGTTGACGGGCCGAAAAGTTGCAGATCTGTGGCCCTTCGTCGCAGGCGGCCGGATTTGGCTTTTCCGGCCGCCGGTGGCTGCGCCAAGCGATGGAATGGTCGGGGAGCACCTCGCGCAGCCTCGGCAAAGTCCCATCGCCGCATGCAGGTACAGGTTCGTCCTGTCGTCGCCACCGACGGTTTGGCGGCATGGATTCGGCCGACCGTCCGCCGGGCTTCGGCGCTCGCGCAATAGCTCTGCGGCTCGCCGATGCCGATCATACAGTGCGACGACTGCACGCGGGCAGTGTTGCGGCTAACTTCGGGGGCGCCGAAGCACCTCGGATGGGTGTTCTTCAAATGTGAAAACGACGGGGTACATGTTGTTTTCATTCGTCTTTCGCACAACATTCTTTAGTTCAATTGCGATAGCTCATTTCGAACATCATCATGTGTGTAGAAAGATGGATGCTCATTTTGATTTTGGTAAGGCGAATACATTGATTTATTGATAGAAAGTAATTTATTAGACGTTCGTGCACTCCTTAGTAGAATCGAAGGTAATGAAGCGGCTGCATGTGCAACTAGAAGGGAAGCAACGTCTACTTCTTTAGAACCAAAGAAGAAGAATGAAGAATGCAAAATCAAGAATCCGCACATCAACAATGAATGCATGGAGAAGATGTTGGTCCAACTAGCGGGAGCAGTTATGGAAGTTGAAAATTTTCTAAAATGCATAATCGTGGTTTTTGTTTTCTTTGGTCTTGCTATTGTAGGAAAGATTTGATGATGTTCTATGTGTCCAATGATGTTGAAAAAGCAAAAAATTGTATTATCTTGTGTCAAATTGAGGTGCAAACTTCGGATTTGCGGGCCGGCGGGAGCGGCACCAGACCAGACCCTGCACCCCCCTAAAAAAGCATATCCCACGAATATCCTTTTATACGGTTCCATTTTGCGAGGTTTGCCTCTGCAGCCGTCCGCGCCGGCCCGCAAAGCCATTTTTTCGCGAACTGCAAACGCTTAGATGCTCTAAGAGCATCTCCAGCCGCGCCCCCAGAAAGGCCTCCCTAGGCGATTTTTACGCGTCGGCACTGAAAAAACGGCCTAGTCGCGCCCCTAGGAGCCTAATTTTCGTCGGCCTGGGCCGAAATCAGCGCCGGTGGACCCACGACGAACTCGGCGCGCAGGGGGCGCCCGAGGGCGCCGGGGTGAGTTGTTTTGGCGCGAAGCAGCCGCGGGCCCGCCGAGTTAGCGAGACGGGCGCTTCGTCGCCCTCATCGCCCCGGTTCCCGCGGGAATCAATGCCAAGGCTGTCGCCGCCGGTCAGCCTTGCCATTGATTCCTCATGGGCGGCGCGTCACGGGGCGGCGCAGCGACGCCTCCCCTCCCGCCACGCTTACACACGAGCACGGCTATATAAAGCCGGTGGCCTCCCTCGCCTCTGGCCACACCAACCATAGCCGCCGAGCTCTCCCTCTCTCGTGCGCCGCCGCCGAGCCCTCCCTCTCCCTCTCCCGTGTGCCGCCTCCGAGCCTCCCTCTCCCTCTCCCGTGCGCCGCCTCCGAGCCTGTTGGGGAACGTAGTAATTTAAAAAAAAATTCTACGCACACGCAGGATCATGGTGATGCATAGCAACGAGAGGGGAGAGTGTCGTCCACGTACCCTCGTAGACCGTTAAGCGGAAGCGTTATGACAACGCGGTTGATGTAGTCATACGTCTTCACGATCGACCGACCCTCGGCACCGAACGCACGACACCTCTGCGTTCAGCACACGTTCAGCTCGGTGACGTCCCGCGAACTCACCATCCAGTAGAGCTCGGGGAAGGGAAGAGTTTCGTCAGCACGATGGTGTGGTGACGATATTGATGAAGCTACCATGACAGGGCTTCGCCTAAGCACCGCTACAGTATGACCGAGGTGGATTATGGTGGAAGGGGGGCACTGCACACGACTGGGAGAGATCTTCATGATCAACTTGTGTGTCTAGAGGTGCCCCCCTGCCCCTGTATATAAAGGAGCAAGGGGAAGGTTGGCCAGCCCTTGTTTGTGCGCCAGGAGGAAGAATCCTCCTCCTAGTAGGAGTAGGATTCCCCTCTTTCCTACTCCTACTAGGAGGGGGAAAGGCAAGGAGAGAAAGAGAAGGAAAGGAGGGCGCCACCCCCCCTCTCCTAGTCCAATTCGGACCAGAGGGAGGGGGCGCGCTGCCAGCCCTTGGCCGGCCCCTCTCTCTTTCCCTTATGGCCCAACAAGGCCCAATAGCCTCCGGGGGGTTCCGGTAACCCCTCCGGTACTCTGGTAAAATCTCGATTCTACCCGGAACACTTCCGATGTCCAAATGTAGGCTTCCAATATATCAATCTTCATGTATCGACCATTTCGAGACTCCTCATCATGTCCGTGATCATATCCGGGACTCCGAACTACCTTCGGTACATCAAAACATATAAATTCATAAAATCGATCGTCACAGAACTTTAAGCGTGCAGACCCTACAGGTTCGAGAACTATGTATACATGACCGAGACATGTCTCCGGTCAATAACCAATAGCGGAACCTGGATGCTCATATTGGTTCCTACATATTCTACGAAGATCTTTATCGGTCAAACCGCATAACACTATACATTGTTCTCTTTGTCATCGGTATGTTATTTGTCCGAGATTTGATCGTCGGTATCCCAATACCTAGTTCAATCTCGTTACCGGCAAGTCTCTTTACTCGTTCTGTAACACACTATCCCGCAACTAACTCATTAGAGTTGCATTGCTTGCAAGGCTTATAATGATATGCTTTACCGAGAGGGCCTTGAGATACCTCTCCGATAATCGGAGTGACAAATCATAATATTGATCTATGCCAACTCAACAAGTACCATCGGAGACACCTATAGAGCACCTTTATAATCACCTAGTTACATTGTGACGTTTGGTAGCACACGAAGTGTTCCTCCGGTATTCGGGAGTTGCATAATCTCATAGTCATAAGAACATGTACAAGTCATGAAGAAAGCAATGGCAGTAAACAAACGATCAAGTGCTAAGCTAACGGAATGCGTCAAGTCAATCACATCATTCTCCTAATGATGTGATCCCATTGATCAAATAACAACTCATGTCTATGGTTAGGAAACTTAACCATCTTTGATCAATGAGCTAGTCAAGTAGAGGCACACTAGTGACACTATGTTTGTCTATGTATTCACACATGTATTATGTTTTCGGTTAATACAATTCTAGCATGAATAATAAACATTTATCATGAAATAAGGAAATAAATAATAACTTTATTATTGCCTCTAGGGCATATTTCCTTCAGTCTCCCACTTGCACTAGAGTCAATAATCTAGATTACACAGTAATGATTCTAACACCCATGGAGCCTTGGTGCTGATCATGTTTTGCTCGTGGAAGAGGCTTAGTCAACAAGCCTGCAACATTCAAATCCGTATGTATCTTGCAAATCTCTATGTCTCCCACCTGGACTTGATCCCGGATGGAGTTGAAGCGTCTCTTGATGTGCTTGGTTCTCTTCTGAACTCTGAATTCCTTTGCCAAGGCAATTGCACTAGTATTGTTACAAAAGATTTTCATTGGACCTGATGCACTAGGTTTGACACCTAGGTCGGATATGAACTCCTTCATCCAGACTCCTTCATTCGCTGCTTCCGAAGCAGCAATGTACTCCGCTTCACATGTAGATCCCGCCACGACGCTCTGTTTAGAACTGCTCCAACTGACAGCTCCACCGTTTAATATAAACATGTATCTGGTTTTCGATTTAGAATTGTCCGGATCAGTGTCAAAGCTTGCATTAACGTAACCATTTATGATGAGCTCTTTGTCACCTCCATAAATGAGAAACATATCCTTGGTCCTTTTCAGGTACTTCATGATGTTCTTGACCGCTGTCCAGTGATCCACTCCTGGATTACTTTGGTACCTCCCTGCTAGACTAATAGCAAGGCACACATCAGGTGTGGTACACAACATTGCATACATGATAGAGCCTATGGATGAAGCATAGGGAACACTTTTCATTTTCTCTCTATCTTCTGCAGTGGTCGGGCATTGAGTCTTACTCAAGTTCACACCTTGTAACACAGGCAAGAACCCTTTCTTAGCTTGATCCATTTTGAACTTTATCAAGGTATGTGCTTTGTGAAAGTCTAATTAAGCGTCTTGATCTATCTCTATAGATCTTGATGCCCAATATATAAGCAGCTTCACCGAGGTCTTTCATTGAAAAACTCTTATTCAAGTATCCTTTTATGCTATCCAGAAATTATATATCATTTCCAATCAACAATATGTCATTCACATATAATATTAGAAATGCTACAGAGCTCCCACTCACTTTCTTGTAAATACAGGCTTCTCCAAAAGTCTGTATAAAACCATATGCTTTGTTCACACTATCAAAACGTTTATTCCAACTCCGAGAGGCTTGGACCAGTCCATAAATGGATCACTGGAGCTTGCACACTTTGTTAGTACCCTTTGGATCGATAAAACCTTCAGGTTGCATCATATACAACTCTTCTTCCAGAAATCCATTCAGGAATGCATTCTTTACATCCATTTTCCAAATTTCATAATCATGAAATGCGAAAATTGCTAACATGATCAGGACGGACTTAAGCATCGCTACAGGTGAGAAGGTCTCATCGTAGTCAACTCCTTGAACTTGTCGAAAACCTTTTGCAACAAGTCGAGCTTCATAGACAGTAACATTACCGTCAGCGTCAGTCTTCTTCTTGAAGATCCATTTATTCTCGATGGCTTGCCGATCATCGAGCAAGTCAACCGAAGTCCACACTTTGTTCTCATACATGGATCCCATCTCAGATTTCATGGCCTCAAGCCATTTTCCGGAATCTGGGCTCATCATCGCTTCCTCATAGTTCGTAGGTTCGTCATGGTCAAGTAACATGACCTCCAGAACAGGATTACCGTACCACTCTGGTGCAGATCTTGCTCTGGTTGACCTACAAGGTTCGGTAGTAACTTGATCTGAAGTTTCATGATCATCACCATTAGCTTCCTCACTAATTGGTGTAGGTGTCACAGGAATAGGTTTCTGTGACGAACTACTTTCCAACAAGGGAGCAGGTACTGTTACCTCATCAAGTTCTACTTTCCTCCCACTCACTTCTTTCGAGAGAAACTCCTTCTCTAGAAAGGATCCATTCTTAGCAACGAATGTCTTGCCTTCGGATCTGTGATAGAAGGTGTACCCAATAGTTTCCTTTGGGTATCCTATGAAGACACATTTCTCCGATTTGGGTTCGAGCTTATCAGGTTGAAGCTTTTTCACATAAGCATCGCAGCCCCAAACTTTAAGAAACGACAACTTTGGTTTCTTGCTAAACTATAGTTCCTAAGGCATCATTTCAACGGATTTTGATGGTGCCCCATTTAACGTGAATGCAGCCGTCTCTAAAGCATAACCCCAAAACGATAGCGGTAAATCAGTAAGAGACATCATAGATCGCACCATATCTAGTAAAGTACGATTACGACGTTCGGACACACCATTACATTGTGGTGTTCCAGGTGGCGTGAGTTGCAAAACTATTCCGCATTGTTTCAAATGTAGACCAAACTCGTAACTCAAATATTCTCCTCCACGATCAGATCATAGAAACTTTATTTTCTTGTTACGATGATTTTCCACTTCACTCTGAAATTCTTTGAACTTTTCAAATGTTTCAGACTTATGTTTCATTAAGTAGATATACCCATATCTGCTTAAATCATCTGTGAAGGTGAGAAAATAACGATACCCACCGCGAGCCTCAATATCCATCGGACCACATACATCAGTATGTATGATTTCCAACTAGTCTGTTGCTCGCTCCATTGTTCCGGAGAATGGCGTCTTAGTCATCTTGTCCATAAGAGCATCTCCAGCCGCGCCCCCAGAAAGGCCTCCCCAGGCGTTTTTTTTCGCGCCGACACAGAAAAATCGGCCCAGTCGCGCCCACAGGAGCCTGATTTTCGCCGGCCTGGGCCGAATTTAGCGCCGGCGGACCCAGGCCGAAGCCGGCGCGCTGGGGGGCGCCGGGGCAAGCGGTTTTGGCGCGAAAGAGCCGCGGGCCCGCCGCGTCAGCGACATCGCGCGTCTTCTTCCCCGAACGCCTCGGTTTCCCGCGGGGAATCAATGGCAAGGCTGCCGCCGGTCAGCCTTACCAGTGATTCCTCACGGGCGGTGCGTCACACTACAAAAATAGACACATCTGTGACATTTTGGGCCGAACTATTTTTTTTCTGTCATACATATGACACTTCTATGACAATAATTGTGACAAAACCCGGTATCATCATAGATGTGGTGGGCTCCTACTTCTATGACAAAAAATCATGACAGAAAATGGGATTTTCGTCTTGGGCGGGCCGGAGACGCAGTTGCATGACATTCTTTGGGCCGTCCATGACGGAAAAAACCATGGTAGAAGCGAGGGCGAGGAAAATTTCGGGGAGTTCCCGGTTATGGTGGGAGGTCAGGGGCCGAGCGATGCGTGCTTCTCTCGTACACGTACGCGTGTGTGTGCGAGGCGTTGGCTCTAACTGAACCCGAGGGAGGCGTTGGGCTCTAACTGAACCCGAGCGATTGCACTGCAGACTACGTGTTACTGAACCTGAGCGATCAATCGATGGCTGTTAACTGAACCCGATCGAGCGATTCCTTCGCTACTGCTGCTAACTGAAGCCGATCGATGCTGCCTCTGGATGAACAGTGA
>NC_041392.1:590605772-590628932 GCF_002162155.2 Triticum dicoccoides | reverse complement strand
TGCCTCTGGATGAACAGGACCCCAATCGATCGAGCCGGTTGGGGCTGGATGAACAGGACCCCATGGAGGGCTGGATGAACAGGACCACCCCATGGAGGGCAGGATGAACAGTAGACAGTGGAGGGCAGGATGAACAGTAGCCCGAGGAGGGGTGGTTGAACAAGAGCCCATGCAGAGGGCTGGTTGAACAGTAGCCGGTGGAGTAGCGCGCGGTGGAGGCTGGATGAACAGGAGCCCGTGGATGAACAGTCGCAGGTGGAGGCTGGAGGAGGTCGACGGTGGATGAACAGTAGCTCGCGGAGGCTGGAGGGGGTCGACGGTGGAGATGAACAGTATCCCGTGGAGTCCCGTTTTGCGGTATGCCACACCCCTCCTGATGAACAGGACCCCCGTTTCGACCATAGCGCTCCAACACAAGTCTGTTTCGTCCGTTTTGCGATACGCCACACCCCTCCCGATCAACAGGACCCCCATTTCGACCGTAGGAGGTCTGTTTCCTTCGTTTTGTGGTACGCCAGACCCCTCCCGATGAACAGGATCCTATTTCGAACGTGGTCGGTCGAACACAAGGTCGTTTACTCCGTTTTGCGGTACGCCAGGCCTCGTTTCTATCGCCTGTTCCGTCCAAGCCCTCCCGATGAACACGACCATGCATTCCGTTCCGACCCAGCCGATTGGCTCCCACGCGTTCCGTTGCCTCCCCATGAACACGATGCATTCCGTTGCCTCCCCATGAACATGACGCATTCTGTTGCCTCCCCATGAACACGACGACGACGATGTTTCTCCGTTCCGACCCAGCCATGTACACGAGCCCTGGCCGTACGTATGCGCGAGTAGGCGTTCGAGACCCCGCCCGTATGTACACATACGTGGCCATATTTTCTTTCTTGCACCCTGGCCGTTGTACGTACGTGTACATGCTACGTGCGCGCCTCTACTACGACACGTGCGTGCCTCTACATCGACCAGTATATATGTACGTACACGTTCGCGACCAGAATGACAATGCTACGTACGCTTCGACCAAGTGGGTCCCGACTGTCAGGCACTTCCTTGTGTGCGAAGATGTAGCTGGTGGGTCCCAGCAGTTAGGGGCAAACGTTTTTTGCGAAATACGATGGCCCATTCGATGGGTCCCCGCTGTCAGGTGGAGGAATAATTATTTTGCGCGTAATAAGGAGGCACTTCCTTGCTGCGGCCGGGACCCAGCTGTCAGCGTCTCCATGCACAGTACTCTTCCGATGGAAGTCGGTCATTGACCACATTGACCACGCCGCGCCGATAGCACCACGGCGGTGGACGACGGCGAGGCCTATGAAGGGGACGACGCGGAGCCGGGGAAGACGCGGCAGTGGAAGCCCGCGCGGAGAGGAGTACGAGGGTTCACTGGTTCGGCTGCGGTGTGAGTGAGGGACTCTTGTATTAGGGGGTATCCGGATAACCGGATTATATCCTTTGGCCGGACTGTTGGACTATGAAGATACAAGATTGAAGACTTCATCTCGTGTCCGGATGGGACTCTACTTGGCGTGGAAGGCAACCTAGGCAATACGGATATGTATATCTCCTCCTTGGTAACCGACCTTGTGTAACCCTAGCCCTCTCTGGTGTCTATATAAACCGGAGGGTTTTAGTCCGTAGGACAACATACAATCATACCATAGGCTAGCTTCTAGGGTTTAGCCTCTCCGATCTCGTGGTAGATCAACTCTTGTACTACCCATATCATCAATATTAATCAAGCAGGACGTAGGGTTTTACCTCCATCAAGAGGGCCCGAACCTGGGTAAAACATCGTGTCCCCTGCCTCCTCTTACCATCCGCCCTAGACGCACAGTTCAGGACCCCCTACCCGAGATCCGCCGGTTTTGACACCGACATTGGTGCTTTCATTGAGAGTTCCTCTGTGACATCGCCAGAAGGATGGATGTCTCGTCTCGTCTTTAAAGATGGTACTACTGTTGGGGGAGCTTTGGCTATCGGCTAAACTCTCTGGCTAGGCGGTTTCATCATGACCGCCTGTTCGACCGCCACGCCGACGATGACTTCTCGGGTCATTGAAAACAACCTCCACGTCAAATCGGCACTCGCTGAATAGATGGATCCGATGGAGCTCGCCTCCCTAAATGAGCTCTTGGATCGCATCGCTGCCCTGGGAGTCGCTATGGACTATGATCGGATTGGGCTTAAACCCGATCAAAGGGAGATTAACTCTCCTCCGGTCACCCATCATATTGCAGTGGTGGAGGAACAATGCGGCGACCTCTCCTCCATATTGAGGACCAACTATGTCCGGATTCCTGAGCTCTCCGAGCCGGATACCCGTTCGTGGGAGGATAGCATCCAATCCCTGAACTTAGAGTCAGGCAGCGGGCTAGGATTATCGGGCAACACCCCGGAACCAGAATTTCCAAAATGGGAAATTCCTCGGCCCCTGGATCCAAGATCGGGTAAGGGTTCGGATTCAATTACACCCACCCACCCAAACATAAGCGATCTTTCCCACATCAGGCAAGAGCCCCAGGAAACAATACATCACTATTGGGCCAGATTCCTCCTTGCGATGAACAAGGTTAAGGACTGTCACGAGGAAGACGCAATCTTATTTTTCTGCAATAATTGCACGGACAAGGGAATCCTTAACGCCATAAATCGCCGTGAGATATCACGCTTCGCTGACTTGGCGTCCATAGTACGAAAGTATGTGCGATGGAGAGTGTCTGGAAAACTGAAATAAACTTTTGGGATAATCCGGCCCTAAATACGAACCCAGTCCGAAATAAAAGGGTGCACTATCAAAAGACACCCGGGTCAACTACCAAAAAGCAAAAACCCTCTATAGGGCATGGAACCGTACTGGAGGGATGGCTCAATGGACCCTATAAAATTCATAGTACAGCGGATACAATACGAACGCACAACCTTAGAGCATGTTGGATACTCCGGCAGGTGGCCAAAAGTGGTGAGGATCTTCTTATCCCAAATGTCACAGAGCACCATCCCGTGGATAACAATACGGTGTTAACAGTCTTTGAGACATTTGCGTCAAATAATAGGCGCAAGCAAACACTCCGTAGCATGGCTGAAATCTGCCACGTAGCAGCATAAATCCATGGAGTGACACGGCTATTACCTTCAATGCCAGTGATGAACCTAAATTCCGAACAGCCCGAGCACCAGCCGCACTGGTCCTCAGTCCAATTGTGGACGGCTTTCGACTCACCAAAGTACTCATGGACGGCGACAGTGGATTAAACCTCATCTACGAGGAAACTCTTCAAAAAATGGAATTAGACTGGAGCCGCATTGAGCAAAGTAGCACAACCTTCAGAGGAATCATACCCAGTTGGGAGGCACGATGCGCCAGGAAAATCACACTAGATGTGGTATTCGGTACTCCAGATAATTATAGGTCCGAAGAAATTACATTCAAGTGGCCCCGTTCAGCAGTGGATACCACGCCCTTTTAGGATGTGAGGCATTCACGATCTTCCAAGTTGTACCCCATTATGGGTACATGAAGCTCAAAATGATCGGGCCCAACGGAATCATCACTCTCGCCAGTGATCCGGACACAGCACTCCGCGCCGAAAACAAAATAGCCGCACTGGCCCTTGAGGCATTATCCGAAGCCCTCTCGGCCGAGGAATTAACCACGCTACGCTCCATAGTGGACAGGGACGACGTGATACTCGATAAGAGATCCAAGCCCACCTCTTTTAAACCAGCGGATGAAATAGTCAAATTCCAAGTCCACCCAACGGACCCTACAAAAACAGCCTCCATCGGGGCACAGTTAAACCCCGCAGTGAACGCCGCACTACGAGAGTTCCTGCGCGAGAATTGGGACATATTCGCCTGGCACCCCTCAGACATGCCAGGAATCCCACACAGGCTGGCCGAGCATAGCCTCAATATCCTAAAGGGATTCAAGCCGGTCAAGCAAGCTCTTCGGCGTTTCTCCGAACCTAAGAGACAGGCCATGGGAGAGGAACTAGCCAAGTTATTGGAGGCAGGATTCATCAGAGAGATAAAACACCCGGACTGGCTAGCAAACCTGGTGATGGTACCAAAGAAGGATAAATCCTAGCGCCTTTGTGTCGATTTCAAGGACCTGAATAAAGCTTGCCCAAAGGATCCCTTCCCCCTCCCCCGCATCGATCAAATTATCGATGCTACCGCAGGACACGAGTCATTGTGTTTCCTCGACGCATACTCCGGTTACCACCAAATCAAGATGGCGGAGTCTGACCAAGCCGCAACGACATTCATCACACCATACGGTCCCTTATGTTTCAACACAATGCCTTTTGGGCTAAAAAACGCTGGCGCAACATATCAGCGCATGATTCAGACATGTCTAGAGAAACAAATCGGCAAAACAGTAGAGGCATACATAGACGATGTGGTCATCAAAACCAAGCACGTCGACTCTTTGATAGACGACTTGAGGCTCACATTCGACAACCTCCGAACATACGACATCAAGCCTAATCCGGAAAAATGCGTTTTCGGCGTACCAGCCGGAAAGCTCTTGGGTTTCATTGTCTCTAGTAGAGGTATTGAAGCTAATCCGACCAAAATCCAAGCTTTGTCACAGTTGGCTACCCCAACAGACGTCAAGCAAATCCAGAAGTTAACTGGATGTGTGGCGGCTCTAAGCCGCTTTATCTCCCGCTTAGGAGAAAAGGCTTTACCCCTTTATCGCCTCCTTCGGCGCACCGAACACTTTGAGTGGACGGACGCTGCCACAGCCGGATTGGAAGAAATAAAGGCCATTTTGACGACCAACCCAATCCTGGCCGCGCCAAACATCGGCAAACCAATGATGTTGTACATTGCGGCAACTCATCAAGTTGTAAGCGCAGTGCTCATCGTCGAACGAGAAGTTGCCAGACATAAATTCCCTCTTCAAAAGCTGGTATACTATGTATCCACTGTCCTCACTCCATGCAAATCACGATACCCACATTATCAAAAGATAGCCTATGCGGTATTCATGGCATCCCGGAAGCTGCGACACTACTTTCAAGAGTGTTCGATTATAGTAGCCTCGGAAGTGCCACTTAATGATATTATAAACAACCGCGACGCTACGGGCCGGATTGCTAAATGGGCCATTGAGCTCCTCCCGTTCGACATAACATACAAACCTCGACGGGCCATTAAGTCGCAAGTATTGGCCGACTTTGTCGCCGAATGGACAGAGGCCGAACTCCCTAAAGAGTACGACGCATACTCCAATTGGATCATGCACTTCGACGGTTCTAAAATGCTGGCTGTTCTAGGGGCTGGCGTCGTCCTGACGTCCCCAACCGGAGATACCATTCAGTACGTACTGCAAATATTGTATACAGACTCCAACAACGCAGCCGAATACAAAGCTCTGTTGCATGGTCTTCGGATGGCAGTCTCCATGGGCATTCAACGCCTGGAGGTGCGTGGGGATTCAAACCTTGCAATATCCCAAATAAATGGAGACTTTGATGCCAAGGATCCGAAAATGGCGGCCTACCAAAATGTCGTCCTTAAAATGTCAGCTCGGTTCGAGGGACTCGAATTTCACCATGTGGCTCGAGAAAACAATCAAGCGGCGGATATCCTCGCCCGCATCGGTACAAAACGCGATGTGGTCCCCCCAACATATTTTTGGAAAGGCTGTTCAAGCCATCCGTAGTATGGGAAGGGGACACCGGTAACAATAGTCCGGACCCGGCCAAAATGCCCGATACCGAATATTCTGACACAATCGGAGGCTCCGCCACCGAAATAACACCTTCAGCCCATGTAATAATGGCCATTATCGCCCCGTGGACAAAACCATTCCTGGTCTACCTAACTAGGTAGGAACTTCCGGAGGACCAAAATGAGGCACGCTGCATAGTGCGGCGATCTAAGGCCTACTGTGTCCACGAGGGAGAATTGTATAAAAAAAGCACTACCGAGTCCTTCAAAGGTGCATCTCCGAAGAGGAAGGGCGGAAACTTTTGGCAGAAATCCACACCGGACTCGGCGGTCACCATGCCGCAGCCCGGGCTCTTGTAAGCAAGGCCTTCCGTACAAGATTCTATTGGCCAACAGCCCGAGCAGATGCACAAGACTTGGTCCAACGTTCCGCCGGTTGCCAGCTCTTTGCAAATCAAAGCCACATGCCACCCACCGCCCTCCAAATAATTCCCATTACGTGGACCTTCACGGTCTGGGGGCTTGACATGGTTGGACCCCTTAAAGGGGGAACCCACAAGAAAAAAAATACTTACTGGTCATGGTGGATAAATTCACCAAATGGATAGAGGCCAAACCTGTTAAAACAGCCGAATCCGGACCAGTATAGACTTCATATCTGGGGTGGTACACCGTTATGGCATCCCCCACAGCATCATCACTAATAACAGCACAAACTTCATAGCCGACGAGGTAAAACTCTGGTGCAAAAAAATGGGCATCAAGCTCGATTATGCTTCAGTCTATCACCCACAAACCAACGGTCAAGTCAAGCGAGCAAACGGTCTTATAATGAGCGACATTAAACCCAGATTAGTGCGTTCCTTAATGGAGTCTAACACGCACTGGGTAGAGGATCTCGACTCCGTACTCTGGGGGCTGCGGACCACGCCGAATCGTAGTACCGGATATACACCCTTCTTTATGGTGTACGGCGCAGAGGTAGTCTTGCCTTGTGACATAATTCATGACTCACCTCGAGTGCGCATGTACGAAGAAAGAGAAGCCGAGCTTGATCGGCAGGACAGTCTGGACACCCTGGAGGAGGAGCGCGATGTAGCCAAAGCCCGTTCCGCATTTTATCAGCAACAGGCTCGCATATACCAAAGCAGAGAAGTACGGGCCAAAACTTATAACGTTGGCGAACTAGTTCTACGCCTACCGGACAAGAAAAAGAACAAGCTCGAGCCCAAATGGGAAGGTCCCTTCATTATTGACCAAGTTCTGACTGGCGGAGTGTACCGACTGCGGGATGCATCGACTAGTTGACTCGAGCCGAACCCATGGAACGCGGCCAGGCTCCAAAGATTCTACGCCTAGCACCGGACTCTATGTTCGTCCCCTTCCTTTGTCCATTTTTTGCATATACATTATCTGTCTTGTTTTTCTTTCTTCCTTTCTTTTATTCTTTCTCTAGGCCTTTAAGGGCCAACTTGTGCCTCGCTTGCACATTATAGATGCGCTAGCCACGCTCATCATACCTGGGGGATTCTTTTACAGAAGCTTAATTATTTATCTGGGCCTCAGGCCCTGCACATGTGTCATGCTTCCGCATGTACCTTTTTTCGCCATTATATGCATCGATATGACTTAAGTTTTGGCCAATCTGGGTTGCCTGGCTCTTATATTTATGCCCTACATTCCCGTTAATTCGGCTAGGGCATAAGGGGAGCACCTCTGCGATTGTTACTGCCGGGTCAGCCGGATGTGTACCTCAGACTGGGTGAAGCCGAAAGCTAGCGTTCTTAAGGGAATATTCGGTCGATGAACAAAAGATGATTTTTATTTATTGTCCTTATCTGCCCCCAGATGTTTCTCATGTGTTTCCTATCGCAGTCCAGACATGCACTTTAGGGCATGCTTACCTAGGGAAAGGAACCCTTAACGGAACTATTCTCCCTGGAAGATGTTTCTTACTACCCATGTAATATAACATAACTAGTTGGGCACTTGTCTGTTCAAGCACTTATGACCCCTATGCCTGGTCTCCACGCATGCCCCGGTTCTTATATAACTACGCGGGTATTCGGATACACTCCGGACTATCGGGTCCCGACGTTGAAGCGGAAAGGTCCGCCAAGACAAATGATCTACAATTCGGCTAGAAGGCATTATACATGTCACTTTCATTACATAGTCATGCAGACTGACTAAATTCCTCTTCTATACCATCCAACAGGCGGTCTAGCTTACAATCCTGTTGGGAATACTTTGCAGCTAATTCTACCTGCCCATAAACTAAGCTAACGGGGATCTCTTTTCCGTCGGGCCCCATAGGTCCGACCTCGGCCATGTGATTTGGGTCTGCCTTGGTATACCGCGTCTTCACCATGGCCCAGGCTTCTCTGGCACCCTATTGGCAGGCTGATATCTTCCGTAATCGGAAGCGCTACCGTGCTCCCTTGAGCTTCTCCGCAAGCTCTGCAACCCCTCTGGCAGGGAGACGGACGACCACAAGGCCTGGGCAACACCCTGCATCACCTGCCGAACTTGTTCGTGCAAATGTGACAGCTCGGATAGAAGATCACCCGTAGACCCGGGCATTTCCTCCGTGGGACGACCCGTCAGCATACCTACAGACATAACGCTGTTAGCCGGCTTCTTCGCCGAACTCCTTTAAAAGGATTCGTTCAAGCACTTACTGAAAATGCCGCGCCGAAGCCGCTTATTCTCCTTCTTGGAGTCTGCAAGCTGGCCCCGAACGTCTTTTAGTTCCACGCTCAGCTTAATATTGGCGTCTTGGAGATTGTTTTTCTCCCGCCTGACCTCAGGCGGCACGCGTTTGCCAGCCTCTAGCTGTCGCATAACATGCTGGTCCTCCGGATATTCTCCGGATTCATCTGCAACATCTGTTGTTAGATCTGTAGCCATGCCGCACATTATATGGTAACTATCATTCTTTAATGTAAATGTTACCAGCAGGTGACCTTTTCGGTTCCTGCAATGCGGCCACAGCAGCCCGTAGTTGGGTCTTGCATTCCTCTAGCTCCTTTGACAGCCTAGTATTCTTCTCTGTAAGAACCTGCACAATAAAGTTGATCCTTAAATCAGTTCTGCTAACAGTTTCAAGTCTCAGGGGCTACTGATACATATAAATCGTCAGATTTACTTACCCGTACATCCTTTACATACTGATCCGTGGCTCTGGCTAGACCATCTTGAGCAGCTCGGAGGTACGCCTCTCCAGAATTGAAGGCATCAAATGCCTCTGGTGAGAAACAAGCGTCACGGAGTACGGCCCGGCGGCGCCTATGATTCATGGCGCTTTCCACCTCCGAGTTTGTAGCGGATAATCTATCTGCATCCTCTGTAGGGGGATTATCCGGCGCCCGCCCCATATTGGCTTCCGCCTCTATGTCCGGTCCTGGCGCCCGGCTGGTTGAAGCGCGATTAGTAACATCGCCGGACATATTCCGGCGAGCGTTTTTTCTGTTAAAGAAACACGTGCGTCATTGTATTTCGAGAAAGATGGCAACGACGGAGCGGGGTTTGTTATACCTTTGGGCCGGCGTCTCCGTCCTGACCGCCTTCCTTTTTGGCCTACCCGGCCTCGGTGCCTCCTGTTGGCGCGTTGCTGCGGGTTCGGCAGGCCGTCCCGAATGCCTTCCCTGTAAAAATGCCATGTGTATATGGTGGGTGAAGTGTCTAAAACAGGATCCTAGTTTTGGAGTTGGGATTTTTTGGTTTTTCTTACGTGCGATGCAGGGAGCAGTCCGGGATAGTCGGCCGTAATGGCCACCATGGCATCGTCACAGCTTAACTGATAGAACTGCCGGTCTATCAGCTCCACGAATATGACCAAATCTTCTTCAAGTCCGGAGTCGAGGGCCTGGTCAGGGTCCTCTGGTTGTGGAGAAGGGCTGCTTACCTCCTTTATGGCTTTTCGCGGTTCCTGCCGCAAATTGGCAAGGTGAATACTTACGACAAATAATGCGGGAAAAATGGGAGCAGGGAGATATAACTTACCCAGCTTGGAGGATTGTACATGGAGAATCCATCCCGTGGCTTGATGCGGGTGAACTCCTCTTCCTCACCCTTGAACAATTCGGACAAAATTTTCGCTAAAGCGGCGGCATTGTCCGGACCCTTACGCCCGCAGCAGGTGGCGTCATCCGCCCCGTTGTAACACCACAAGGGGTGCCCATGATATTGAAGTGGTTTCACTCCCTGCATTATGCAAATCAACATAACTTCGATCACTGTCAATCCTGATCGAGCCAGTGCTTTAATTCGGTTCATCAGATAGAGGACTTCTCCATTGTCTTCCACCTGGGGGCTCCGTGGGCGCCAACTTCGGCGTTTCTTCAGAGGTGCATTGTTGAACTCAGGAAGACCCCGCAGAACAGGGTCCGGAAGGGGAACGTCCTCCATATAAAACCATTCTGAAGGCCAGTCTTCGAGTGACTTCTTCGGAGTACCGGACAGGTATCCGGTATCGGCGATGCACCATATTTCGGCTCCGCCCACTTGATAAAGTGACCCCCTCTGTGTGCGAGGGACGAGGCAAAATAGCCTCTTCCACAGCTCGAAGTGAGCCTCATAGCCCAGGAACAACTCGCAGAGAGCCACATAGCCGGCAATGTGTAGGATGGAGGCGGGGGTGAAATTGTGTAATTGGAGGCCGTAGAACTCCAGGAGCCCGCGGGGGAACAGATGAATTGGAAATCCGAGTCCCCTTAATAGATAGGGAACACGGCAGACCCGTTCCCCCATAGAGGGATAGGGAAAGCTCTCCCCTTGCTCCCCGCCATTATAGGTGGCAAGCCCGGCTCGAACGGGAACCATGTACGCCGGAGGGAGAAATCCCTTAGTCTGCAGTTCGACTAAACGACTGTGTGGGACTGAACACCTCTCCCAATCACCGGGCTTAGGGCTTTGGGGGCAGGAGGAGGAGCTGCGGAGGTCGGCCATGCTGGAATGGATCTTTTCGGAACGCGCTCTGATGGACTCTCGCTGGGGGAGGATGGTATGGATCGGATCTAAGGATCCCCATCCCTTTAATAGACAATTTATTTATCTGGCCAGGGGGCGAGTGTAAAAACGCCCTGGCGCCTCGTATTGGTTCAACGCGTGGGAGAAAGCCCTTATTGGGCACAGAAGCCAAGAGGTCCAAACATTTATGGATCGGACACTGCTTTACCAACGTTCGAAAGATGGAGAAGAACCTGCCTTGCAATGCCGAAGACAATACTGTGCGCCGGACTCATCGTCATTGAAGCCTGGTTCGGGGGCTACTGAGGGAGTCCTGGATTAGGGGGTATCCGGACAGCCAGATTATATCCTTTGGCAGGACTGTTGGACTATGAAGATACAAGATTAAAGACTTCGTCTCGTGTCCGGATGGGACTCTACTTGGCGTGGAAGGCAAGCTAGGCAATACGGATATGTATATCTCCTCCTTTGTAACCGACCTTGTGTAACCCTAGCCCTCTCCGGTGTCTATATAAACCGGAGGGTTTTAGTCTGTAGGACAACATACAATCATACCATAGGCTAGCTTCTAGGGTTTAGCCTCTCCGATCTCATGGCAGATCAACTCTTGTACTACCCATATCATCAATATTAATCAAGCAGGACATAGGGTTTTACCTCCATCAAGAGGGCCCGAACCTGGGTAAAACATCGTGTCCCCTGCCTCCTGTTACCATCCGCCCTAGACGCACAGTTCGGGACCCCCTACCCGAGATCCGTCGGTTTTGACACCGACAGTGAGGCTGCTGTCGCCGTAGGGCCTGGCCAGTGGTGGGAATAGTAGGGGGCGGTGAGGCCTCCGCGGCAGCACAGCCGGTCACGGGAGGCAGGACCATGCGGCACGATCGGCGCTGCTTTGGGAGGCTAGAGCAAGAAGACCAGAGGTTGAAGAAGCACTACGGCCGTTGGATGGACATCGTACAGTCACTAGAGCTATAAATCGTTCATATTGACTAAGTTGACAAAGCCCTTCGTCCCCGTCAACTTAGTAGGCCCACAAGTCAGCCTCCCACCAAGGTGGGTCCCAGCTAGCCGGGGGAGTATTCATTTTTTTGTGCGTAACAAGGAGGCACTTCTGGTGGGTCCGAGCTGACAGTGGGGGGAACGTTTTTTCGCGAAATATGATGGCCCGTCCGGTGGGTCCCAACAGTCAGGGGGAAATGATTTTTTTCGCAAAATACTGGTGGCCCGTCCGATGGGTCCCCGCTGTCAGGTGGAGGAATAATTATTTTCCGCGTAATAAGGAGGCACTTCCTTGCGGCTGCCGTGGACCCAGCTGTCAGCCTCTCCACGTACAGTACTCTTCCGATGGAAGTCGGTCGTTGACCACATTGACCACGCCGCGCCGAGAGCACCATGGTTGTGGACGACGGCGAGGCATAGGAAGGGGATGACGCGGAGCCGGGGAAGACACGGCAGTGGATGCCCACGCGGAGAGGAGTACGAGCGTTCACCGGTTCGGCTGCGGTGTGAGGCTGCTGTCGCCGCAGAATAACAGGGGGTGTGGGTGAGTAGAGGGATGCCCTGGCCAGCGGTGGGAGTAGTAGGGGGCGCTGAGGCCTGCGCGGCAGCACAGCCGGCCACGGGAGGCGGGAGTAGGCGGTCCCACCGGCGCTGCTTTGGCGGCTGGAGCAAGAAGATCAGAGATTGAAGAAACATGACGGCCGTTGGATTGACATCCAACGGTTACGTTTGCTAGAATCATTTGTTGACGTATATAATAACTAAAACAATCTTGCATACACATCAACTAAACAGGCCCACAAGTCAGACCACTCCCTCATTTTTTAATAATTTATATATAGCTCATGGCAACTTCTTATGCAATTTATTACAGTCGTTTTTTTGGTTGGCCAGGGCCAATTTCGCATATTTCTGTGGGTTCCAAACTATTTTTAATACCGAAATGTCCAGCCAGATTTAAAGTACTTTGAAGATATATTTAAATTAGGTTAATGCCCAGTGAAATAGGAATCTGAAAATGTAATAAAATTTAGAAATTATAAAGTAATTGCCAATTTGTCATCTATTTTTAAATTTACAACCCATTTCATATTACTTTCAAGATTTGCGGGCGTCTTGAAAGAGTTGCAGCCCATCAGGGCATAGAAAAATAAGTAGGCCTGCATTGGGTGTTCTTCAGAAAAAATAAACTGGGCTCATTTTCACAAAGAAAAAATAGTTGGGCTGGTCACATGGTGAACATAAAATATAAGTCTGGGCTAGACAGGCCACATCCCAGTTCAAACCCTGCTCCGTCTCAACAATACCAAACAAAAAAAATACTGCTCGAGTAGCTACGTCCCAGGTGTCAGCCGATCTTGTGCTGTTCTCTTGTCTATTGACTATATACACTCACAATGTCGTGGGTCCCAGATGCCAGGAAAACACTAGGAGGAAGCATTTTATTTTTCCATACGCTGACGTGGTGGGCCCCTAGTGTTATCCTCTCCACGTACTTCTGTCGATTCCTGTTGTTTGTTGACCATGTTGACAACGCGAGAGGGCGGCACCACGGCGAGCGCACCAAAGCGCGCAGAGGACTCGGTGTTAACGATTTAGGAGACGGTGGGGCGGCGATGCGTGCGCTGAGGCACAGCCAGCCGTGGGAGGCGGAAGCAGGCGGCCCTGCCGGCGCTGTTTGGTTTTGGCGGCTGGAGGAAGACAGGACTGAAGAAACACGACAGACTTTAAAAGCAGCAGGAGTACTTAACAACCTTAACTGAAAACAGTAGGGGCACTTAACAACCAAAGCTGAAAGCAGTATGAGTACTTATACAGGTTCAACCGTACAAAGCACGCCTCAAACAGTGCTACTTTGCCTACAGTTAACCAAGGGTGAGGCCGCCAAGCCCTAGGACAAGGCCCAGGCGCCACCCCGCGCATCCACAACCTTCTGAAAGCGGCTTCATCTCGCAACGTGGTCAATAAACAGGATATTCGCTTTAGAGCCATGGAAATGCATGAACATAATCTTCTGTCCTATTCTCCAAGATGGACGGGCCTTCATTATTTGAGACCACCCATGAATAAGTATCTTTTCACCTCCAAGGGGAATTGAGTAGGTCGACATAAACATCATGTTGTGACCAAGCGCAAGTCTGACCCGACCATGGTCAGGCATCTGTATAGGAACAATAGAACTCGGCAGTTCCTGTTTCAAGAAGATCACAGCTGTAAAACTGTGTATAAGCAATAGTTTATGAACAACATATATAGCAGAAAATAGCTCGTACCATAAGTTTCTTGACATAGTTGGACCCGTTCAATGAGTGCAGCAGTGGCACACATATCCCACGTGGCCTTCCACCATTGAAACGCCCCACAAGGACCTCAAGACGATCAATAAAGTGTAGGAACTTGTGGATGTCGATCCAATCAACTTCAGTGCCATTAGTAACAGCCGAGTTATTATAGAGTAACAAACGAGCAGACTGCTTAACTCTGAAAAAACCTACACGTGCCACCAATTATAAGAAAATATTAGTTAGAAGTAGCATCTTCGTGAGAGATTCGTTGCTACTTCTAAAGTTAAATTGTGATTAGTTAGACAGAATAGGTGGATTAAGAAGTAATCGAGGCAACAAGCAAGAACCAGATACAAAACTAACATGGATGAACAATTGGAACGACGTCGGGTTGGAAGATCGCAGTGAAGATGAGACCAGGTTCTGCTATTTCCATCAACATTCGTGCGCCAACTTTCAGTCCGTAACACTTGAGAAAGTTTATCCAAGTTCGGCCATAAAAAAGGCAGCGATCTTCTTGGTTCATGAACCCAACTCGGAACTTATATCCATGGCTTGTCTTCACTGTGACCATTAAACTAGTGTATTTAGTTATGGCAAGGCCGAGCATCTTGAGTACATGTGTTCTGGCAGAGCAAATAATACACTGCAGGAAAAATAATATGAGAACACAGCATGTTCAAAAAACCCCCACCATCCCGGATAGAAAAGAGGATTCTAGGAACATACTGTGCGCATTCCAAAATGTTGTGTTAGGATGAGAAGGAACAAGTGTGGTGTCTAGCCGAGGGCGTAGAAACCTGTAGGGTACTTGCACTTTGGGCACTGCAAATGAAACACACTAGATTCAGTAGGAAGAAAAATGCATCAACGGCGGCGGCTGCCATCCTAGGATTACCTGCGACCAAGGGACTTGGGTTTATCGGGGATGGATGAAGAATTCGTACCTGGTTCTCCATGAGAAAACCCTATGCAATCGCCGATAGGGGGTTTTCTCTGAACAAGCAGACGAGGGAGAAGGGGATTCAGGCCCAGTGAAATATTACCGCTTCGTCTGTCTAGCTTACTGCTAAAGCTGGAAAGGCGGGGTTGTGATTTGACGGGTCATCGGGCATTACTGCGGCGCTACGACCGGGATGTGTCTACCATGAAGTTGTGCACTCTAATTTGTGCATATGGAACATGGATCCCGTTGCCGGTTGCCCCACATATCAGCGAAAGGAAGTAGAAAGACAGGAGTAACTAGTTACACATAAATATATATTTTGACAGAGAGATACTCCCTCTGTAAATAAATATACAAATATTTTATATCACAGGCTCACCTTGCCGAGAAATATACTCCCTCTGCAATGCACGAGCATTATGGGGGTTTGTCTTTTTTATGGGGGTTCAACTAAGAATATAATACTTAGATAGGCTCACGGTTCTGGACTTTGGGCCGCAGGCCGACCCTGCATGTTTGGGGGCCCATGTGTTCTACCTCAGCGCGTTTCATATTGCAAGCGACCGGTACGGTGCTGGTTTTAGATGCTGTCGCAAGGCGAATACACAAAATTGAATAAAGCACGGCAGTTGTTGGAATGAAATCGAATGATAGTTCCTAACCAGCAATCAGAGTTGCAATTCTATCAACGATATACCATGTGATAAATAATATCATCGTACTACTTATACACACAGGACACTTGTTTCACCATGCCAGATTATTACATCAAAATCTCTCAGAGAATAGATCAGTTCGGCAGTTGCGTGCTGCTACTGAAGAATTTCAAAGTTGATTTGGACCAGCTCTCCTTGCCGAGAAAGTTCGATTTTGACATCATCCCCTACCGCAAGATATGATTTAGATTTGAACCTTGAC
Organism: Triticum dicoccoides; assembly: GCF_002162155.2. Lineage (NCBI taxonomy): Eukaryota > Viridiplantae > Streptophyta > Magnoliopsida > Poales > Poaceae > Triticum > Triticum dicoccoides. Next base: position 590,613,122 of record NC_041392.1, on the reverse strand, counting down.
CATCCTTTAGCATCAATCATCATGCGACCATCCTTTGTACTTACGGTATATTGAGCACCAAGGCTGTGCATGGTAAGAGAAACTTGGCCGCGGTCGCCCGGATTGTTGAATGACTCCCTCATTGCTCTAGAAATTCTCTGTTTGCAAACAAGAAGACATACCCAAATAGTTAGATCAACACAGTGAATCATGTGAAACAACATGGAAATAAAAAAGAATGAAGCACTTGGGCAGCCAATACTTACCAAGAAGGTGGACATGTCGGTTTTTGTAAGGACTTTGGTATATGAAGTGCGAACTGCAGCCCAGTCTGTTGCCGGTGCAACTGCACGGGCCGGAGCAGATGCAAGCGCAAGTGTTGGTGCAGGTGCCGAAGCCGCTGCTGCTGCCGGAGATGGTGCTCCTTGTAGAACTGGTGCCGGTGTCGGAGGAGGTGCCGGTGTCGATGCCCGATCCTCCGGTAGATTAGACTGATCCGCTGACGCGGTCGGTGCCCAATCCTCAGCTGGATCAGACTGAGCTGCTGCCGCTGTCAGTGCTACAGAAACTGCCGGTGCTCGATCTGTGCGAGACAATGGCGATCGTGTCTGGTCTGCTATGATCAGCTTTCTAACTTGACTAAGATCCATGACCGTGATCCAGTCTTTTTCTTCATTTCTTTTAAACGCGAGAAGGACTAATTGTGGCGTTTTTGTTAAACCAAACTGCAGTTCATCATAGGGATTCAGCTTGTACTCAAACAACAGACTGATCCAATTTTTTCCAATAATATAAGTGATGGACGGTGCCTTCGTTACTGACACGACATAAGAAGTGAAACCTGCAAAAATAGCCATCGTAGAGCAAACCAAACGGTTTAGTCTGTGATGAATGTCACATGGCAAAACCTGCATAGTAAAATTGCAGGAAAAGAAAGAAAACATGACATTAAATCAATAAGATTTAGACACTAAATCAATAAGATTTACTTGATGTGACACGAGTGAATCCTTACCAAGAAATCACTATGTTGAAGTACTAAACAGAAGATTGATTGTCCAACTATGCGTGGCATGCAGGGGCCCCGCCTACTCCCACAAGTAGGACAGTCCAAAGGTCGTGACAAATCGTATGGACCGAACATCCATGGTGCTGGAAATCCTGGTGGGTGCGATAAACCCTGCAATGCATACAGATATTGGAGTGTAACCATAATTGATAGACCGTCCTCACAAGAAATATGATATGGATACTTCAAAATATACAGACTGAATTGAGTGGACAGACATTAACATAGACCGTTCTCAGGACTGACCACACACCAAAAGCGGCAGTACTAATAAACAATACAGGGTTCACAAACACAAATCAACTACTGAACAATAGTACTTACTACAGACAAGCAAAGTTGCACTAACTAAACTCTGCAGACTATTTTTTGCCACAGACCTACGGGATGAACCCCGCATAACTGACTAGGCCATGGACTTCGTGTGAGATGTCTACATGCACCATCACCATCTTGTCAACCTTGGAGAACCTAACAGAGTGGTCTTTCCACTCATATACATGATGATGAAGACAGGTTGCATTAGATTTGTTGGGAAGCTTTACAAGAACCACACCCTTCGTAATCGAAGGCACAACCAGGAAATTGTTGTGGTCAAGTACAGCCTCGAGAACACGCCTGACAACAATGCTACAGGAAAACACTAGTTTAGGACACGTGGCGACAAGGACACAACAGCTGGATAGTTCAGCAGTAGAACTCATCATCATGTCTTCCAGTTCACACGGCATGACTTTGAGAACTTCATCTCCACCGCGGACCTGGTTCTAATTCAAACAGAAACCATATTTTATTACTACCTCCGTTCAGAAATATAAGATGATTTTCGATTTTATACTCCATATATGACTACATATATGCACAAAAATGAGTGAACAAAGACACTAGAACATGTCTTAAAAGGCATGAGAGCAGAGGGATTACATGCAATATCCATAACACAAGTTACTGAGGCAAATATACCCTCTTAAAATGTAGCATTGATGTTCATAAAGTACTCCCTCCGTCCCAAAATTCTTGTCTTAGATTTGTCTAGATACGGATGTATCAAGTCACATTTTAGTATTAGATACATCCGTATATAGACAAATCTAAGACAAGAAATTTGGGACAGAGGGAGTAGTTGAAAGTAATCTATAAGAAATCAGTGTCAACCTCTCGCATGTTTTGGTCAAAAGAGGAATTTAGAACCGCCATTTGGCACACAAAAATCACATGCAAGATCACCCAGAAAGTTGTACTTCTAGTACTAGTACTGCGTGTTAGATGAAAAAACACAATCAAGATCGAGAAAAAGATCGTCAAGAAGAGATATTACCTGGACTTGCTTAATGAGGGATCCCGGAGAGGGGGGCTTGGACAGGGCGATGGCTTTGAGCTTGTCTGCGGTAGTCTCGGCGGGGTGCTTGCGCTTCTTCGTACCATGAGCCTCGACGGTTTTGGCCGGAGCCATAGACATCACTTCGGCCAGTGCTCCAGCGTCCATCAAGAAACTGTCAAATAGAAATAAAAGAAAAGAAACCATAATCACAAACCCAAAAGAAGAAAAGAGAGGGAGTTATAGGATCAGTCTCGGGGTTGCAAGACCGGGCCTTGGCCAGAATCAACACCATTGATGCGCTCACCTTTCCTTCTTTGGGGGAGAAGAACAATGGCAGAAGCAAGTCGGGGTTTTCTTGAAGAAATGAGGAACAAGATGAGGCAGAAGCGAGGGTTGGGTAGAGAGGAAGCTGAGAGAGAAGAGTGAAATGATGGTTGCTTCGTCCGTCCAACTTACTGCTGGAAAGGAGGGGGTTTTGTGATTTGACGGCTCATTGGGCATTACTGCGGCGCTTCGATCGGGGTAGTCTACCGTCACTCTACTACGGAGTAATTTAGTGCATGGCTGGTGGACCCCGATGCTGGCTGTCCCACACGTCAGCGAAAGTGGGTAATTTAGTGCATGGCTGGAGGAGGATCCGCACGGTAGAGCGTGTCCACTGTTTTTCAGAAGAAGAAAATGATTATAACAAGTGTTTCCACTCTTACGACGGAGGAGTGCGAAACACGGCAGCCACTTGAACATACACAGTGCTCCTACTACTAGGCATGTGCAGTGGTTCATACGTCAGTACTACACAATCTTGTTGCTAGTGTAGTAAGATATGACGATAACAAATGATGTTGTGTGCATGTCAACTACTCCTATATATAACATAGTACCGCTTTTTCGACTGTCCGGTCGAGAATGAATGGTGAGATCAATGTTAACAGAACTAGGTCCACAGCGCATGGAGAGTACGGTGCTACAGTACTCCATGAAACATGAACCATATGAAGCACGAATAGTGTTAGGCAGGGTGTATGAAGGGTGCACAGGGTGGGAGCAAAAGTTCCCTTCTCGACCCGCTTTTGTTTGTTTGGCAGAGTGCATGAAGGGTGCATGAGTCCACACTAGTAGGTTGACAAAAATACACGAAGAGGAAACAACTATATTGAGATGAGAATGCAACCAAACACACCCACACGCTTTGTGCTACAGTGACTGATCTGCATCGTCTGAGTTTGATCCAACGGTCATGTTGCGCCGAGATATGGACATGCCCATGCAGAGGGCGCCTAAACACCACCGAAGTCCCTCTGCTTCTCAAGGCGCACGACGTTGGTGATGCAGGGTGCAACCGCCCGTAGAGCCCGCTCCCGGCCGACGGGTGCCAACTCGTAAAAGAAGGCGTCCAATGGCACGAATGGATTCCGGTGACGGAGCCCTGAAAGGATTCGCCCGACAACAGCGACGTCAGCCCGCAACCCCTCCTTGTCCAGCTCATCCCCCACCATCGCGCGGAGACGGCTCAGCTCCTCGGAGATATAGGTGAAGAAGGAGACCACGTCAGGAAGCCGCAGCTCATTGAAGTCGACCGGGTCGTCAAACGGGTTTAGCTTGACGGCCGGCATCATTGCGCTGGCACGACGGTAGGCATCGCGCAGCTGCAACACGTGTGTGGCAACTTGGTTCACCAAGTGGCTGAGGCGATCCTGGACCTCGTCACGATCGGCCTGCTCGTGCTCCAGCCGGCTCCCTTGACGGCCTATCATATCTTCCGCTTTCTGCAGCAACGCTGCCGACAACTCGAGCATCTTTGTTGTGGATGCCTGCCGCTTTTGAAGCTCCGTGAACTCCCGCACATAACGGAGGAGCATGGCACTCCTCTCCTCCTTGAGCTCACGGAGCTCCACGTCCTTGGCCCTGAGCTCCGCATCCTTGGCATGGAGCTCCTGTGTCAGGAGCCTCACCTCGGACTCCGTGATCTGCTGCGCCGCCATGGCACCAGGTAGAAGCAATGAGGAGAGGAAGCAAAGGGGGCGAAACGGCTGAAAGGCAATGCAATCTACGGGAAGGCGGAGGGAGCGGGAAATCTTTTGGTTTTCACCACGGTAAAACACCAGTCGACGACTTCTCACATCAGGGAGCAGTGGGTACAGGCGGAGTCATCATGACTAATTGCTGCCGCGCCTGCTCCCGTCAATCAAAAAATTAAAAATCCTGCCGCGCCTGCTCCTGTCAATCAAAAAATTAAAAATCTTGCCGCACCCAAACACCAGAGCAACGCTGCGGTGGATATTTAAATTTACCTGCCGGCAAGTAGATAAAAAAGGGGTGAAAAAACAAATGTGGCGGCGGCCTAGCTAATCGGTCGAACTAGCCCAATTAGCTAGCCACCGTGCTTCACTGATGTACTCGGCGGGAAAAATGGTCTTTCGTGATTTGACAACTCATTTACTTGCTTCGGCGCTACAACAGAGGAGGACCCAGAAAACGCGCGGTAGGGCATCCCACGTCAGGAAGAATATATGTGTGCACCACCCGGGAGGGCCCCGAAACCGCACGGTAGGGTGTGCCACGTCTCGGCACGGAGGAAAAATGTGCGTGTAAAAATATACTGTATCTCTATCTTCTTCTCTAGTACACCAATTTTCAAACTTTGGATAGCCACCTGCCGTGACGTAGAATCGTTTGCTAGCCATTGATTTCCTCCGCGGGTTGAATTGCCACCATTTATCAAAGTTGAACCCTACCGATCCAACGGTTATGGTTAGTGGGATTCGCTCCCACGGTTGGGCGCCAAAACAAGGCTGGGATGATCATTCTAGAGTTTCAAGTGAGCACGCAGCTAGCCTCATATTGTGAAATGTTCCTGTTAATACTCCAGTACACACCAGAAGCATCTAAACAAATGTGCATGTAGAGGCTAGCGGCCTATATTAGCAATTTGCTCCTCACATGAATACTGTTGAATGCATGTAGGGAAGTATTTTTTTCTCAAAAGAATTAGAACACGGTAGAAAAAAAGTGTACGCATGGCAATATTTTTGTTCGCTGAGTGAAATATTCAAAATATCATTATAAATTTTAGATTTAGACTTTACTTTATTTTTCTTAAGGGGACACTAAGTTACTTAGCTGTGCGGTCGACAACAGACATATGAGATAGAGTTTACGAGAAAACGCTGACTTGAAAGTATGGAAAGATAAAAATTATAACATCAAATTAATTTTACCTATATTATAAGTTTGAATTTGAAGAACTAAAAGATTTCACAAACACGCCCTTATCATTTCTTTTGGAATAAAACTATATGCTTTTTTCTAATGCATTCTTCATATATAAATTCATTGTAGTACTCTGATTTTTATGAGATATGATATTTACTTTTAATCTAACATGCAAAGCACATACAAATTACTAGTTCTTGCGTCTAAACACAGAAGGGGAGGAGAGAGACAGAGAACACATGGAACCCACCAATAAGTGAAGGCAAATAGTACTAAAAATAATATTACATGTTGTCCATTAATTAGGTTGTGGTAATATAAAAACATTATGTGAACAAAGGGGGTACAACAAACATTGCTATTCTACGTATGTTGCCTACTCTTGACGTGCGGCTTGTAGGCCCGGTCGCATGTTCGATCCTCCTCCTTTATTTTTTAATTTGTATATGGGTCCAAATTTGTTTCATGACATGTGGGCCCCTCGGTGTGTAGTTTGTACCACTTTAATTTGTGGGTCGAAATTTGTTCCATTCCAAGTGGACTATCGGTGTGTAGTTTTGTAGCTTATTTAAAATACTTAAAGAGAACAACATAGTTTTTTCAATAATACCATGGTGCGACGTTGAAGGCGAGAAAGGACGTGCGAGAGAGCGATGACCGAGCTAGAGGGAAATCAACTAGGGCAGTTGCGTGGGTTGCAACGGTGTTTGGAGTAGTTGTGGGCCGAATGCTACGAAAATATAATCTAAACCGACCGGAATAAATGCCTACACAAATTAATCCAAGGTTGGAGTGCCCCTCGCAATGTAAATAGCTCCGGCTTTGTGAGGGATGGAGAGGTGGTAGCTACAACGCGTGGAAGATATGGTGTGAGAAAGCGAGGTCAATCGAGAGACATATAGATAAAGAGACAAAGTGAGTGTGGTCCGACATTCATTGAACAAATATATATGCTCTGGAGAGATATTGTCTGATTGAGCTTTTTGGCAAGGGCGAGGTCTGTAAGATAGAGCTTGAGAGATGATCCAGTCACAGACGTGTAGATATATTTTGTGCATGGGAGGAAGCAAGGTCAACCGATCACATAGGGTCGCCAAGCGATCGAAAGAGTGAGACGGGTTGGTGAGAGACCTAGATAGACGATGTGCGTGAGAGAGTATACAATGTGAATAGGTCGAATTGGGCTCAAACATGGTGATATATTGTTTTTGTCCAAGAAAGAGCAAGGTCAACCGAGACATATGGAGAGAGAGAGAGAGAGAGAGATTGAGTGAGTGTGGCCCACCATGAGGTTGAAAGAGTGGTGGCGGCTTGGATGGACTGACCTGAATAGACAATCTGCGTGAGAGAGTATAGAGTGTGTCGATCGAGGCCCAAACAGGGAGATATATTATTTGTGTGTGAAAAAAACGAGGTTAAACGAGACTCAGATAAAGAGAGCGAGATTGAGAGAGTGTGGCCCGCCGTGCGGAAGAAAGAGTGAGATAGTCTCAAGGGAGTGACCTAGATATACAACGTGCGTGCGTGCGCATGCACGAGAGGTTGGGGGGCTAGATAGGCAATGCATGTATTTAGCGCGAGAGGGTGAGAGGGAGAGGGGGAGAGAGAGAGCTCGGCATGGGGTGCAATGGCGGGTGTGTGAGGTAAATACATTTGGTAACAGAGTGGAAAAAGGGGTTGTGTAGTTGAGAGACTTAGAGATCGAAACATGGAGAGAAAGAATGAACGTGTGTTGGAAACCGATAGCTTCCTAAGGTAGTTAGGAGAG
>NC_041392.1:590513603-590605670 GCF_002162155.2 Triticum dicoccoides | reverse complement strand
AATTCGGTGTACATTGTAAGATTTGAACCGAGGACCAGGCATACGGGTAATTATTTCGAATTCGTGCCATACTAAGTTTCAAAAAGTTGACATTGACTCAGTTTGTTGTGCTATTTTGTAGGTCATATGTTTGAATCCATCCAAAAGTTTTCTCACTACCATGGTGTTCATCATATACATATGAATTTGTATTAAAAAAGTAGCGTGGATACAGTGAAATGCGAAATCCACGTTAGAATTGGAGATCGCTACGTGACAAACACTCTAATTCAAATAACTAACTACGTGACACACACTCTAATTCAAATAACTAATTATGTGACACACACTCTAATCCACGTTAGCGTGGGTACCATTTCGATTTTTTTTCAAATAACTCCTCATTAATTAATTTATAGTACTCCCTCTGTTCACTTTTATAAGACCTTGAAGACATTTCAGACAATGTGCAAAACAGTTCATTTTAAGTTGTCTGAAATGACTTACAAAAGTGAACGGATGGAGTATCTCGTTTCGAATGACTAATTATTGCAAGGAAAACACGGGCATGGTAATACATACAGATTCATTTGCAAATGAAAGAAGATTCGTTTGCATTCTCAAATGTAGGTGCACCAGGCAAACCAGGGTTGTGTCGGGGTGGATGCTGCTTCGGTGCCTTAAAGACAACTGCCTTTGGGTCACTGACATGTGGGCCAGCCACCTGTTGGGCCCATATGTCATGGACACAAAGGCAGGTGCCTTAAGGCACCGAAGCATAGTCCTGTCGGGGTGGTCGCGTGTGTCGGACGGACGCGTAGCACCCAGCCACCCACCCCCTCCCCCCCCCAAAAAACGACGAGGACAATATAAGTTCGCGCTTCCATGTTTCGTATTGAAATATCTGGCGGCCCCAATTCCAGCCCTGCAAAATCTCTCTTCTCCACTGTCCCCTTCCGCGCCCAGATTGCTCAAATCCCTAATTTGCCGCCAACCCTTGAATCGCCCCTTGTCTCGTATCTTTCCCCACCGTTCCCCACCTCTGTGCCGGACGACGACGACGAAGACGATGGTCGTGCTTCACCACCGCACCGGAGCCACCTCATCTACGCCCTCGTCCACCGCACCGGGTGGTCCACTGACAACGTCGGCCGCCGCAACCAACGTGCCTCACAGACACTGAGTTCCACCGCATCAGGTGCGCTTCACCGACGCCGTCTCCCATCTCACTGGGCTACTTCACCGAGCACATCGTCGCACCTCCGCTCCCCGAGGCCGTTGGGGCTTCACCAAAGGTCTCGTCCACCGCATCATAGCACTCCGCTGCCACTCAAGATTTGCATCCGTGCGCGGCCAGCCAACGCCAGCGCATCACCCTCAACGACTCTGAAGTGACCCACACTCTAGCTAGGCGAGCATGCCCAAACGCTGGCCTGAACTAGGTATCCACACATCACTCCCTTGTGCACTGTTCCGACGATGTTTGGATATCCTTTCACTGCTCTCTTAGCTTACACGCCTATGCAACTCTTACCTTAACTCTTATTTGTTCTGGAGATATCATCTAAAACAAGCAAATCCATATTTTAGCGAAGCATGACGACGCTACGGGATCTGGTACACATCCTACACACCCATATAACCTTGTAAGTATCTGTCCTCCGGTACAACATCAAGGTCGATTCCTCTTATTTGATCAACCATTCGCCGTGTCAAAAATGCAGAGGGGGATGCAAGGAGCATAAGGCCTGCACATCCAAGCAAGTGGTAACATGGACTTGTACATGGAACATCCCAAGTGCAAGGAGAGCTGTAGTGAGTCTGTACAACGAGCTAGCATAAGTCCCTGCGTTTCATTTAATTCGTACTGGCATTCGTGTATTATTTGTGTGCAGTGGCTGATCCACGAACTCAAGTTACCAAGGGAGAACATTTAACTTAAAAAATATGAAGGCACTTGCACTCCGGAAATCAACATAACTTGACAAATGTGAAGCTACATGCACTTTGAAAACCAGCTAATGATCCAAAGTAGTTCAGATTATAAACACTAAATGATGCAAGCACCAAAAAACACAAAATGTAACATGGTGTACAAGGACTACAAACATGGTCTGCACCTGCTTGAATTATTCGTTCTCTGGCTAAAAATATCAAAGTGTAATTGCACGTATAACCAGTGCGCAAACTGCATATCAATATATCTATCCTGCGCAAGTATGCCAATAGTTTCAAACAACAGATTAGAAAAATATTTATGCTATGTTGTCATGATACGGGGACTTTCTTGTAGATGGCCTCGACGTTTCCTCAAGCTATGAAAATGCACTATAATTTGTTTGTCATCAATGCTTGCAAATCTCTGTCTCTCTCAACATAGTAGATCATCATTAGACACTAAATCCTTCAATGAGCTTGCAAAATGCTTGCATTAGATCCCTCATTAGACACTATATGTTCATCACCAGGACATTTAAAATGTTTGCATCAAATCCTTCATTAGCAGTCTGTTCATTAGACACTTCAGGCTCAAGAACAACATGAGCTTGTATGTTTGCACCGGAAACTTGATTAGATACATCAGATTCAGTCAGTTCAGTATTGATTGGGGGAGTTATAAAATAAGTAGAAATTGGTTTCATTTTCTCATAGATTCCCTACATACAAGCAGTTTTACAACACCGTCAGGTTTAACTATTGGCCAGAAATTGAAGAGTTGAATTAGATATAATCAGGGATGTGATGTACCTGCTCGTTGTGCATGCTACTCTTGCAAGCTGTGACTGTCCGTTTGCGCAAGCTCGATGACATGCCCGTGCTGCTGCCGCTGCCTCCCACGCAGGCTACACCTAGGGTTGGATCTTCATCTTCTTGTCCTTCCGTTCGCTTGAAGCCCGGCGACCGCCCTCCAACGAGGGCGCGAGGAAGTGTTGTGTCGGTCTGTCCAGCGCCGGCTAGGTTAGGAGTGAACCAGACTGGAGGCTGGAGTGAATGAATTGGGATTTTTCCTGATGTCGATCGATATGGGAGGCACTCGTTTTGGCCGCGAGCCTGCTATAGGCCTGCCTTGCACTTATGTTATTGGCCCATCCAAATTGAAACATTTTTCTTCATTTTTTACATTGCCTGCTCGTGCGTTGGGACGAACAAAACTAGCATGGGCCAACCTGGACGACTCAAACTAGGTGCACACTTTCCAGCCACCGGAGGCGGCTGCCCATACCAGCCCCTATGGTGGCGTCGCCCCTTTTTGTGTGTATGATTGGATAGTGAAAAATATTCCAGTGGCGCTTTTAATTTACCCACAGAATGGTTGAATTGCTTGTTTCTATAAACTGAGTTCACCAATAATGTGAAGGATGCTAGTCTTTTCATCCTATTGTATATTTCTTAGATCTCGATATGCCAAAAGTAATCGCATGAAATATACAGTAAAAGCCAGTGTGATGTGTTTGGCTACAACTAGTCTGACTACATGTCCTCATATAACATATCAAGGACGCACCATCTTACCAGATTAACCATTCGACTTACCCATGCAGTGTGGGAAGAAAGAAGTATTGGGACTGCGTATCCAAGAAATTGATGGCATGGACTCCTTCGTACAACCTTGTAAGCGAAAAATAAGTTGCAGTGTGCCTGTACAAAGAACTAGCGTAAGTTCAGTTACCTGCTTCTCGGAATTTTAGTTAGCCACTTATTGCAAAATTGTTCAATTACGTTGCTTGACTTAATTTAGTTTGCTACTGATTACATAATGGCACAACCTCTTAATCATATTGTAGACTACGCCTATCTATGTGTTTGATACTTACTGTTAAGAATTACCTGTTTGCCTTAACTTAAATATCTACTTGTTTGTTTAACTGCTTTGCTGCTGCAACAGCGGGTTACAATGATGTTAATAACTACTTTTCAGCATTCAATTGAAACTCTTTAATTCCTTGTTTGTTTAACTGGTTTGTTGTTATAACTCCCAGTTGAGATGTTTTGCTAACTTCAACTTTTCTGAATCCAATCATAACTTTAATGGCAAAACAGGTTAGCCCAAGATCAAAGAGCGAGGTCCCCATGGACGTTGCATCATCCCACAATAGTGGCACCGACCCAATCATGCATTATGAATTGCCAACTGCTGATGCTCTAGAGGATAAACTAGTGGTAGAAAGAGATTCTGCTTCTGCACTTAGAGATGAAGTTGACATGTTGAGGAAGCAAACATCACTATCACAAGCAGTGCTCAAGACAACCATCAAATATTTGGTGGATTTCAAAATGAAGCAAGCTGAGACTGACCAGATTGTTAAGGTCCTGAAGGAAAAAGGAAATTAAATTCCTACTTGGTAAATCATAGGTGAAATGTTCTTTCCATAGTTGAATAACCTTTGTGTTGTCTGTTCATGTAATCAATCAAAACATTTGTTTTAGAGATCATGTAATAATTGTTTTTTTGTTTGTAATTTTATTTGAGCACAAGTCTGTATTAATTGATAAGACTCGGAGACATTTCATTTGGATTGCTGTGCCAGACCTACAAATATGCCAATCGGGCTGAATGTGCGTTCAGCAATAGTAGTATAGATGGACCATAAGTGGCACGCATCGGAAAGGGCCAAGATGCTGGCTAAAAAAAGGATGCTGTTGTAGCTAAAAAAAGTACAGTGGCCTGGCTTATGTATGTTAGTTGATATTATTGATCCATATACTCTATAAGTGTTTATATGTCTGTTAGTTTTGTACATTCTTGGTTGATTGACTCGGTATTTGAATCTTGATACATCGCTTGTGTACATATCTAAATGGGAGTACACATTATGCTGCGTGTGACATTTGAGTTGGACATGAAGTGTTCCAAATATTCGAATTCACATTAAACTAGATTCTAGTTTCTGAATTTGAGTATCGGCATTTGTAAACCATATTCATATATGACAGTGGAATACATCTTTGTCGTCCTTTTGAAGATATATAAAAACACAAAGAATGATTTATAAAGATTCATATAGGAATACAAAATGGATTCGAATTTAGTTGCCAGGGTAAACGTAGATGCTTATTGTCCCAAAATTCAAAAGAAACAGCAAAATGTCCACTCCCACATCGGCTGCCCGAAGCCAAGTGTTTGGGAGATGGAAATTATTGTCTACCCATTACACGGACAATCCATTGGCCCGATTTCCACTGCTCTAAATAGGGGTAGGTTAGTAACTTCAATTAGACGTGACACGACCGCCTCTGAGCCCATTCCGACACGGTGGGCGTCAAACATGGGTGGCAAACTCATTTGATTCAAGCTTGTCCAAAAGACCTCTGTTTCTCCCTCCATTCCCCATTCATACACGGTGGGCGGCAAAACACCCTCTCCTCGTCCGAAATAGATGTAGGCTAATATTTTAAATAGGGGCAGATGTGTAACTTCCATCAGACGTGACACAACCGCCCTACCTGTCAGCCCCGTTCATACACCGTGGGCGCCAACCGTGGGCGGCAAAACACCCTCTCCTCGCCCGAAATCGATGTAGGCTAATATTTTAAATAGGGGCAGATGTGTAACTTCCATCAGACGTGACACAACCGCCCTACCTGTCAGCCCCGTTCATACACCGTGGGCAGCAAAACACCCTCTCCTTGCTCAAAATAGTTACCGACAAATATTTGGGAGATGCGAGATTACCGTCCTATCCCCAACCGACGAGACGTCCAAATTTGAAAGAGGGGATAAGTTCGTAACTTTCCCATATTTCAGACAAGCGCGTCCCAAAAACATGGTTCCCCGTACCTCTCCCTCCATTTTCCCATTCATACACCATCCGCGCTAGAACACCCCATTCCCACACCAGCCTCCGTCCGCCACCCCATCCATCGCCGCCGTCCTCCACCACATCCATCGCCACCGTCCTCCACCATGCCAGAGCGCCTACCAAGACCGCGTCGTCCACTGCTAGAGATGGACGTTTCTCATCCATGGCGACAGACCAATAGCCTTGCATCGCGTACTCTCGCTTCATTGGCGCCGTCGTCCTCTTTGCCGGGGCCGCTCACACGACCTTCTCTTTCACCGCAATGGGACTTATCCCCCAATGTACCCGTCTATCGTCGCAGATCTGCTTCAACGCCACCGACAGCCATCGCACCCCCGATGCCTACACAACGCCGCAAGAGAGGTGGTACTTCATATCTCCTCAACCTTTTGATCTCAACCAGAAAATAGATCTTAACGTGGTTACTCTACTTTCTTTTCAGCTCTTAGAATTTAGTTCTTAGTTCGAAGCAAACAATGGATGCTAAATATCATTTCTCCGGTTTGCAGCTTCAAATCTGCCATGGCACAGCCATAATATGGTTTAATTGATCATGCTTAGGGTTTAATTGATCATGTTGGTTACGTGGTGGTTTCTTTAATATAAATCAGAGGGGAAACCCTCTTTTGCTAAAAAATATATGCTTAGAGTTTCCCCCTTTTATGATCACTATACGATCAGAATACATGCTTCGTGTCATAATAACACTGCTCCACCCATCAAGCTAAACAAGCTTAGTTGTTCAAATACGAATCTGATATTATTAAAATAGAGTTGTTTAATTAGTCAGCTAAATGTTCCTAAATTAGTTTTGAAAATGCATGTTCGCCGCTCGGGTGTGTATCTCTTTGTGTGGTCTGGTCAGCACGGTTGGGGAGGTGAACTTTGCATATGCAGGGGTTTATAGGGAGACATTCTCCGAGTTGAAACCGCAATGCATTCCATAGATAATCTGACTACTTTTTATGTTTTCATGAATCTCAGATTCTGAACATGAGCTTGCGCGCATGAAAAGAATAAAGCAGAATAATGCCATGGCTGTCAAACTTGGCATTAAGGGACTGAAATCAAGTCTGGATGCAATGCAATGCAAACACTCTCCACCTACAGATTCATGCTCAGAATATGATCCTAACAGTGATTTTGAGCTAGAGGGAGACCTAAGTCAATGTAGCTCCCTAGTGGAGGAGTCAGAGGAAGATGCCCTATCTTATTCACCCATCAAGGTACTTGCTCTAACTTTCTAAGGTTACATTGCTCGCACATATTTTGCAACTGATGCTTTGCATTGCTTCTACTTTGTTGAACTGCCATTAGCTTAGTTTACACATCGTGTATGTGAATACGCCCTGCCTATCCATTTTCAGTACATATTTCATCTGTCATCATACCATATTTATCCATTCAAATGATGTTCTTGTGTATCAGACGTTCAAAAGGAAGAGGGCGATTGTTGATCATGGAGGAGCACTAGCAAAGTATTTGGAAAAGGTAGTGGCACCTGATAAATCAAATAGCCCATTAGGTGTAGTTGCAATATCACCTGACCCACAAAATACCCCAACTCTAGCAGACTCTAGCCCTACTACACTGGTCATTTCGGATGCCCCAACTCAGCAGACCCCAACTACAGCAAACGGTATGATTATGCCAGTTGACATAGCACCAGCTGTACGACGCAAAACCCCCATTCCAGCAAAGAGTACACCAAATCCAGTTGCCAAATCCATTTTCGAACCAGAGAGAGCCCCAATTGCAGCAAATAGGACCCCTGTTCCATTTCTTCCCAGTTTAGAAGACGAAGCTTATGTTGTTGTCAGGAACTTTGTGCGCATCTTTCCTTCATGGAAAGATTATACCGCAGACACAGAACAATTTCCAGTCTTCCTCCACAACTTACGCGTAAGTAATGTACTCATGTTATTCATGGTCATTACTGCATATGTTTCTGCTAACAGAAGACACAAGATTTCATTCTTTTAAATAGACAAGGCGTAAACTGGATTGTAAAGTCTCCGGTGCTACATTTATCCGACGGTGACTGGAATAATCTTGTTACACATTGGTCTCGGCTGCAGCGTAAGGTACTGTCTATGATATCACATCACAATTTGAACTACATTTCTACATTTGCCTAAATGTCTCACTTGTATGAAACTGTTAACAGAAGAACATTCATTCTCAAGGGACCACAGAATCTCGCAACTATACTGCACACTGCATTGCTCTTGTGAGTACCTCTTACCCTGTATGACCATACTTACTTTCATAGTTGTTTGATTATGTAGCATCACTGCACATGTTAGCCTCGTAATCGTCCATTTGGTTGACATTATAAGATCCGTATGGACTCTTACATAATTTAGAATCAACCCAATGCTTTTGAAGAGGTTTAGCTCTGCAGTCCTCTTGTAAGGACTGAACGTGGTCTATCACTGTACTTACATTAACAGCTACTCCCTCCGTCTCATAATATAAGAAGGTTTTGTACAGTACACCAGTGTTCAAAACACACTTGTATTATGGGAAGAGGGATTGGTTCATTTTGTAGCATTGTGCATCTTATCTCCCTCGCCCACCATTTACTAAAAAGATCAGATCTATATTTAATCTTACCAACAAGTAGAATACACAGACAATGCCAGTGCAGAAGTGTAGCCCATTGCTCTTGTCAGTACATTTTGTCCTGTAACGCTTGTACTTCCAGGGATTGGTAGTTGATTATGTAGCATCAATCTGCATCTTATCTTCATTATCCTCTATCCCTTCCAGTATTATCATATATATAATTGCTCTCTACAAAATGTAGAGTACAGGCAATGCTTATGAAGAAGATTCTGTGCTGAAATTCTTGAGTTATCCTTCCCTTGCCATGGAGAAGGGCATTATAAAGCCGGTGTTAACTGTTAATGTAAGTCAGTCCTTCTAAAGCCTTTATCCTCAACTGTTGTTTAATTTGCTCATACTCCCTATCATTTACTGCTGTTTAGTTTGTTGTTTCTACCAAAATGCATGTCCATAAGAACCGTAAGTTCTAAGTTTTACTTGTAAAACCAAATTCCTTATTCATACCATGCACATTACTTAATACTCCCTATATGTATGCTTGTTTTTGTGGATCTATAATCTAGTGTGTGGTGAAGCAGCCCATGTTTGCACCTTGTCATCTCCTGTTTTATCTTACTGATGTGGCTGATGATATGAACAACATGCCATGCACATTATCCAAAATAGATACAATGATTTTCTTTGCCCTTCATCTATGCTTGTTATGTTGACATGGTAATCCAGTAGTGTGGTGAAGCTCCCCGCATTATGAACAATGCCAAATTATGCTATTGATATTTTGAACATACTCTTTATCTTTCTAATTTGAAATTGGATAGAATTGACAGAATAGTTATCATCTTTGTTTATACACGTGCAAAATATGTCATCTCTCTGCTTTGTTTCAAGGTGATATGCCTGATGGCATGCACAAGTCTGCTGAAGGCTGTGAGACAAACCCAACATATATTGCAGCAAAGAAGGCAAAACATCTTGAAGATAGTGAGACAACCCCAAGGTCTTGTCTTGATGCAGTGTTCAAGTTACTTGAGACTAACAGTCAGACAAGCTCACAGAATTCGTTGTCTGAATCAGTTCGACTTCTTCAGTCCCAAGTTCTAGCAGAAAGGCATTCTGCAACTCAACTTCGACTTGAAGTCCTATCTCTAAGAAAGATTGCGGAGAACACCAATGAGAACCTCATCGCTAAACAGCTACACCTGGAAGCTATGACCGACATGCTAGGCCAGTCTCACAGCCTTGCTCAGCAGCTTGCGCAGCAGTTCCCCTGCAAGGCTAACCTTTCTTGAACTATCTTGGAAGTGGTCTCGGTTCAGTATTATTTTGCTACGCTGCAATGGTGCCCAGTTTTTGTAATCTGCTTCTTCGTTGCGCTTTATGATCACTGGTGGCGAACTTCGATGCCCAGTGGATGTAATATACCTTAAATCCTTTATTGTGTAGTGTAGGTTTATTCTTAGTTACTATGCCGTAATTTCTTTATTGTATAGAGTAGGTTTGTTCTTAATTCCTACTAGTTACGCAGCAGTCCGAAATGAACCCCGGCCCATGATTGTGCGAATCAAATCACGGGCTTTTGACAGGCCAAAATTGTCTGGGTCCTTGTTTGGCCCAATCAGATATCGGCTGCGAGCAGGCCGGATGCAAACTGAGCCGTAGTTAGGCCCAACTATATGACGGGCTTTTAACAGGCCGAAATTAATATAGCGCCGAAATGTTAAACAGGCCCTTAACAGGCCAAAACTAATATCAGGCCGAATTACTAAGTGGGCCTTTAGCAAGTGGGCCCAAAAGCATAGTGTCCAGTTGAAGGGCCGAATCTGATATGGGCCATAATTGAGCCCAAAGCCTCTTAAAGGGATGGACCTGATCTGGGCCGTAATTTGGCCTAGAACGTGGTAGGCTTTTAACGGGCCGGATCTCGTATGGGCCACTATTAGGCCCGGAGCGTGGCAGGCCATTAATGGACAAGATCAAATATGGGCCGGCATTTGGCCCAAAACATGGCAGCCAGTTAATGGGCCGACCTACTAGGGTCCTCAAAATCTTGTGGGCCTACAGCTGGGCCGGCCCATTAATGTCGGTGAAATCTCGTGGGCCTTTAGCTGTGTCGGCCCATTATGACCCTCAAGAATCTTGTGGGCCTTTACCTGGGCCAGCCCATTATGGCACACAAAAATCTTGTGGGCCTTTACCTGGGCCGGCCCATTATGGCCCGCAAAATCTTGTGGGCCTTTAGCTGGGCCAGCCCATTATGGTCCGCAAAATCTCGTGGGCCTTTAGCTGGGCTGGTCCATGATGGTCTGCAAAATCTTGTGGGCCTTTAGTTGGGCCGGCCCATTTAAACTTGTTGGGTCGTGCCACGTGTCGACGTATCATAGGCGCCTTCTATCCAGTGAGTGGATGACATCTGTCCCGACAATGAGCCGACACATGTTTCCTCTAGCCAATGATGATTTTACACGTGGAAAATCGCCATTGGTCGGGGCTGTTAACGGGTTATCGGATCCAAAACCCAACCCGATAGCTTAACGACGTTCCGTTACGGTGGATGCCACGTGTTGGTCACCCTTGACGAAAGCACTTCTGTGATGCGTGATTTATCATCATGGAAGTGGACACTTCCGTGATGATAATTTTGGTAATGTCATGGAACACTTCTACGATATCACAGGTATGACTATCTTGATTCTGTCATAAATTTGTCATGGATGTACATGCATGACAAAAAAGCGACCTACTGTGACAAACACGTATCATCACGGAAGTGTATTTTTTTGTAGTGTCACGGGGCGGCGCACCGACGCCTCCCCTCCCTCGCACGCGTACACACGGGGCGGCGCCGCTATATAAGCCGGTGGCCTCCCTCGCCTCTGGCCACACTAGCCCTAACCCGCCCTCTACCTCTCCCGAGCGCCGCCGCCGAGCCCTCCCTCTCCCTCCCTCCCTCTACCGATGGTCGAGCGATTCCCCGGCGATGAGGCCGCGGCCAACGGCTTCGGTCGCCGATCGCTCCGCGAATAGGAGTCTTGGCTCCTGTTCTAGGCGAACACCCCGACGCCGCCGGATATGCGCGCCGGGCCAACGGGGTGGAGACTCGGCAACGGGGGAGTGCCCATTCCCTTGTTGCCCGACGCCGTGGCGAAACCGGGCTACTTCGCCGATGAGGTCGACGTCGTGCGCGCCTCCCTCACCGATGCCCAGCTCCCCCCCCCCAGTACGCCGCCGACAACATAGCGGCGTGGATGGCGTACTTCCAGCGCCAGCAGCAGCAGAGGATGGCGTCCATCAACGGCGCGCCGGTGGTGGGCGGACCGAAGAACAACAAGGGACGCCACCTGTGGTGGGGTGTCCCCGGCCGCACCCTCGAGGTCGTTCTGACGTACCTCGAGGGCGGCAACGACCCGCCGTTGGCATACCCCCCGGCGAGGGCGGCCGCCACGGCCACGGCTCACCGCCGACGCGACGGGTAATGGTTTCCCAGGAGGTTCGGCGCCTCCTCTTCTTCTTCCTCCAGCCGCTCTTCCTCACACTCGTCCGGCGCTGCTCGGCATCAAGGCCGAGCCCGCAGAGGAGATGCCGCTCGGCCGGCGCACTCGCAGCGCCGGCATCGTCATCAATGAGGGCGGCCGGCGTGCCCCCTCATAGGCTCCTCCGCGCTTCGTCAAGCCCAAGACAGAGCCGGGCCTGGCGCCGGTGAAGACAGAGCCAGGCCACCTCGCAGTGAAGACAGAGCACGGCGGTGACATCGAGCTCGACGACGACGTGGCCCTAGAATGGGCGCGTGCGGACTCCCTGAAGATGGCGAGGGAGCGCCAGTGCGCCGCCCTGTGGCAATTCGCACAGCGCCGCCGGGGCCACGACGAGGGAGGAATCGTCATCATCGAGGACAGCGACGATGACACCGCGCCACCGCCACCAGCCCGCATAGGCGACGCCGGTGACTACTCCACTTTTAGCCAGTTATTTTTTTAATTATATATATTATGTAATAAAAACCCGCTTTTTAAATGTAATATATGCCGAACTTTGAACTTTGCTATATTTTTTAATTTTTTTGAATGCGCCTAGGACGGCCCTGGGACCGGCGGCTCGGGACCAACTCGGCCCCAGGCCGAGTTTTTGCGCCGGCTCACCCCTAGGGGGCGATTTTAGGCGCCCCCTGGGGCGCCAACGGCTGGAGATGCTCTAAGGCATGGTTCGCAAGTACCAAGTGATTAATAATCAAGTGATTCTAAAAGTCCATCAGTATGGAGTTTCTTCATGCGCTTTACACCAATATGACCCAAACGGCAGTGCCACAAATAAGTTGCACTATCATTATCAACTCTGCATCTTTTGGCTTCAACATTATGAATATGTGTATCACTACTATCGAGATTCAACAAAAATAGACCACTCTTCAAGGGTGCATGGCCATAAAAGACATTACTCATATAAATAGAACAACAATTATTCTCAGATTTAAATGAATAATCGTCTCGCATCAAACAAGATCCAGATATAATGTTCATGCTTAACGCTGGCACCAAATAACAATTATTTAGGTCTAAAACTAATCCCGAAGGTAGATGTAGAGGTAGCGTGCTGACGGCGATCACATCAACTTTGGAACCATTTCCCACGCGTATCGTCACCTCGTCCTTAGCCAGTCTTCGCTTAATTCGTAGTCCCTGTTTCGAGTTGCAAATATTAGCAACAGAACCAGTATCAAATACCCAGGTGCTACTGTGACCTCTGGTAAGGTACACATCAATAACATGTATATCACATATACCTTTGTTCACCTTGCCATCCTTCTTATCCACCAAATACTTGGGGCAGTTTCGCTTCCAATGACCAGTCTGTTTGTAGTAGAAGCACTCAGTCTCAGGCTTAGGTCCAGACTTGGGTTTCTTCTCTTGAGCAGCAACTTGGTTGCCGTTCTTCTTGAAGTTCCCCTTATTGTTCCTGATGACCCACAAGTATACGGGATCTATCGTAGTCCTTTCGATAAGTAAGAGTGTCGAACTCAACGAGGAGTAGAAGGAAATGATAAGCGGTTTTCAGCAAGGTATTCTCTGCAAGCACTGAAATTATAGGTAATAGATAGTTTTGTGATAAGATAATTTGTAACGAGCAACAAGTAACAAAAGTAAATAAAGTGCAGCAAGGTGGCCCAATCCTTTTTGTAGCAAAGAACAAGCCTGGACAAACTCTTATATGAAGGAAAGCGCTCCCAAGGACACATGGGAATTATCATCAAGCTAGTTTTCATCACGTTCATATGATTCGCCTTCTGTACTTTGATAATTTGATATGTGGGTGGATCGGTGCTTGGGTGTTTTCCTTACTTGAACAAGCATCCCACTTATGATTAACCCCCATTGCAAGCATCCGCAACTACAACAGAAGTATTAAGGTAAACCTAACCATAGCATGAAACATATGGATCCAAATCAGCCCCTTACGAAGCAACGCATAAACTAGGGTTTAAGCTTCTGTCACTCTAGCAATCCATCATCTACTTATTACTTCCCAATGCCTTCCTCTAGGACCAAATAATGGTGAAGTGCCATGCAGTCGACGTTCACATAACACCACTAGAGGAGAGACAACATGCATCTCATCAAAATATCGAACGGATACCAAATTCACATGACTACTAATAGCAAGACTTCTCCCATGTCCTCGGGAACAAACGTAACTACTCACAAAGCATATTCATGTTCATAATTAGAGGGGTATTAATATGCATATATGATCTGAACATATGATCTTCCACCAAATAAACCGGCTAGCATCAACTACAAGGAGTAATCAACACTACTAGCAACCTACAGGTACCAATTCCAGACTTAGAGACAAGAATTGGAGACAAGAGATGAACTAGGGTTTGAGAGGAGATGGTGCTGGTGAAGATGTTGATGGAGATTGGGCCCCTCCCGATGAGAGGAGCGTTGGTGATGATTTCCCCCTCCCTGGAGGGAAGTTTCCCCGGCAGAATAGCTCCGCCAGAGCCCTAGATTGGTTCCGCCTCGTGGCGGCGGAGTCTCATCCTGAAAGCTTGCTTATTATTTTTTTTCTCAAGAAAGACTCCATATAGTAGAAGATGGGCATCGGAGGGCCACCAGGGGGGCCACGAGGCAGGGGGCGCACCCAAGGGGTAGGGCGCGCCCCCACCCTCGTGGCCAAGGTGTGGGCCCACTCTGGAACTTCTTGCGCTCAGTATTTTTTATATATTCTGAAAATAGCTTCCATGAAGTTTCAGGACTTTTGGAGCTATGCAGAATAGGTCTCTAATATTTGCTCCTTTTCCAGCCCAGAATCCCAGCTGCTGGCATTCTCCCTCTTTATGTAAACCTTGTAAAATAAGAGAGAATAGGCATAAGTATTGTGACATAATGTGTAATAACAGCCCATAATGCAATAAATATCGATATAAAAGCATGATGCAAAATTGACGTATCACTTCCCTTTACCCTTTTTCTTGAAACTGGTGGTTTTGTTAACCATCAACACTTGATGCTCCTTTTTGATTTCTACCTCCGCAACCTTTAGCATCGCGAAGAGCTCGGGAATTGTCTTATTCATCCCTTGCATATTATAGTTCATCACGAAGCTTTTGTATCTTGGTGGCAGTGATTGAAGAACTCTGTCAATGACACTATCAACAGGAAGATTAACTCCCAGTTGAGTCAAGTGATTATGATACCCAGACATTTTGAGTATATGTTCACTGACAAAACCATTCTCCTCCATCTTGCAGCTATAGAACTTATTGGAGACTTCATATCTCTCAATCCGGGAATTTGCTTGAAATATTAACTTCAACTCCTGGAACATCGCATATGCTCCATGACGTTCAAAACCTCGTTGAAGTCCCGGTTCTAAGCCGTAAAGCATGGCACACTGAACTATTGAGTAGTCATCAACTTGATGTCTACTACACAACCTTCTTCTTGTAGATGTTGTTGGGCCTCCAAGTGTAGAGGTTTGTAGGACAGTAGCAAATTTCCCTCAAGTGGATAACCTATGGTTTATCAATCCATGGGAGGCGTAGGATGAAGATGGTCTCTCTCAAACAACCCTGCAACCAAATAACAAAGAGTCTCTTGTGTCCCCAACACACCCAATACAATGGTAAATTGTATAGGTGCACTAGTTCGGCGAAGAGATTGTGATACAAGTGCAATATGGATGATAGATATAGGTTTTTGTAATCTGAAAATATAAAAAGAAGGTTTTTGTATCAGCATCCCCAAGCTTGATTCCTGCTTGTCCTCGAGCCGGTAAATGATAAAAGATAATTTTTGATGTGGGATGCTACCTAGCATAATATTGATCATGTATCTAATCATGGCATGAATATTAAGACACGAGTGATTCAAAGCAATAGTCTATCATTTGACTTAAAAACAATAATACTTCAAGCCTACTAATAAAGCAATCATGTCTTTTCAAAATTGTATAGGTGCACTAGTTCGGCGAAGAGATGGTGATACAAGTGCAATATGGATGATAGATATAGGTTTTTGTAATCTGAAAATATAAAAAGAAGGTTTTTGTATCAGCATCCCCAAGCTTAATTTCTGCTCGTCCTTGAGCAGGAAAATGATAAAAGATATTTCTTGATGTGGTATGCTACCTAGCATAATCTTGATCATGTATCTAATTGTCGGTGTCAAAACCAGCGGATCTTGGGTAGGGGGTCCCGAACTGTGCGTCTAAGGCAGATGGTATCAGGAGGCAGGGGACACGAAGTTTTACCCAGGTTCGGGCCCTCTTGATGGTGGTAAAACCCTACGTCCTGCTTGATTTATTCTTGATGATATGGGTATTACAAGAGTTGATCTACCACGAGATCGGAGAGGCTAAACCCTAGAAGCGAGCCTATGGTATGATTGTATGTTGTCCTACTGACTAAAACCCTCTGGTTTATATAGACACCGGAAAGGGCTAGGGTTACACAAGGTCGGTTACAAAGGAGGAGATATCCATATCCGTACTGCCTAGCTTGCCTTCCACGCCAAGTAGAGTCCCATCCGGACACGAGACGAAGTCTTCAATCTTGTATCTTCATAGTCTAACAGTCCGGACAAAGGATATAGTCCGGCTGTCCGGAGACCCCCTAATCCAGGACTCCCTCAGTAGCCCCTGAACCAGGCTTCAATGACGATGAGTCCGGCGCGCAGTATTGTTTTTGGCATTGCAAGGCGGGTTCCTCCTCCGAATACACCACGGAAGAATTTGAATACAAGGATAGTGTCCGACCCTGCAAAATAAGTTCCACATACCACCGTAGAGAGAATAATATTTCCACAAATCTAATCTGCTGACTTGTTTTGGCAACATGACATTAAGCCAAGGCCCGGTGATTATTCAAACCGTTTTTGTTTCGACCAGCTCCACACATAACGCGAGGCGGTTTCTTGACACGTCTTGTCAAAGCAGAGATCGTGTTCCCCTAATTACGGGATTCTCATCAATACGGACGTGGGTAACCCAACCGTGTCTAGGACTCCTAGATTATAGGCAAGTCCCAAACGGACACGGAGAGGACACTTGATATTCACCCTCTTTATAAAGGGATGAGGCTTTTACTTTTTTCCCTCCTGTGCTCAATCGAATCCTTCCCCCGCCTCGAGTTCTAACACCCAATGCCCAGGTCAGGTGCTTCGGACCTTCAATCATGTCCGGATCCAGCCTTCAAGGCCGATGGATGCCCTCCTCCGTTACGGAAGAGGATATCAAGAAGTTGAGGGAGGCCAGATACCTGACCGCCGAGGTTTCGCATCGGTTGCCTGCCCGAGGGCAGGTCGTCCCTACTCCCGAACCCAACGAGAATGTTGTGTTCATCTCCCACTTCCTCCGAGGTCTAGTCCTCACTCTGGATCCCTTCGTTAGGGGTTTAATGTTCTATTACGGGCTAGATTTCCACGATCTAGCCCCAGACTCCTTTCTCCACATCTCGGCATTTATTGTCGTATGTGAGGCTTTCCTCCACATTACCCCTCACTTCGGCCTATGGCTCAAGACCTTTGACGTGAAGCCAAAGATAATCAAGGGGCAGCATGCAGCGTGCGGGGGTGCATTAATAAGCAAGATCGCGGGAGTTCCATGGCCAAAGGGTTCCTTTCCAAAGGTGTCCGGATTATGGCAACAGGAGTGGTTTTACATCACAGCTCCCAGAAGTGCCAAGTGGGTGGCTGCCCCTGCTTTTCGCTCGGGCCCTCCACCACAACTGATGTCATGGATTAGCAGAGGGCTGAGCTGGGGTCCAGCCAAGGACGTGCCTATACTGCAAAGCCGCATTTAAGATCTCTTCGAAGGAGATTTCAGTCTAGTTACAGTGATGCAAGTTATGCTGGTTCGTCGAGTCCAGCCTTGCAAACGTCGGCCCCTCCGCATGTGGGAGTTCAACCCAGAAGGACCGCGCACTATTCAGAATTTCCTCGGCCTGACGCACGAGGAGATGTATAAATCATTCTTCGGACCCCGAATAGAGTGTTCGAATACTACTGAGGACATGGGCCTGAGCAGCAACCGCATCACCGACCAAGTAAGTAATCCACTAGCCGAACACACAGTCTTTCATTTATCATGACGTCATCCTGAGAAATTGCTCTTTGACCAGGACTGGCTAACAAAGGCGAAGATGATTCGGTGTTCGGCCCCCCTTCCTAAGGGTTTGGAAAATCCGGTACTGGAAAAGATGCTCGAGCTAGCACCTTGCCCAGAGCCCTCAAAGGAAGATAAAGGGGGAATAATGAGGGCGGAAGCGGTCCCCCATCGCTACCAATTCCAACCAAGGGAATGAGCGCCTCCGTGAAGGAGGATGACCAAGGGGAAGAATCTGATCTTCTCCCGCTCCAGGGAAGGAAGAGGACTGCCTCTGAAGTTTCGGAAACCAAGGTTTCCAAATGGGAGAAGAAATCTTCACCAGAGGGTCCTGCCTTGGAGGTTGCTCTCGCCGCACAAAGTCCGCGCAGGGATCAGCCCTCTAACGAGCTGTAAGTAATAAGAAGGTACTTTAATAGTGAAGATATACTACCTTACTTCTGAGGAAAATAACCGAAGTATTTATCTTGCAGTTCGGATCTCAGCCCTTCTCAGCAAAGCTCCTCTTCGGGGGATCTTCTTCCAGAGATGATGGAGAGCGAAACTCCTTCCCCGGACTCCACCGATCAAGAAGTGAGCGACCTTGAAGTGTCGTCTCGGAGGGCCTCCCCAGATCCGGTGAGGCCAAAAGATAATCCTATGGTCATCCGAAGTCCCCAGTATCTGGCTCTTGAAGATAGCAAACAGAAGAGTCCGACACTGTCTAGTATGCGGTCGGACGTACTGAGGGAGCTGTTGGAGCGAGCGGCCATCTCAGAAGAACACCGTATGTTGATGGGTACAGTGATGGAAAAAAATTCGTCCGCCGAAAGCGGATTGCACGAGGCCTTTATGAGTCTACTGACGGGCTTTAGGTACGTGAAATGATATACTTTTTGATAGTACCACACATTTTTAGGTGTGCCATGTGTAGATAGTAGCCCCTGAGACTCTGGTTGTCATCAAGAACGGCGGCGAATAGAGGATCATAGTCCCAGGTAATAACCAAACCGCCTTTATGTGCAGGTGGCTGGAGCTCTGGTGGCTGGCCGGACTCATGAGATTGCCAAACTAAAGCGGCAACTGGATGCGGCGGATGCCGACATCGAGCTTGTTAATAAGCGGCTTGACGAGGCGCAGGGTAAGTGACGTTTTCTGGTGAATGTCACATAGTAAGAGCAGCGTAATGCCAGTATCTTTAATATGTTGTGACTGTAGATGGAGCTGCCACCGTGGAGACCCTTCGGGCGGAACTTGCCCGAGCCAAGGAACAAGCAAGAATTAGTAATGCGGCCGCTTTAAAGGTGGTCGAAGAGTTACGAGCCGAAAAGGCTGCGCATTGCGAGAGCAAAGATAAAATGGCCAAGATGGTTGTAAAGTTAAAAGACACTACCGATCGTTGCCAGTTCCTTGAAGAAGAAAACTGGGCGAGGGCGACGGACCTCGAGAAGGCCACAATGGCAACCAAGGACACCCGCTCTGCCATGAGAGCGAAGAAGGAGGAACTGCGTGAAGCCGGGGATATTGCGGTTGGGAAGCCCTTTATGCTGCGGAGGAAGTTCGGAGATCCGCGGTATGCCCCTCTGGATCGGCTATGGAGTTTGGCAGACACATATATGGACTTGGCGGCGAGCGCTGTCGATGCGGCCAAATACTTCCGAGATCAAACAGCTCGTGAAGTGGACAAGCTGTTCTAGTCGCAATTTAACGTTCCAGAGCGTCTGCTTCCATTGATTGATCAGCTAGCCGAATGGGCCGAACTCAATAGGTTGTCCGGACTCGCCATGAGGTCTGTCGTGGATCAGCTATGGCCGGAAAAGCCGAAGCCGAACAGCTATTTCAGCTTAGTGCAGCAGTTCCTTGGTGCGGTGCCGCGCATCAATGCGATGAAAAGGTCGGCGTGCATAGAAGGCTCGCGAATGGCCTTTGCCCGTGTCAAAGCATACTGGGCGGAGATGGATGCTGCCACTATTGCGGCGCAGGGTTCGGCCATAGGCCGAGTGGCTGCCGAGCACTATTTTGAAGAAGTTCTTGAGGGTGCTTGTTTGATAGAGGCCCAATGCTTGAAGAATATTATGTTTGAGTGACATGTATTCCCATTGTAAAAACAATGTTTATGAAATTTATTAAGGCTGTATTTATACTTTTGCCTGAAAGTACTATGATGCCTCATGTGCGGCTGTTTATGTATACATGTGTATAACCTGAAAGATTGTTGTCGTCGGCTTCAGCCCCCACGCATATAATGCCAGGGTGTTCGCAGAAGACGCGTGTTCACACTTAATCCAACGTCTTGGTCCTAATAAGGAGGTGATAGCGCAGTGAACTAGGCAACCGGACTATAATGCTTTAACACTTTCACTTAGCCATAGGAGTTTGACAATGGGGCTACTATATAGCCCCTGGTGGCTCCGCACTCATCCGAATTCGGGGTGCGTACATGCCTGGCCAGGAAACGTCCCTTCGTTAAGGCGGAGGAATTCTATCATTCCGACAGGTCATCGAGTGGTTGACCAGTCTCACGCTATATCATGACAGCCAGTTTTCGGCTTTCTCTACTGAGGTGCTTGTCCGGATGAACCGGGGCACAATCGCAGTAGTTCTCCTGGTGCTGCGTTAGCCGATAGAGCAGAACGTAAGGCAGCAAAACACAAGAGCCGGGCAAACCCAACATTTGACCAAAGACATGATTCGGAGCTGATGCATATAAGGCCAAACTCGCGACGCCGAACACTCCCTAAGGTATTCGGTCTTTATGATATAAACCGGGCCTAATCAGTGCCATTTGTAAGAAGCCCCTGGTGTCCAGGTACGTGCATTATTCTGATGTGGCCACATGCCAAGACGTCAGCATCCTTCTCAATAGTACTGAGAATTTGAGGGATGTGTATCAACAAGAGACAGTAAGAAAGGTTTACGCAGGGTCTTAATCTAAAAAGAATCCTTGGAACGGGTCCCTGCTGCACGTCTACGCCTGTGTCTCCATTGTGTCGTATCCTGGACGGGTGTAGCACGATGGTCATCTGTTAAAGAGAGGAACTCAGGTGAAAAGTTATCGTGCAAAAAGATAGGTTTAAAGAAACCATGTACAATTCAAAAAATTGCCACTTGTCTGCGTGCGTTGAGCCCCTTGTATTTGTAATAGGGGTGTGGCCATCAAACCTGTATGAATTACATATAGCTTCGCCGGACTCGTCTAACCGTGTCCGTGGTCTTGACGACCTATCGAATGCTTTAGTTGGTGAGGCCGTTTTAGTGTGTGGCTGCCAAGGCAGCCGCACTCTCTTCGGCGCGCAAGGATCGCTCAATATTTCCACTTACTGTAATGATGCCACGTGGACCGGGCATCTTAAGCGTGAGGGAAGCGTAATGCGGTATTGCGTTGGAGCGAGCGAAAGCGTCGCGTCCGAGTAGTGCTTGATTGCCACTTTGGAACGGAGCAATGTGGAAAGTTAAATTTTCACTACGGAAGTTATCAGGGAAGCCGAATATAACCTCTAGTAGCAGGGAGCCCGTGCAATGAGCCCCCTAGGCCTGGTGTTACTCCTTTAAAGGTAGTGTTGTTGTGGCAAACTTTCGTTGGGTCTATCACCATTTTGCGGATTGTGTCCTGATATATCAGGTTTAGACTGCTGCCACCGTCCATCAGGACTCGTGTGAAGTAGTATCCGTCAATTATTGGGTCTAATACCAAGGCAGCCCATCCTGCACGCTGGATACTTGCTGAGTAATCCCGATGGTCGAAAGTGATCGGTTGAGACGACCAATGGCAGAACTCCGCGGTGATAGGCTCTTGGGCATATTTATCTAGGAGTGCCGCTTTGTTTCTCCCTTTGATAACGTGTAACATGTTTACTGTTTTGGCTTCTGGTGGAAATTTCTTTTGTTCCCCAGTGTCTTGCTTGAGAGACTCATCCTCATCTTCGCTTGGTGTATCCTCCCCCTTGTGTACGGCGTTGAGCTTGCCGGACTGCTTGAAGACCCAACATTCTCTGTGGGTATGATTAGCGGGTTTACCAGGGGTGCTATGGCTCTGACATATTTGGTCCAGAATTTTGTTTAGGCTGGATAGTTCGTCTCTGCTACCTTTAGAGGGCGGCTTTTGCTGACCTGGCCGAGAGCTTGTGAATCCGGCGTTTACCGCTGTGCTCTTCGGGCTGTCTTCTTTATTCCGGCGCTTGTTATTTTTGCTGCGTCGTGATTTCCCATTTCCATCTCTATCTTCGGATGTACTTGGGTTGCTGGTGCTGCACCGGGCTAGCCAGCTGTCCTCGCCCGCGCAAAAGCGGGTAATGAGGCTTGTTAATGCTGCCATTGTTCTCGGCTTTTCTTGGCCGAGGTGTCTGGCGAGCCATTCGTCTCGGACGCTGTGCTTAAAGGCTGCCAAGGCTTCGGCGTCTGGACAGTCGACTATTTGGTTCTTTTTAGTAAGAAACCTATTCCAAAGCTTTCGGGCTGACTCTCCGGGTTGTTGAGTTATATGACTCAAATCGTCCGCATCCGGAGGTCGGACATAAGTCCCTTGAAAATTCGCCCGAAAAGCGTCTTCGAGCTCTTCCCAGCTTCCAATGGAGCTTTTGGGGAGGCTTTTAAGCCAGTGCCGAGCTGGCCCTTTGAGTTTGAGGGGTAAATACTTAATGGCGTGGAGATCATCTCCTTGAGCCATATGTATATGGAGGATATAGTCCTCAATCCAGACCCCGGGGTCTATTGTTCCGTCATATGACTCTATGTTTACGGGTTTAAATCCCTCTGGAAATTCATGGTCCAGCACCTCGTCGGTGAAACGTAGGGGGTGTGCGGCACCCCTGTATCTGGGTGTACCGTGTTGTTCGGATGTTTGTTGTGTTGCATCGTATGCTGGAGCGTGCTTGCGTGGTCCATAGATGGATCTGGTTGCGCCGTCCTTTTGATGCGAGCCTTCGCGTGGATCGCGTATTGGCTCATGTGCAGCGTTGTTTGCCGCTCTATGTTGGCCGTGAGGTCATCTATCCGGCCAAATGGCCATTTTAATTTTTGGTTGCGGGGGATCAAAGGCCTCCTCATCGACTTCAGGTAGCAACTTCCGCTTCGGGTAGCTCTTGGAGTGGAGATTACGGTCGTACTTCGCTGCTGTGTTGAGTACTTTACTCCATCTGATTCTGAGTATGTCTTGCGCAGCTTTGAGCCTTTGCTTCTGCTTTTTTTAGACTCCTCGCGGTAGCAACAAGCCTTTGATGGGCATTCTGTTGCTCCGGGTGTCTGTCCGGTGTGATGTCGTCCGGACTATTATCTTTGACAGAGTCGGGTTGTTCAGTTTGATTCTCCGTGTTGCCGTGATCCGCGATGGTTCAGCCTGATGTAACGCTGGGTCTATATGATCGTTGTTTCTGCCGAGGCGGGATTTGGAGCGGCGCTTATGCCGCCGCTTTGACTGCTTCTCGAGAGGACAACCCTTCGTTGCATCCTTCTGTTCCTCGCCGTCGTTTCCTTTTGGTGTGTCCACCATGTATACGTCATGTGATGAAGTGGGCGTCCAGTGCCCTGTGGGCAGTGGTTCCTGTTCGTCTCCTGCATCGTCGTCCATACCGTCGATGTCTTCGGAGTCGAGGTCGAGCATGTCGGTTAAGTCATCGGCAGTGGCTACTAAGTGGGTGGTGGGTGGGCGGCGAATTTCTTCGTCATCCGCATCCCAATCCTGTCGGATATAGTTCGGCCAGGATCCTCCTGACAAGGAGAGAGACCTTAATGAGTTCAGTACGTCGCCGAGGGGCGAGTGCCGAAAAATATCCGCGGAGGTAAACTCCATGATCGGCGCCCAATTGGATTCAATAGGAACGGGCGCAGGCGGTTCAGAGTCCATGGCCGGAGAAGAATCCGGCAGTTTAGCAACACGGCTCTCGTGAAGGGTAAGGTCGATATTCGGCTCGATCACCGCTGAGGATACGACCCCCGTGACGGGGTCTATCCACCCATCCACGGATGGTGCAACTGGCTCCGAATCGAGGCTCGGAGCGGTTGCCGGTGCGATCTCCTGAACACTGTCTGATGGTAGAGCTAAATCGTACTCATCGTGACCGCATGACGCACAAGGCAGAGGCTCGAATCCGTCGAAGATCAATTCTCCATGGTTATCGGCCATGTAGTTTAAGCTTCCATACCTGACCTGGTGGCCAGGGGCGTAACTTTCGATCTGCTCCAGATGGCCAAGCGAGTTGGCCCGCAGTGTGAAGCCGCCGAACACAAAGATCTTTCCGGGGAGAAAAGTCTCACCCTGAAGTGCATCACTATCAATGATCGTAGGAGCCATCAAGCCTAACGGCGACGACACAGAGGAACTCTCAATGAAAGCACCAATTCGGTGTCAAAACCGGTGGATCTCGGGTAGGGGGTCCCGAACTGTGTGTCTAAGGCGGATGGTAACAGGAGGCAGGGGACACGAAGTTTTACCCAGGTTTGGGACTCTTGATGGAGGTAAAACCCTACGTCCTGATTGATATATTCTTGATGATATGGGTATTACAAGAGTTGATCTACCACGAGATCAAAGAGGCTAAACCCTAGAAGCTAGCCTATGGTATGATTGTATGTTGTCCTACGGACTAAAACCCTCCGGTTTATATAGACATCAGAAAGGGCTAGGGTTACACAAGGTCAGTTACAAAGGAGGAGATATCCATATCCGTACTGCCTAGCTTGCCTTCCACGCCAAGTAGAGTATCATCCGGACACGAGATGAAGTCTTCAATCTTGTATCTTCATAGTCTAACAGTCCGACCAAAGGATATAGTCCAGCTGTCCGGAGACCCCCTAATCCAGGACTCCCTCACTAATCATGGCATGAATATTAAGACACGAGTTATTCAAAGCAATAATCTATCATTTGACTTAAAAACAATAATACTTCAAGCCTACTAATAAAGAAATCATGTCTTTTCAAAATAACATGGCCAAAGAAAGTTATCCCTACAAAATCATGTAGTCTGGCTATGCTCCATCTTCACCACACAAAATATTCACATCATGCACAACCCCGATGACAAGCCGAGCAATTGGTTCATACTTTTGACGTTCTCAAACCTTTTCAACTTTCACGCAATACATGAGCGTAAGCCATGGACATAGCACTATAGGTGGAATAGAATGGTGGTTGTGGAGAAGACAAAACGGAGAAGATAGTCTCACATCAACTAGGCGTATCCACGGGCTATGGAGATGCCCATCAATAGATATCAATGTGAGTGAGTAGGGATTGCCATGCAACGGATGCACTACGAGCTATAAGTGTATGAAAGCTCAAACTGGAAACTAAGTGGGTGTGCATCCAACTTGCTTGCTCATGAAGACCTCGGGCATTTGAGGAAGCCCATCATCGGAATATACAAGCCAAGTTCTATAATGAAAATTCCCACTAGTATATGAAAGTGATAACTCAAGAGACTCTCTATATGAAGAACATGGTGCTACTCTGAAGCACAAGTATGGTAAAAGGATAGTAACATTGTCTCTTCTCTCTTTTTCTCTTATTTTTTTATTTTTTTGGGCCTTCTCTTTTTTTGGCCTTTCTCTCTTTTTTTCTTTTTTTCTTTTTTTATTTTTTTCGTCCGTAGTCTCATCCCGACTTGTGAGGGAATCATAGTCTCCATCATCCTTTCCTCACTGGGACAATGCTTTAATAATGATGATCATCACACTTTTATTTACTTACAACTCAATATTACAACTCGATATCTAGAATAAAGATATGACTCTATATGAATGCCTTCGGCGGTGTACCGGGATGTGCAATGATCTAGCGTAGCAATGACATCAAAAAACGGACAAGCCATGAAAACATCATGCTAGCTATCTTACGATCATGCAAAGCAATATGACAATGAATGCTCAAGTCATGTATATGATGATGATGGAAGTTGCATGGCAATATATCTCGGAATGGCTATGGAAATGCCATAGTAGGTAGGTATCGTGGCTGTTTTGAGGAAGGTATATGGTGGGTTTATGGTACCGGCGAAAGTTGCGCGATACTAGAGGGGCTAGCAATGGTGGAAGGGTGAGAGTGCGTATAATCCATGGACTCAACATTAGTCATAAAGAACTCACATACTTATTGAAAAGTCTATTAGCTATCGAAACAAAGTACTACGCACATGCTCCTAGGGGGATAGATTGGTAGGAAAAGACCATCGCTCGTCCCCGACCGCCACTCATAAGGAAGACAATCAATAAATAAATCATGCTCCGACTTCATCACATAACGGTTCACCATACGTGCATGCTACGGGAATAACAAACCTCAACACAAGTATTTATACTAATCCACAACTACCCACTAGCATGACTCTAATATCACCATCTTTATATCATTGCAAGGGATCAAACATATCATATTCAGTGATCTACAAGTTTTATGTAGGATTTTATGACTAACCATGTGAATGACCAGTTCCTGTCATCTCTCGAAATAGATATAAGTGAAGCAAGAGAGTTTAATTCTTTCTACAAAATATATGCCCGTGCTCTAACAAATATAAGTGAAGCAAAAGAGCATTCTACAAATGGTGGTTTTCTATGTAAAGAGAAACAGGCAATCCAAACTTCAAATGATATAAGTGAAGCACATGAAGCATTCTATAAAGCCATACTCAAAAGATATAACTGAAGTGCATAGAGCATTCTATAAATCAACCAAGGACTATCTCATACCAGCATGGTGCATAAAATAAAAATGAAAACTAAATGCAAAAGATGCTCCAAGATTGCACATATCGCGTGAACGAAACGAATCCGAAAACATACCGATACTTGTTGAAGAAAGAGGGGATGCCTTCCGGGGCATCCCCAAGCTTAGACGCTTGAGTCTCCTTGAATATTTACTTGGGGTGCCTCGGGAATCCCCAAGCTTGAGCTCTTGCCTCTCTTCCTTCTTCTTACATCGAGACCTTCTCGATCATCGAACACTTCATCCACACAAAACTTCAACAGAAAACTCGGTAAGATCCGTTAGTATAATAAAGCAAATCACTACTCTAAGTACTGTTGCAAACCAATTCATATTTTGTTTTGGCATTGTGTCTACTGTAGTATAACTTTTTCGTGGCTTAATCCACTGATATAAATCAATAGTTTCATCAAAACGAGCAAACTATGAATCAAAATTAGAATCTATATAAAACAGAACAGTCTGTAATAATCTGAACATTCACCATACCTCTTATACTTGAAAAATTCTGCCAAAATTAGGAAAAATAAACAATTTTCATAGAAAGACAGTTCAAAAGTAATCATAACCATTTGACGTTCCAGTAAAAATGTAAAATTGCGCACTACATCCAAAGTTTCTGTCCTATACCGTACAAACCTACAAGCATTGTAAACATCCTAAAGGCAAACCTTGGCACATTATTTTTATAATACAATGGAATGGTACAAGGAGATAATTATTTTTATTGAAAAGTTTCTATAATCAAGTTTCACAAAGTTTCCGTGAGCATGAACAAAGTTCAAGGCTAGCTCCCACTTCAACAATGCTCATCTTTCTCACTTTTGCTTTCCTTTTTGAAAAAGTTTTGGGATCCCCTCTTTATTTTTGTTGTTTTTAAACTATATAAAAGCACTCAACAGAAGTAAATGACTCTCTAAAACTTCCGGGTTGTCTCCCTAGCAGTGCTTTCTTTAAAGCCATTAAGCTAGACATATAGTGCTCAAGTAATGAATCCACCCGGATCCCTAGGTATATCAAAGCCAATTTTAATTAACAATGATTTGTAATTTAGTAGTGAGCACAACGTAACATATATCATGCAACAACGAAGTCTAACTCTCTTCCTATGCATCGGCATGTCATAAAAGAACAATTCATGCACACATAATAAAGGCCAATGCATAGTATAATCAGTTTCTTGCAATTTTATCGTGTTGGAAACATAGAGAGGTGGATATATAGTTCCTCTCTCATAATAATAGCAAGTAGGAGCAGCAAGCACATATATTATACTCATCAAAATCATCATGTGTAGTAGTAAAAGGCAACCCATCAATATAATCCTTAATAAGCACCAACTTCTCCGATATAGTGTAGTTTGGAGAATTCAAAAAGATAATAGGACTATCATGTGTGGGTGCAATAGCAACAATTTCATGTTTAACATAAGGAACTATAGCAAGTTCATCTCCATAAGCATAATTCATATTGGCATCTTGGCCACAAGCATAGCAAGCATCATCAAAAAAGGGATATTTCAAAAGAATCAACGGGGTCATAGCAATTGTCATAGCATTCATCCTTCGGTAAGCACGAAGGGAAATTAAACAATGTATGAGTTGAAGAGTTACTCTCATTAGAAGGTGGGCATGGGTGATCAATCCGCTCTTCCTCCTTTTGTTCTTCGCTCTCCTCCTCATCTTTTTCATCCAATGAGATCACAATTTCATCAATTTCTTCTTCCATAGATTCCTGCAAAATATTAGTCTCTTCTGGGACAGCGGAGACTTTCTCAATAAACGCATCAATATCGGAATTGTATTCATAATTCTCATAACAATATTTAAGGATAGCTAAATTTTCAGGTCCGTAGACAGCATCATAAAGATTTTCATATTCTTTGAACATAGATTCAATTTCATAAGCACCCGTAAAAGCAACAAATTATTCTATTTGGTCCACATCATAGTAGTCATATATACCTCTAGCATAAGAAGCCAAAGTTTCATTATCATTAAATTCACATGAAAAGGGAAGGTGTGGAGCCTTCATCCTAGAGCAACAAGTATAATCATATCTCAAGCATAGTTGCCTAGCATACCAATACAACATATAAATTTGATCCCATAATAGTTTCCCTTTTTGAGTCAAGCGATAATCCCTAAAGTATTCACGTTGATCCAACGTGTCTCCAATTACCAAATTGAATGGGGTTTTCTCTGGATTATCAAAGTAGTACATAATATGTCACATAATGAGCATCGAGGGTTTTAGGAGGTTCCTCATCTACATGAGCAGCAAGTACACCTATTTTTTTGGTATTTCGTGTTCCATATCCATAACTAAAGATAAAGAACAACTAAGAACTGCAAATAAAAATTACTTAGTGATTAAGCAAACAAGCACACACGAGAATATTCACCCCACGCTATTGCTCCCCGGCAACGGCGCCAGAAAAAGGTCTTGATAACCCACAAGTATAGGGGATCGCAACAGTTTTTGATAAGTAAGAGTGTCGAACCCAACGAGGAGCTAAAGGTAGAACAAATATTCCCTCAAGTTCTATCAACCACCAATACAACTCTACGCACGCTTAACGTTCGCTTTACCTAGAACAAGTATGAAACTAGAAGTACTTTGTAGGTGTTGTTGGATAGGTTTGCAAGGTAATAAAGAGCATGTAAATAAAAAGTAGGGGTTGTTTAGATAAAGACACAACTAAATTAGTTTTAGTAGAGAGCTTGTTGTTACGAGAAAGTTATTTGTCCCTGGGCAATCGATAACTAGACCGGTAATCATTATTGCAATTTTATATGAGGGAGATGCATAAGCTAACATACTTTCTCTACTTGGATCATATGAACTTATGATTGGAACTCTAGCAAGCGTCTGCAACTACTAAAGATCATTAAGGTAAAACCCAACCATAGCATTAAAGCATCAAGTCCTCTTTATCCCATACCCAAACAACCTACTTACTCGGGTATGTGCTTCTGTCACTCACGCCACCCACCATAAGAAAATCATGAACATATTGCAAACCCTACAGCGGGAATCCCTCACGCTTGCGCGACACGGAGAGCACCATAGGACATCACCAATAATAAAACATGAAACTCAAACCAATCTTGATCATCAAATAACCCATAGGACAAAACGGATCTACTCAAACAT
This sequence comes from Triticum dicoccoides, assembly GCF_002162155.2. Lineage (NCBI taxonomy): Eukaryota > Viridiplantae > Streptophyta > Magnoliopsida > Poales > Poaceae > Triticum > Triticum dicoccoides. The sequence continues at coordinate 590,575,886 of NC_041392.1, read as the reverse complement.
CATAGGATAGTCATACATCATTGGGAAATAATATATAGCGTTGAGCACCATGTTTAAGTAGATATTACAGCGGGTAAAAGAGGGGTTACACCGCTGCATAAAGGGGGGGAGAGTTGGTGATGATGGCGGTGAAGTTGTTGGTGAAGATTGCGGTGATGATGATGGCCCCCGGTGGCACTCCGGTGCCATCGGAAGCGAGGGGGAGAGAGCCCCCCCCTCCTTCTTCTTCCTTGACCTCCTCCCTAGATGGGAGAAGGGTTTCCCCTCTGGTCCTTGGTCTCCATGGCATGGGAGGGGTGAGAGCCCCTCCGAGATTGGATATGTTTATCTGTCTCTCTCTGTTTCTGTGTTCCCTGATTCTACCCTTTCACCGTTTCTTATATTCCCGGAGATCCTTAACTCCGATTGGGATGAAATTTTAACATGATCTCTATCCAGATATTAGATTTCTTGCGGCAAAAGAAGGGCATCAACCGCCTTATGGGGTGGCCACGAGGGTCAGGGGCGTGCCTGCCCCCCTGGGGCACGCCCCCTGCCTCGTGGCCCCCTCGGGCATCATCTCGCGTTGGTTTTTCTTCCCAAAAATCACATATATTCAAAAAAAATCTCCGTCAGTTTTTATTCCGTTTGGACTCCGTTTGATATGGATTTTCTGCGAAACAAAAAACATGCAACAAATAGGAACTGGCACTGGGCACTGGATCAATATGTTAGTCCCAAAAATAGTATAAAAAGTTGCCAAAAGTATATGAAAGTTGTAGAATATTGGCATGGAACAATCAAAAATTATAGATACGACAGAGACGTATCAACAACAAAGAGTCACTCCAAAGTCACTAATAGCGGAGAACAAACGAAGAGATTATGGTAGGGTACGAAACCACCTCAAAGTTATCCTTTCTGATCGATCTATTCAAGAGTCCGTAGTAAAATAACATGAAGTTATTCTTTCCGTTCAATCTATCATAGAGTTCGTACTAGAATAACACCTTAAGACACAAATCAACCAAAACCCTAATGTCACCTAGATACTTCGTTATCACCTCAAGTATTCGTGGGTATGATTATATGATATGCATCACACAATCTCAGATTCATCTATTCAAACCAACACAAAGTACTTCAAAGAGTGCCCCAAAGTTTCTACCGGAGAGTCAAGACAAAAACGTGTGCCAACCCCTATGCATAGGTTCATGGGCGGAACCCGCAATTTGATCACCAAAACATACATCAAGTGGATCAAAAGAATACCCCATTTTCACCACGGGTATCCCACGCAAGGCATACATCAAGTGTTCTCAAATCCTTAAAGACTCAATCCAATAAGATAACTTCAAAGGGAAAACTCAATCCATTACAAGAGAGTAGAGGGGGAGAAACATCATAAGATCCAACTATAATAGCAAAGCTCGTGATACATCAAGATCGTACCACCTCAAGAACATGAGAGAGAGAGAGAGAGATCAAACACATAGCTACTGGTACATACCCTCAGCCCCGAGGGAGAACTACTCCCTCCTCGTCATGGAGAACGCCGGGATGATGAAGATGGCCACCGGAGAGGGATTCCCCCCTCTGGCAGGGTGCCAGAACAGGTCTAGATTTGTTTTCGGTGGCTACGGAGGCTTCTGGCGGCGAAACTCCCGATCTATTGTGCTCCCCGAAGTTTTTAGGGTATATGGGTATATATAGGAGGAAGAAGTACGTCGGTGGACCTCCGGGCTGTCCACGAGGCAGGGGGGCGCCCAGGGGGGTGGGCGCGCCCCCCATCCTCATGGGCAGCCCGGGACTCTCCTGGTCCATCTCTGATACTGCATGGGCTTCTTCTGGTCCAAAAATAAGTTCTGTGAAGTTTCAGGTCAATTGGACTCCGTTTGATTTTCCTTTTCTACGATACTCTAAAACAAGGAAAAAAACAGAAACTGGCACTGGGCTCTGGGTTAATAGCTTAGTCCCAAAAATAATATAAAAGTGTATAATAAAGCCCATAAACATCCAAAACAGATAATATAATAGCATGGAACAATCAAAAATTATAGATACATTGGAGATGTATCAGCATCCCCAAGCTTAATTCCTGCTCGTCCTCGAGTAGGTAAATGATAAAAACAGAATTTTTGATGTGGAATGCTACCTAACATATTTATCCATGTAATTCTCTTTATTGTGGCAAGAATATTCAGATCCATAAGATTCAAGACAAAAGTTTAATATTGACATAAAAGTAATAATACTTCAAGCATACTAACAAAGTAATCATGTCTTCTCAAAATAACATGGCCAAAGAAAGCTATCCCTACAAAATCATATAGTCTGGCTATGCTCCATTTTCACCACACAAAATATTTAAATCATGCACAACCCCGATGACAAGACAAGCAATTGTTTCATACTTTTGGTGTTCTCAAACTTTTTCAATCTTCACGAAATACATGAGCGTGAGCCATGGATATAACACTATATGTGGAATAGAATGGTGGTTGTGGAGAAGACAAAAAGGAGAAGATAGTCTCACATCAACTAGGCGTATCAACGGGCTATGGAGATGCCCATTAATAGATATCAATGTGAGTGAGTAGGGATTTCCATGCAACGGATGCACTAGAGCTATAAGTATATGAGAGCTCAACAAAAGGAACTAAGTGGGTGTGCATCCAACTTGCTTGCTCACGAAGACCTAGGGCATTTGAGGAAGCCCATTGTTGGAATATACAAGCAGAGTTCTATAATGAAAATTTCCCACTAGTATATGAAGGTGACAAAACAAGAGACTCTCTATCATGAAGATCATGGTGCTACTTTGAAGCACAAGTGTGGAAAAAAGGATAGTAGCATTGTCCCTTTTATTTTTATTTTTTTATTTGTCCTTTCTTTTCTTGGCCTTCCTTTTTTTATTTGGCCTTCCTTTTTTTATTTGGCCTTTCTTTTTTTGGCCTTTCTCTTCTTTTGGGATAATGCTCTATTAATGATGATCATCACACTTCTATTTATTTACAACTCAATGATTACAACTCGATAGTAGAACAAAGTATGACTCTATATGAATGCCTCCGGCGGTGTACCGGGATGTGCAATGACTCATGAGTGACATGTATGGAAGAATTATGAACGGTGGCTTTGCCACAAATACGATGTCAACTACATGATCATGCCAAGCAATATGACAATGATGAAACGTGTCATAATAACGGAACGGTGGAAATTTGCATGTCAATATATCTCGGAATGGCTATGGAAATGCCATAATAAGTAGGTATCGTGGCTGTTTTGAGGAAGGTATATGGTGGGTTTATGATACCGGCGAAAGGTGCACGGTATTAGAGAGGCTAGCAATGGTGGAAGGGTGAGAGTGCGTATAATCCATGGACTCAACATTAGTCATAAAGAACTCACATACTTATTGCAAAAATCTATTAGTTATCAAAACAAAGTACTACGCGCATGCTCCTAGGGGGATAGATTGGTAGGAAAAGACCATCGCTCGTCCCCGACCGCCACTCATAAGGAAGACAATCAATAAATAAATCATGCTCCGACTTCGTCATATAACGGTTCACCATACGTGTATGCTATGGGAATCACAAACTTCAACACAAGTATTTCTTAAATTCACAAATAATCAACTAGCCTAACTCTAATATCACCATCTCCATATCTCAAAACAATTATCAAGTATCAAACTTCTCATAGTATTCAATGCACTTTATATGAAAGTTTTTATTATACCCATCTTGGATGCCCATCATATTAGGACTAAATTCATAACCAAAGAAAATTACCATGCTGTTTAGGACTCTCAAAATAATATAAGTGACGCATGAGAGTTCATCTATTTCTACAAAATAAAACCACCACCGTGCTCTAAAAGGATATAAGTGAAGTAGTAGAGCAAATGACAAACTACTCTGAAAGATATAAGTGAAGATCAATGAGTAGTCGAATAATTATGCAACTATGTGAAGACTATCTAACATTTAAGAGTTTCAGGTCTTGGTATTTTATTCAAACAGCAAGAAAAACAATAGAAAATAAAATGACGCTCCAAGCAAAACACATATCATGTGGTAAATAAAAATATAGCTCCAAGTAAATTTACTGATGAACGAAGACAAAAGAGGGGATGCCTTCCGGGGCATCCCCAAGCTTAGGATTTTGGTTGTCCTTGAATATTATCTTGGGGTGCCTTGGGCATCCCCAAGCTTAGGCTCTTTCCACTCCTTATTCCATAGTCCATCGAATCTTTACCCAAAACTTGAAAACTTCACAATACAAAACTTAACAGAAAACTCGTAAGCTCCGTTAGTATAAGAAAATAAATCGCCACTTAGGTACAGTTGTGAACTCATTCTAAATTCATATTGGTGTAATATGTACTGTATTCCAACTTATCTATGGTTCATACCCTCCGATACTACTCATAGATTCATCAAAATAAGCAAACAACACATCGAAAACAGAATCTGTCAAAAACAGAACAGTCTGTAGTAATATGGATCAAACGTATATTTCTGAAACTCATAAAATTCTCAAATAAATTGGTAGACCTGAGTAATTTGTCTATTAATCCTCTGCAAAAAAGAATCAACTTAATATCACTTTCCAACTAAAAATGGCAGCAATTCTCGTGAGCGCTAAAGTTTCTGTTTTTTGCAGCAAGATCAAAACGACTTCCCCCAAGTCTTCCCAACGGTTCTACTTGGCACAAACACTAATTAGACACAAAAAAACCCAAAACAGAGGCTAGATAATTTATTTATTACTAAACAGGAACAAAAAGAAAATAACAAAAATAAAATTGGGTTGTCTCCCAACAAGCGCCAACATTTAACGCCCCTAGCTAGACATGATGATTTCAACGATGCTCACATAAAGGATAAGAATTAAAACATAAAGAGAGCATCATGAAGAATATGACTAGCACATCTAAGTCTAACCCTCTTCCTATGCATAGGGATTTTGTGAGCAAACAACTTGTGGGAACAAGAATCAACTTGCATAGGAAGGTAAAACAAGCATAACTTTAAAACTTTAAGCACATAGAGAGGAAACTTGGTATTATTGCAATTCCTACAAGCATATATTCCTCCCTCATAATAATTTTCAGTAGACTCATGAATGAATTCAACAATATAACTATCACATAAAGCATTCTTTTCATGTTCTACAAGCATAGAAATTTTATTACTCTCCACATAAGCAAAATTCTTCTCATTCGGAATAGTGGGAGTATCATAAGAAACTCGAATACTATAAATTGTTTCCACATTAAAAGAGTAATGTTTAGAACAAGGGTAATCATAATCATGACAAGTTTTATAAATATAATCATCACTACTTTTTATAGCATATGTTGAAGGAAATATGCCCTAGAGGCAATAATGAAGTTATTATTTATTTCCTTATATCATGATAAATGTTTATTATTCATGCTAGAATTGTATTAACCAGAAACATAATACATGTGTGAATACATAGACAAACAGATTGTCACTAGTATGCCTCTACTTGACTAGCTCGTTAATCAAAGATGGTTATGTTTCCTAACCATAGACATGAGTTGTCATTTGATTAACGGGGTCACATCATTAGGAGAATGATGTGATTGACATGACCCATTCCGTTAGCTTAGCACTTGATCGTTTAGTTTGTTGCTATTGCTTTATTCATAACTTATACATGTTCGTATGACTATGAGATTATGCAACTCCCGTTTGCCGGAGGAACACTTTGTGTGCCACCAAACGTCACAACGTAACTGGGTGATTATAAAGGTGCTCTACAGGTGTCTCCGAAGGTACTTGTTGGGTTGGCGTATTTCGAGATTAGGTTTTGTCACTCCGATTGTCGGAGAGGTATCTCTAGGCCCTCTCGGTAATGCACATCACTTAAGCCTTACAAGCATTGCAACTAATGAGTTAGTTGTGGGATGATGTATTACGGAACGAGTAAAGAGACTTTCCGGTAACGAGATTGAACTAGGTATTGAGATACCGACGATCGAATCTCGGGCAAGTAACATACCGATGACAAAGGGAACAACGTATGTTGTTATGCGGTTTGACCAATAAAGATCTTCGTAGAATATGTAGGAGCCAATATGAGCATCCAGGTTCCGCTATTGGTTATTGACCGAAGACGTGTCTCAGTCATGTCTACATAGTTCTCGAACACGTAGGGTCTGCACGCTTAAAGTTCGATGACGGTTATATTATGAGTTTATGTGTTTTGATGTACCGAAGGAGTTCGGAGTCCCGGATGAGATCGGGGACATGACGAGGAGTCTCGAAATGGTCGAGATGTAAAGATCGATATATTGGACGACTATATTCGGACATCGGAAAGGTTCCGAGTGATTCGGGTATTTTCAGAAGTACCGGGGAGTTACGGAAATTCGTATTGGGCCTTAATGGGACATATGGGAAAGGAGAGAAAGGCCTCAAAGGGTGGCCGCACCCCTCCCCATGGGCTGGTCCGAATTGGACTAGGGAGGGGGGCGCCCCCTTCCTTCCTTCTCCTTTTCCCTTCCCTTTCCTTCCCTCCTACTCCTACTACTTGGAAGGGCTCCTAGTTCTACTAGGAAAGGGGGAATCCTACTCCCGGTGGTAGTAGGACTCCCCTAGGGCACACCATAGAGAGGGCCGGCCCTCCCCCTCCTCCACTCCTTTATATACGAGGGCAGGGGCACCCCAAAGACACAACAGTTGATCTCTTGATCTCTTAGCCGTGTGCGGTGCCCCCTCCACCATAATCCACCTCGATCATATCGTAGCGGTGCTTAGGCGAAGCCCTGCGTCGGTAGAACATCATCATCGTCACCACGCCGTCGTGCTGACGAAACTCTCCCTCAACACTCGGCTGGATCAGAGTTCGAGAGACGTCATCGAGTTGAACGTGTGCAGAACTCGGAGGTGCCGTGCATTCGGTACTTGATCGGTCGGATCGTGAAGACGTACGACTACATCAACCACGTTGTGCTAACGCTTCCGCTTTCGTTCTACGAGGGTACGTGGACAACACTCTCCCCTCTCGTTGCTATGCATCACCATGATCTTGCGTGTGCTTAGGAAATTTTTGAAATTACTACGTTCCCCAATAGTGGCATCCGAGCCAGGTTTTATGCGTAGATGTCATATGCACGAGTAGAACACAAGTGAGTTGTGGGCGATATAAGTCATACTGCTTACCAGCATGTCATACTTTGGTTCGGCGGTATTGTTGGATGAAGTGGCCCGGACCAACATTACGCGTACGCTTACGCGAGACTGGTTCTACCGACGTGCTTTGCACACAGGTGGCTGGCGGGTGTCAGTTTCTCCAACTTTAGTTGAACCGAGTGTGGCTACGCCCGGTCCTTGAGAAGGTTAAAACAACACTAACTTGACGAACTATCGTTGTGGTTTTTGATGCGTAGGTAAGAACGGTTCTTGCTAAGCCCGTAGCAGCCACGTAAAACTTGCAACAACAAAGTAGAGGACGTCTAACTTGTTTTTGCAGGGCATGTTGTGATGTGATATGGTCAAGACATGATGCTAAATTTTATTGTATGAGATGATCATGTTTTGTTGAAGTTATCGGCAACTGGCAGAAGCCTTATGGTTGTCTCTTTATTGCATAAGATGCAAGCGCCAAATAATTGCTTTACTTTATCGCTATGCGATAGCAATAGTTGCAACAGCAATAGTTGGCGAGACGACCATGTGACGACACATTGATATAGATCAAGATGATGGAGATCATGGTGTCATGCCGGTGACGATGGAAATTATGACGATGCTTTGGAGATGGAGATCAAAGGCACAAGATGATAATGTCCATATCATGTCACATATTTTGATTGCATGTGATGTTTATTTTATATACATCTTACTTTGCTTAGTTATGACGGTAGCATTATAAGATGAACTGTCACTAAATTTCAAGATAAAAGTGTTCTCCCTGAGTATGCACCGTTGCCAAAGTTAGTCGTGCCCAGACACCACGTGATGATCCGGTGTGATAAGCTCTACGTCCATCTACAAGGGGGCAAGCCAGTTTTGCACACGCAGAATACTCAGGTTAAACTTGACGAGCCTAGCATATGCAGATATGGCCTCGAAACACTGAGACCGAAAGGTCGAGCGTGAATCATATAGTAGATATGATCAACATAATGATGTTCACCCTTGAAAGCTACTCCATTTCACATGATGATCGGTTATGGTTTAGTTGATTTGGATCACGTGATCACTTAGATGATTAGAGGGATGTCTATCTAAGTGGGAGTTCTTAAGTAATATGATTAATTGAACTTTAATTTATCATGAACTTAGTCCTGGTAGTATTAGCATATCTATGTTGTAGATCAATAGCTCGCGTTTAGCTCCCCTGTTTTATTTTTGATATGTTCCTAGAGAAAACTAAGTTGAAAAATATTAGTAGCAATGATGCGGATTGGATCCGTGATCTGAGGTTTATCCTCATTGCTGCACAAAAGAATTATGTCCTTGATGCACCGCTAGGTGACAAACCTAATGCAGGAGCAGATGCAGATGTTACGAACGTTTGGCTAGCTCAATATGATGACTACTCAATAGTTTAGTGCGCCATGCTTAAACGGCTTAGAATCGGGACTTCAAAGACGTTTCGAACGTCATGGACCATATGAGATGTTCCAGGAGTTGAAGTTAATATTTCAAGCAAATACCCAAGTTGAGAGATATGAAGTCTCCAACAAGTTCTATAGCTAAAAGATGGAGGAGAATAGCTCAATCAGTGAGCATGTGCTCAGATTGTCTGGGTACTACAATCGCTTGAATCAAGTGGGAGTTAATCTTCCAAATAAAATAGTGATTGACAGAATTCTCTAGTCACCATCACTAAGTTAGTAGAACTTCGTGATGAACTATAATATGCAAGGGATAACGGAAACGATTCCCAAGCTCTTCGTGATGCTGAAATCAACGAAGGTAGAAATCAAGAAAAGCATCAAGTGTTGATGGTAAACAAAACCACTAGTTTCAAGTAAAGGGGCAAAGGGAAGAAAGGGGAACTTTAAGAAGAACAGCAAACAAGTTGCTGCTCAAGTGAAAAAACCCAAGTCTGGACCTAAGCCTGAAACTGAGTGCTTCTACATCAAAGGGACTGGTCATTGGAAGCGGAACTACCCCAAGTAATTGGCGGATAAGAAGGATGGCAAAGTGAACATAGGTATATTTGATATACATGTTATTGATGTGTACTTTACTAGTGTTTATAGCAACCCCTCAGTATTTGATACTAGTTCAGTTGCTAAGAATAGTAACTCGAAACGGGAGTTGGGGAATATACATAGACTAGTTAAGGGTGAAGTGACGATGTGTATTGGAAATGGTTCCAAGATTGATATGATCATCATCGCACACTCCCTATACTTTCGGGATTAGTGTTAAACGTAAAATAAATGTTATTTAGTGTTTGTGTTGAGCATGAATATTATTGGATCATGTTTATTGCAATATGGTTATTCATGTAAGTTAGAGAATAATTGTTGTTATGTTTACATGAATAAAACCTTCTATGGTCATACACCCAATAGAAATGGTTTGTTGGATCTCGATCGTGGTAATACACATTTTCATAATATTGAAGCCAAAAGATGCAAAGTTAATAATGATAGTGCAACTTATTTGTGGCGCTGCCGTTTAGGTCATATCGGTGTAAAGCGCATGAAGAAAATCCATGCTGATGGGCTTTTGGAATCACTTGATTATGAATCAGTTGATGCTTGTGAACCATGCCTCATGGGCAAGATGACTAAGACTCCGTTCTCCGAAACATTGGAGCGAGCAACAGATTTGTTGGAAATCATACATACTGATGTATGTGGTCTAATGAATATTGAGGCACACGGCATGTATCATTATTTTCTGACCTTCACAGATGATTTGAGCAGATATGAGTATATCTACTTGATGAAACACAAGTCTAAAACATTTGAAAAGCTCAAAGAATTTTAGAGTGAAGTGGAGAATCATCGTAACAAAAATAAAAGTTTCTACAATATGATCGCAGAAGTAAAATATTTGAGTTACGAGTTTGGCCTTCAGTTAAAACAATGTGAAATAGTTTCACTACTCAAGCCACCTGGAACACCACAGTGTAATGGTGTGTCCGAACGTCATAACCGTACTTTATTAGATATAGTGCGATCTATGATGTCTCTTACCGATATACCACTATCGTTTTGGGGTTATGCATTAGAGATGGCTACATTCACATTAAATAGGGCACCATCTAAATTCGTGGAGATGACACTGCATGAACTGTGGTTTGGCGAGAAACCTCAGCTGTCGTTTCTTAAAGTTTGGGACTGCGATGCTTATGTGAATAAGTTTCAACATGATAAGCTCGAACCCAAATCGGAGAAGTAAATCTTCGTAGGATACCCAAAAGAAACTGTTGGGTACACCTTCTATCACAGATCCGAAGGCAAGATATTCGTTGCTGAGAATGGATCCTTTCTAGAGGAGGAGTTTCTCTCGAAAGAAGTGAGTGGGAGGAAAATGTTACTTGATAAGGTAATTGTACCTTCTCCCGAATTGGAAAATAGTTCATCACAGAAATCAGTTCCAGTGATGTCTACACCAACAAGAGAAGAAGTTAATGATGATGATCATGAAACTTCAGATCAAGTTACTACAGAACTTCGTAGATCAACCAGAGTGAGATCCGCACCAGAGTGGTACGGTAATCCTGTTCTGGAGGTCATGTTACTTGACCATGACGAGCCTATGAACTATGAGGAAGCGATGATGAGCCCAGATTCCGCAAAATGGTTTAAGGCCATGAAATCTGAGATGGGATCCATGTATAAGAACAAAGTATGGACTTTGATTGACTTGCCCGTTGATTGGTGAGCCATTGAGATTAAATGGATCTTCAAGAGGAAGATGGACGCTGATAGTAGTGTTACTATCTACAAAGCTATAATTGTCGCAAAAGGTTTTTGACATGTTCAAGGTGTTGACTACGATGAGAGTTTCTCACTCGTATCTATGCTTAAGTCTGTCCGAATCATGTTAGCAATTGCCGCATTTTATGAAATCTGACAAATGGATAAACAAAATTGTATTCCTTAATGATTTATTAAAGAAGAGTTGTATATGATGCAACCAGAAGGTTTTGTCAATCCTAAAGGTACTAACAAAATATGCAAGCTCCAGCGATCCATCTATGGACTGGTGCAAGCATCTCAGAGTTGGAATATACGCTTTGATAAGTTGATCAAAGCATATAGTTTTATACAGACTTGCAGTGAAGCCTGTATTTACAATAAAGTGAGTGGGAGCACTACATCATTTCTGATAAGTATATGTGAATGTCATATTGTTGATCGGAGATAATGTAGAATTATTCTGCAAAGCATAAAGGAATGTTTGAAAGGAGTTTTTCAAAGAAAGACCTCGGTGAAGCTGCCTACATATTGAGCATCAAGATCTATAAAGATAGATCAAGACGCTTGATAAGTTTTTCAATGAGTACATACCTTGACAAGATTTTGAAGTAGTTCAAAATGGAACAGTCAAAGAAGGAGTTCTTGCCTATGTTACAAGGTGTGAAGTTGAGTAAGACTCAAAGCCCGACCACGGCAGAGGATAGAAAGAGAATAAGAGTCATTCCCTATGCCTCAGCCATAGGTTCTATAAAGTGTGCCATGCTGTGTACCAGATCTATTGTATACCCTACACTGTTTTTTTGGCAAGGGAGTACAATAGTGATCTAGGAGTAGATCACTGGACAGCGGTCAAAATTATCCTTAGAGGACTAAGGAAATATTTCTCGATTATGGAGGTGATAAAAGAGTTCGTCATAAAGAGTTACGTCGATGCAAGCTTTGACATCGATCTGGATGACTCTAAGTCTCGATCTAGATACATATTGAAAGTGGGAGCTATTAGCTAGAGTAGCTCCGTGCAAAGCTTTGTAGACATAGAACTTTGCAAAATACTTACGAATCTGAATGTGGCAGCCCGTTGACTAAACTTGTCTCACAAGCAAAACATGATCACACCTTAGTACTCTTTGGGTGTTAATCACATAGCAATGTGAACTAGATTATTGACTCTAGTAAACCCTTTGGATGTTAATCACATGGTGATGTGAACTATTGGTCTTAAATCACATGGAGATGTGAACTAGATTATTGACTCTAGTGCAAGTGGGAGACTGAAGGATAGACAAACAGATTGTCACTAGTATGCCTCTACTTGACTAGCTCGTTAATCAAAGATGGTTATGTTTCCTAACCATAGACATGAGTTGTTATTTGATTAACGGGGTCACATCATTAGGAGAATGATGTGATTGACATGACCCATTCCGTTAGCTTAGCACTTGATCGTTTAGTTTGTTGCTATTGCTTTCTTCATAACTTATACATGTTCCTATGACTATGAGATTATGCAACTCCCGTTTGCCAGAGGAACACTTTGTGTGCCACCAAATGTCACAACGTAACTGGGTGATTATAAAGGTGCTCTACAGGTGTCTCCGAAGGTACTTGTTGGGTTGGCATATTTCGAGATTAGGATTTGTCACTCCGATTGTCGGAGAGGTATCTCTAGGCCCTCTCGGTAATGCGCATCACTTAAGCCTTGCAAGCATTGCAACTAATGAGTTAGTTGTGGGATGATGTATTACGGAACGAGTAAAGAGACTTGCCGGTAACGAGATTGAACTAGGTACCGACGATCGAATCTCGGGCAAGTAACATACTGATGACAAAGGGAACAACGTATGTTGTTATGCGGTTTGACCGATAAAGATCTTCGTAGAATATGTAGGAGCCAATATGAGCATCCAGGTTCCGCTATTGGTTATTGACTGGAGACGTATCTCGGTCATGTCTACATAGTTCTCGAACCCGTAGGGTCCGCACGCTTAAAGTTCGATAGTGGTTATATTATGAGTTTATGTGTTTTGATGTACCGAAGGAGTTTGGAGTCTCGGATGAGATCGGGGACATGACGAGGAGTCTCGAAATGGTCAAGACGTAAAGATCGATATATTGGACAACTATATTCGGATATCGGAAAGGTTCTGAGTGATTCGGGTATTTTCGGGAGTACCGGGGAGTTACGGGAATTCGTATTGGGCCTTAATGGGCCATACGGGAAAGGAGAGAAAGGCCTCAAAGGGTGGCTGCACCCCTCCCCATGGGCTGGTCCGAATTGGACTAGGGAGGGGGGGCGCCCCCTTCCTTCCTTCTCCTTTTTCCTTCCCTTTCCTTCCCTCCTACTCCTACTACTTGGAAGGGCTCCTAGTTCTACTAGGAAAGGGGGAATCCTACTCCCGGTGGGAGTAGGACTCCCCTAGGGCGCGCCATAGAGAGGGCCGGCCCTCCCCCTCCTCCACTCCTTTATATACGAGGGCAGGGGCACCCCAAAGACACAACAATTGATCTCTTGATCTCTTAGCCGTGTGCGGTGCCCCCCTCCACCATAATCCACCTCGATCATATCGTAGCGGTGCTTAGGCGAAGCCCTGCATCGGTAGAACATTATCATCGTCACCACGCCGTCGTGCTGACGAAACTCTCCCTCAACACTCGGCAAGATCGGAGTTCGAGGGACGTCATCGAGTTGAACGTGTGCAGAACTCGGAGGTGCCGTGCGTTCGGTACTTGATCGGTCGGATCGTGAAGACGTACGACTACATCAACCATGTTGTGCTAACGCTTCCGCTTTCGGTCTACGAGGGTACGTGGACAACACTCTCCCCTCTCGTTGCTATGCATCACCATGATCTTGCGTGTGCATAGGAAATCTTTGAAATTACTACGTTCCCCAACATATGTATCCTCACAATAATTATCATAAGTAGCAACTTTGTTCTCATCATAATCGATTGAAACCTCTTCCAAGATAGTGGAATCATTTCTAAATAAAGTCATGACCTCTCCAAATCCACTTTCATAATTATCACAATAAGATTCAACATCCTCCAAAATAGCGGGATCATTACTTCCTAAAGTTGACACTCTTCCAAACTCACTTTCATCAATATAATCATCATAAGTAGGAGGCATGCTATCATCATAATAAATTTGCATATCAGAACTTGGGAGACTTCAAATATCATCTTCATTAAATATAGCTTCCCCAAGCTTGGGACTAACATTAATTGCATCAAATATATTCTCAAAAACATCATCTTCTTCAAACATAGCATCCCCAAGCTTGGGTCTTTTCATATCATAAGCATAATCACTCTCATCATCAATAGTATGGATAGCACCAATAGTATAGCAATTATCATATTCTTAAAAGCAAGTGCCAAAAAGATTTTCAAGATCATAAGAAGTATCATTATCTTCCCAATCATAATCATCACAACAAGCAATAGGCATAGCGAGATCATCATCAAGTGCATCATCTTCCACAATTATATTTTCATGAGGCACAACAGTAATAGGAGCAGCATTATTTGGGAGATATATCTTTTTACCTCTCTTCCTTTTTCTTTTCTTCTTCTTCACCACATCATGTGTGGGTTCAATCCTCCTTTTGGAGCTCATTATTAATGATATTGGTTGAATATAAGGCTCCTCCTCGTTACCTGATTCATCATAAGAAATAATAGGAGGATATTGGGAAGTCTCTTCCCTTTCGTTAGTATTCTCTTCATCTTCTATTTGTTTTATTTTCTTTATATAATTGGCAATATAAGGATTTCAATGCAATTCACCGCACAATACATATAAATTTCTTCTAGATCAATATCGAGGAATTTCTCGAGGTTATATTCTGGAATAATCTTAGTTTGACGTTTCATTTCTTCATAACCCAAAAGCAAACTAAGTTCATTATAATGTGCAAGGGAAATCAAGTCATCACAATTTTTGGACAAGATTCGATCATGAAACAATTTGCATTTGATATTTAAATGACCATGTTCATTGCAAAGTGCACAAGTATGGCTAAGAAATTTTAAATTTTCAGCAATAACATTTAGCCTTTCTTGTAACCATCTAGTTTCTAAATGCTTATGCCTCTTGCAATATCTATCTTCCCTATTTGGTGTGTTCTTGAAAACCCAATGCACTCCACAAAAATTGGCATGTTTATAGGAGGCATTTTCATCATAACTAGTGCAATCATCATTAGTACTATGGATAATCAAGGAGTTCATACTAACAACATTGCAGTCATGCTCATCATTCAAAGATTTAGTGCCAAACATTTTAATGCATTCTTCTTCTAATACTTTGGCACAATTTTCCTTTCCATCATACTCACGAAAGATATTAAAAAGATGAAGCGTATGAGGCAAACTCAATTCCATTTTTAGTTTTTTTTATAAACTAAACTAGTGCTAAAACAAGAAACAAAAAGATTCGATTGCAAGATCTAAAAATATACCTTCAAGCGCTAACCTCCCCGGCAACGGAGCCAGAAAAGAGCTTGATGTCTACTACACAACCTTCTTCTTGTAGACGTTGTTGGGCCTCCAAGTGCATAGGTTTGTAGGACAGTAGCAAATTTCCCTCAAGTGGATGACCTAAGGTTTATCAATCTGTGGGAGGCGTAGGATGAAGATGGTCTCTCTCAAGCAACCCTGCAACCAAATAACAAAGAGTATCTTGTGTCCCCAACACACCCAATACAATGGTAAATTGTATAGGTGCACTTGTTCGGCGAAGAGATGGTGATACAAGTGCAATATGGATAACAGATAATGGTTTTTGTAATCTGAAAATATAAAAATAGCAACGTAACTAATGATAAAAGTGAGCACAAACGGTATTGCAATGCATTGAAACAAGGCCTAGGGTTCATACTTTCACTAGTGCAAGTTCCCTCAAGAATAATAACATAATTGGATCACATAACTATACCTCAACATGCAACAAAGAGTCACTCCAAAGTCACTAATAGCGGAGAATAAACAAAGAGATTGTGGTAGGGTACGAAACCACCTCAAAGTTATCCTTTCTGATCGATCTATTCAAGAGTCCGTAGTAAAATAACATGAAGCTAGAATAACACCTTAAGACACAAATCAACCAAAAACCCTAATGTCACCTAGATACTCCATTGTCACCTCAAGTATCCGTGGGTATGATTATACGATATGCATCACACAATCTCATATTCATCTATTCAAACCAACACAAAGTACTTCAAAGAGTGCCCCAAATTTTCTACCGGAGAGTCAAGACGAAAACATGTGCCAACCCCTATGCATAGGTTCATGGGCGGAACCCACAAGTTGATCACCAAAACATACATCAAGTGGATCAATAGAATACCCCATTGTCACCACGGGTATCCCACGCAAGACATACATCAAGTGTTCTCAAATCCTTAAAGACTCAATCCGATAAGATAACTTCAAAGGGAAAACTCAATCCATTACAAGAGAGTAGAGGGGGAGAAACATCATAAGATCCAACTATAATAGCAAAGCTCGCGATACATCAAGATCGTACCACCTCAAGAACACGAGAGAGAGAGAGAGAGAGATCAAACACATAGCTATTGGTACTCCCTCCTCGTCATGGAGAACGCAGGGATAATGAAGATGGCCATCGGAGCGGGATTCCCCCCTCCGGCAGGGTGCCGGAACGGGTCTAGATTGGTTTTCGGTGGCTACGGAGGCTTTTGGTGGCGGAACTCCCGATCTATTGTGCTCCCCGAAGTTTTTAGGGTATATGGGTATATATAGGAGGAAGAAGTACGTCGGTGGACCTCCGGGTTGTCCACGAGGCAGGGGGGCGCGCCCAGGGGGGTGGGCGCACCCCCCACCCTCGTGGGCAGCCCGAGACTCTCCTGGTCCATCAACGATACTCTGTGGGCTTCTTCTGGTCCAAAAATAAGTTCCGTGAAGTTTCAGGTCAATCGGACTCCATTTGATTTTCCTTTTCTGTGATAAAACAAGGGAAAAAACAGAAACTGGCACTGGGCTCTGGGTTAATAGGTTAGTCCCAAAAATAATATAAAAGTGTATAATAAAGCCCATAAACATCCAAAACAGATAATATAATAGCATGGAACAATCAAAAATTATAGATACGTTGGAGATGTATCACAACTTTACTCTGCCAGACGTTCTTAACGTCATCAGCAGCATCTGCAGCAGGCCTGGC
This sequence comes from Triticum dicoccoides, assembly GCF_002162155.2. Taxonomy (NCBI): domain Eukaryota; kingdom Viridiplantae; phylum Streptophyta; class Magnoliopsida; order Poales; family Poaceae; genus Triticum; species Triticum dicoccoides. The sequence continues at coordinate 590,558,782 of NC_041392.1, read as the reverse complement.
ACCCAGCGGTGCTTCCAGGACGTAATTCTTCTATGCAGCAATGAGGATAATCCTCAAGTTACGGACCCAGTCCGTGTAATTGCTACCATCATCTTTCAACTTTGCTTTCTCAAGGAACGCATTAAAATTCAACGGAACAACAGCATGGGCCATCTATCTACAACAACACAGATAAGAAAAATACTATCAGGTACTAAGTTCATGATAAATTTAAGTTCAATTAATCATATTACTTAAGAACTCCCACTTCGATAGACATCCCTCTAATCATCTAAGTGATCACGTGATCCATATCAACTAAACCATAATCGATCATCACGTGAAATGGAGTAGTTTTCAATGGTGAACATCACTATGTTAATCATATCTACTATATGATTCATGCTCGACCTTTCGGTCTCAGTATTTTGAGGCCATATCTGCATATGCTAGGCTCGTCAAGTTTAACCCGAGTATTCTGCGTGTGCAAAACTGGCTTGTACCCGATGTAGATGGACGTAGAGCTTATCACATCCGATCATCACATGGTGTCTCGGCACGACGAACTTTGGCAACGGTGCATACTCAGGGAGAACATTTTTATCTTGAAATTTAGTGAGAGATCATCTTATAATGCTACCGTCAAACAAAGCAAAATAAGATGCATAAAGGATAAACATCACATGCAATCAATATAAGTGATATGATATGGCCATCATCATCCTGTGCTTGTGATCTCCATCTCCGAAGCACCGTCATGATCATCATCGTCACCGGCGCAACACCTTGATCTCCATCGTAGCATCTTTGTCGTCTCACCAACTATTGCTTCTACGACTATCGCTACCGCTTAGTGAGAAAGTAAAGCAATTACAGGGCGATTGCATTGCATACAATAAAGCGACAACCATATGGCTCCTGCCAGTTGCCGATAACTTCGTTACAAAACATGATCATCTCATACAATAAATATAGCATTATGTCTTGACCATATCACATCACAACATGCCCTGCAAAAACAAGTTAGATGTCCTGTACTTTGTTGTTGCAAGTTTTACGTGGCTGCTACGGGCTGAGCAAGAACCATTCTTACCTACACATCAAAACCAAAATGATAGTTTGTCAAGTTAGTGCTGTTTTAACCTTCTCAAGGACCGGGCGTAGCCACACTCGGTTCAACTAAAGTTAGAGAAACTGACAGTCGGCAGCCACCTGTGTGCAAAGCACGTTAGTAGAACCAGTCTCGCGTAAGCGTACGCATAATGTCGGTCTGGGCCGCTTCATCCAACAATACTGTCGAACCAAAGTATGACATGCTGGTAAGCAGTATGACTTGTATCGCCCACAACTCACTTGTGTTCTACTCGTGCATATAAAATCTACGCATAAAACCTGTCTCAGATGCCACTGTTGGGGAACATAGTAACTTCAAAAAAATCCTACGCACACGCAGGATCATGGTGATGCATAGCAACGAGAGGGGAGAGTGTTGTCCACTTACCCTCGTAGACCGTTAAGCGGAAGCGTTATGATAACTCGGTTGATGTAGTCGTACGTCTTCACGATCGATCAATCCTCAGTACCGAATGTACGACACCTCCGCGTTCAGCACACGTTCATCTCGGTGACGTCCCACGAACTCACGATCCAGTAGAGCTCGGGGAAGAGTTTCGTCAGCACGACGGCGTGGTGACGATGTTGATGAAGCTACCGTGGAAGGGCTTCGCCTAAGCACAACTACAGTATGACCGAGGTGGATTATGGTGGAAGGGGGGCACCGCACATGGCTGGGAGAGATCTTCATGATCAACTTGTGTGTCTAGAGGTGCCCCCTACCCCTGTATATAAAGGAGCAAGGGGAAGGCTGACCGGCCCTTGTTGGTGCGCCAGGAGGAGGAATCCTCCTCCTAGTAGGAGTAGGATTCCCCTCTTCCCTACTCCTACTACACTACTAGGAAAAACCTTATACACAGAATCTTACCAGCAGCGCGGCTAAAATAGGGCGCTACTGCTACTTATTAGTAGCGCGACAAAAACAACGCGTTGCTGGTATGACATAGTAGTAGCGCGGGGACAAAAAACCTGCGCTGCTACTAAATGATTTCCACCCTACCCCCTCAACAGAAAATAGTAATAGCGTGGGTATAAGATTTGCGCTACTACTAGATGGATAGTTGTAGCGCAGGTGAGACACACCACGCTGCTGCTATGCCACCAACTGTACTCCACGTTCTCGCCGTCCACCCGGCCATGTTTATCAAAAAAAAGTTCCACCCAAACCTCGATCCAGATCCCCTCCACCACCGGCCTCCTATCCTATCCCAATCCATGAGTGTGTGCAGCCCCGAGCGCTGCAGCCGGCCAGCCAGGCCTCCGCACGACCGCCGCCACCGCCACCGCCACCCTCGCCCCTCCCCTCACCAGAAGACGACGAGAAGAGAATAGGTCAGGCAGCGGCTCTCAGTCCCAAATCCGCCAAGGGCTTGGACCTAGAAATCCATGTCCATGGCCGAGGGCCTGGACCTGGAGATCCACATCCATGGCCGAGGGCTAGGACCTGGAGCTCCACCTCGATGGCGTTGGCTGCATCTCCCCAATTGCGAGCTCGCGCGCCTGGACAGGACCTCCATCCGTCCGTCTGCTTCTGCTCCGCTCGATCGACGACGCCATGGCCGCCAGGGTGCTCTCTCGATCTGCTTCCCTTTCCTTTTTTCCTTACCTCGTGCGTAGCCTCTTTGGTTTCCCTGCAGTGCACAGACGCAGACGCACACACACAGCAGCGTTGCTGACTTGTTGCATGAGGCAGCAGGCAAGGTGAGGTGAGGCAGGAGAGGACTACCCCAAGCGCCTACAAGCCCTCCTTCCTCCACAACAATGAACAGGTCCACCGGTACCCACCTTCTTCTGATCCCCAATCTAATGTCTCTTCCTCTCTTGCAAAGAAAGGACAAATTTGATACTGTACCCGCCACTGTCGAGTCTCACATCCCATATAAATTCATCTTCTCATCTATCTCAGTGGTGAATTACTACTATTATTATACATGCCGTCCAGTAGGTAAATTTGACCTTTTGGCCCAAAGTACGTACTGTAGATCTGAAAGTACACTTCTCCAATTCTTCTTATTTAAATGTGGCCAACTTGTTCAAAGCAGAGTTGAGTTGAATGAATCATTAGGTTCAGTCCATTTTATTTGTTGTAGATAACGGATAGTAAACAATTTTGAGTTGCCCACAAGAGAAATAGAGGTTTGGAGTGACAATTGAAGCCGGCACAAACCGAAACTACCACAGGTTGCATGTGAAAATCCACCTTATGCATATATTCATTTATTTTTTTAACTTACTATGAAGAAAAACTCGAATATGAAAAATCCACCTTCATTTTAATATTCTTCACAATATTGGATCATAGTTCACTCTTCATTCTATAGTTGTTTTCTTCATGCTATTTAAATTACATATTGTAGTAAACTGAAAGATGATCTTGTCTGGTCCTTGAATAAAATTTCCTAGGCCTATGCGCCATTGGACGGGGGCCATCCTCCTGTTCTAAAAAAATGCGTAGTTGGACTAGGTTTCTTTTTGTTTAGTTAGAATCTTGATGTTTTGTTTCCCTATAAGTTAGCTAACTTCCCTTTTCTTGATGAAATTGTCAGGAGTGATGCTTTCTTCATATGTAATTCTATCAGAGATATGTTGGATGTTCATGCAGAGCCATGGACCATTCTATTCTCTGTGACCCCAGCGACGGAGGCTGCTAGGACGGAGTCGATGGCTCCGGCCAGCGAATGGAAGGCAGATGGCGAGTGGGTCACTGTATTCGGGTGAGGAAACCATGATGCTCTTCTTTACTTGTTTTTTGAGGAAGCTGTAGCATCCCGCATGCGCATGGTAGATTCCGTTGTCCAAGTGGGTAGTATCTTGATTTCCACTGGACATGTTGTCATGGAGCTGAAAACAATTGATGCTTTGCATAGGTTCATGGCCCTGCCATGTGCTTGCTCATGTCTATGTCCATGAGCAGCAAAATCAATCATTTAGTAGCATATCGTTCTTAAACCTTAGTACTTGCCCTAGAAACTGGATATACCGGACTCTATAGTGCTAGTGCACTTTCTTTTTTGTTAAGTTTGTACACCCTGCCTGAGAAAACAGTAGCCGTCACTTAGCTTTTTGTTGGGTGCCTTATATAGGATGCACTTCCTCTGTTACCGGATGACATCCACTAGGTTGATGATCCTAAACAGCCTGGGAGAGTGAATGCTTCAATGCTCATCACATATGTGTATGTAGAGTCTGGACTACTTCATAATCTGTTTTCACCATTTGTACTACTAGATAAGCAGTAATTCTGAACATCTTTGTAGCTTGCAAAAACCAGATTGCAAGTAATTCTGAACATCTTTGTAGCTTGCAAGAACATACTTGAAATCAATTGACACATGACCCCCGCGGCAGAAGGCACTGATTAATGCTAATGATTTAGTAACTACAAATTTCTGTATTTTTCTTTACCTTGTCCTGCCCATCATGGTATTCTATTTGTCTACGAAGACTGAACATGGTGCCAAACATTGCGGTGCAAAGTAAACACATCACCCTGCCTGATGTTGTACTATATATAGCGAATAACCTAACAAGAAATCTGCTAACACACAAAGTAATTTAGTTCACATATGCATTTCTGTGTTTCTTTTGACTTTATGTTTTTCTATGCATTTGCCAAATCTATATATTTAGTTTGAATAGGCAGTGAGGAATTAAGCATATATTTTCGGCATGAGCCCCTTTAAATTGCTAGATGAGAAGGAATCTTAACTTAATGGGTCTTGTGAATTGTAATATACTATTTAGTTTAACTGATGCAATTTCCGTACTAACAAGTTTTCACTTTCCCGACGTGGGCGCAAGGGTGATCGACGCTGACTAGCGCGGCCCGGTGGGCGTTGTGCTCTTCAACCATTTGGAGGCGGACTTTGCCATGAAGCACGGTGGCCACGTCGAACAGACGATCGTCCAGGTGATTTTGACACCGGAGGTCTTCGAGGTGGAGGTCCTCGACGCCACCGTCCGAGGGAGTGAGGATTCGGGTACATTGGCGTCTAAACTCTGAGCCTTGGTAGATACATCTAGAGAAGCGATCTGTTTAGGTTGGTGGTGGACCACTACGAGAGGTACTTCGATGATGGTTGTGTGTCTGATGTTAAATGGAATCTTGAGATGGTTCTATGACGTTGTTTTGGTTTGCAGTGGATGTATTACTATTCACGAATACTACATCTAACTTTTATTTTTTTTAATTCATAAATTGTTAGTAGTAGCGTGGGGTAAAAGTGAGCGCTACTACTAGTTAGCTTAGTAGTAGCCTGGGTGTTAGCTTAGCAGTAGCGCGGGTGCACCTGCGCTACTACTAATCATTTAGTAATAGCGCGGGTTTAACCCACGCTACTACTAACTATTAGCTGTAGCGCGATACTAGTAGCACGGGTACCCGCGCTGCTAGTAGCCATTTTACCCGCGCTACTAGTAGCCTTTTCCCTAGTAGTGCTAGGAGGGGGAAAGGCAGGGAGAGAAAGAGAAGGAAAGGGGGCGCCCCCCCCTCTCCTAGTCCAATTCAGACCAGAGGGGGGGCACGCTGCCAGCCCTTGTCCGGCCCCTCTCTCTTTCCCTTATGGCCCAACAAGGCCCAATAGCCTCCGGGGGGTTCCGGTAACCCCTCCGGTACTCCGGTAAAATCCTGATTCTACCCGAAACACTTTCGATGTCCAATTGTAGGCTTCCAATATATCAATCTTCATGTCTCGATCATTTAAAGACTCCTCATCATGTCCGTGATCATATCCGGGACTTCGAACTACCTTCAGTACATCAAAACATATAAAATCATAAAACCGATCGTCACAGAACTTTAAGTGTGCGGACCCTACAGGTTCGAGAACTATGTAGACATGACCGAGACATGTCTCCGGTCAATAACAAATAGCGGAACTTGGATGCTCATATTGGTTCCTACATATTCTACGAAGATCTTTATCGGTCAAACCGCATAACACTATACGTTGTTCTCTTTGTCATCGGCATGTTACTTGTCTGAGATTTGATCGTCGGTATCCCAATACCTAGTTCAATCTCGTTACCGACAAGTCTCTTTACTCATTCCGTAATGCACTATCCCGCAACTAACTCATTAGTTGCATTGCTTGCAAGGCTTATAGTTATGTGCTTTACCGAGAGGGCCCAGAGATACCTCTCCGACAATCGGAGTGACAAATCCTAATCTTGATCTATGCCAACTCAACAAGTACCATCAGAGACACCTGTAGATCACCTTTATAATCACCTAGTTACGTTGTGACGTTTGGTAGCATACAAAGTGTTCCTCCGGTATTCGGGAGTTGCATAATCTCATAGTCATAAGAACATGTATAAGTCATGAAGAAAGCAATAGCAGTAAACAAACGATCAAGTGCTAAGCTAACGGAATGGGTCAAGTCAATCACATCATTCTCCTACTGATGTGATCCCATTGATCAAATAACAACTCATGTCTATGGTTAGGAAACTTAACCATCTTTGATCAATGAACTAGTCAAATAGAGGCACACTAGTGACACTATGTTTGTCTATGTATTCACACATGTATTATGTTTCCGGTTAATACAATTCTAGCATGAATAATAAAAATTTATCATGAAATAATAAAATAAATAATAACTTTATTATTGCCTCTAGGGCATATTTCCTTCAAAGCCCTCCCTCACTCTGACACCCCGATGGCCGAACGTTTCCCCGGCGACGAGGCGGCGGCCAACGGCTTCGGCCGCCGCTCGCTCCGCGAACAGGAGTCGTGGCTCCTGTTCAAGGTCAACATCCCGGTGCCACCGGACATGCGCGTCGGGCCGACGGGGTGGGGGCTCAGCAACGGGGGAGTGCCCGTTCCCCCGTTGCCCGACGCCGTGGCACGCGCCCCCTACTTCGCCGCCGAGGTAGAGCTCGTGCGCGCCTTCCTCACCGACGAGCAGCTCGCCCTCCCCCAGTACGCCGCCGACAACCACGCGACGTGTGCGACATACTTCGAGCGCCGTCAGAGCAGATGCTGGCGTCCACCAACGGGGCGCCGGTGGTGGGCGGCATGAAGAACAACAAGGGACGCCGCGTGTGGTGGGGCGTCACCGGTCCCACGCTCGAGGGTGTGCTGACGCACCTTGAGGGCGGCAACAACCCGCCGCTGGCATACCCCCCGGCGGCCGCCCCGGCCCACCGCCGACGCGCCGGGCAATGGATGCCCAGGAGGTCCGGCTCCTCCTCGTCTTCCTCCTCGCACTCCTCCTCACGGCCTTCTTGCCACTCCTCCGGCTCTCCGGCGCTGCTTGGCGTCAAGGCCGAGCCCGCGCGGGGGGGAGGGGGGGGGGACGCCGCTCGGCCGGCGCACTCGCAGCGCCGGCATCATCATCAACGAGGGCAGCCGGCGCGCCTCCTCGTCGGCTCCTCCGCGCTTCGTCAAGCCAGAGACGGAGCCGGGGCTCGCGCCGGTGAAAACGGAGCCGGGTCTCCTCGCCGTGAAGACGGAACACGACGACGTGGAGCTCGACGATGAGGCGGCCCTGGAATGGACGCGCAAGGAATTCCTGAAGATGAAGGGGGAGCGCCAGTGCGCCACCCTGCGGCGCTTCGAGCAGCGCCGTCGGGGCCGCGACGAAGGAGGAGTCGTCGTCCTCGACGACAGCGACGACGACGACGCGCCGCCGCCGCCACCAATCCGCCTTGGCGACACCGGGCAGGGGTCTACCAGGGACGGCCGTGTTAAGGAGGAGAAGGCCGCCGCCGACGACAGCGACGAGGATGGCAGCGACGACGGCGACTACTCCGCGTTCAGCGAGTTCTTTTTTAGTTTTCTTTGCTATGTACCGCGAACATGTCTAATATATGCCAAAGTTTGCCGAAATTTGGACGTATTTAGCCGAACTTTGTCGATTATTATTTTTTCCAAAAAATTTAGACGCGTCTGGAGCGGCCGTGAGATCGGCGACTGGGGATCAACTCGCCCCAGATTGTTTTTTCGCGGGCTCGTCGCCAGGGGCGATTTTAGGCACCGTGGGAGCGCCTCAAAAAGCCACTGTAGCGATCCCCAACTCAGCTCTCACACAGGCGACAGCGCGGCGGGGCACGCCCGCTACGTCCGTACTTCGCCGGCCGCTGTCCACAGTTGCCCACCCAGCGAGGCAGCGAGCCTCCTCCTTCTCCGGCCTCTCTCTGCCGTCGACGCCTCGGCCTCGCCCGTCCCCCGCCCGCCATCTCTCATCTGCTGAGCCGTCAATCTTACGGAACGAGCGGTCGCAGCTGCTCCGGTCGCCGGCTAGATCTGCAGCGCCATCCCTCCACCCGCTCACCACCGTGATCTACCTGCCGTCACCGGTCCTCTCCCTCTGCCGCACCTCCGACTGAGGTGGAGTTCAACAGTGAGCACTTGTCCCTCCACTCTTTTCCCATAAGATTGTAGTCCTTCCAGTATTGTTCTTTGAAGAAAACCTTTGTATCGATCACGTGCTGTATTGGTTCAGAAATTGAGCTTGTTTGTTGAATACCGTGCTGTCTGAACATTGTATGACGTCTCTCAAATCGACAGTGCGTAATTCGGGTGAAGGATTTTTGTTTTGGTTGGTTAAGTGAAGTTCAGAACTGGTGAGTGCTGACACTACTATCTCATTGAGGTCAAGGAATCTTTGTGTTTGGCGCTGTGATCTACTGGGGAGAAGGCATTTTCCATTCACCATCTTTAGGCAGGCAGGAAGGGCCATGACCAGTTATTGTTGCGATTTCTTGCAAAAACAGTTCACTAATTTTCAATTGTTGGAAGCATCACGCTGGTGAATGGAAAATTAAACGCTCAAGTTCGTATGCTACTCAGAGATGTTTAGTTTCTTATAGCCTGGAATATTGGTTCTGTATGTTGCCGTGGTAGGAGGGAGTGCTGAAATGTTTTGGCTATCATTCCACTTGATTGGCTTGTCTAAGGGTGAAACCGGATCGGCTCGGGCCGTCACGGTTTGTACAGATTGATGCGCACAGATGGTTCTTGTGTCTGCAGTTGGAGTGGGTGTGCCGGCGACGGTCTGCCCTTCCATGTTTTGGGTCTGCCTGTTTCTTGCTTCGTCACTGTGTTCCGTCCGAGTGTGCCTCCCTTTGCCTTCTCATGCTCGTGCCCCTTTCTCGTCTTTCTCAGAGGATGGACCGTTGATATTCATTCTGTCAACTTCCATCCCCTGTCCTCCCACCTTGCCGGTCGATTGTGGTCACCCGGTCTCCTGTTTTGCTCTCTGGCTGGTCATCTTGGCCTTCTGCCAAACTCACCGGTCACCGCATGGCCTTCTGCTGCTGCTGCCTACCAGTTTTCTGGACAGCCATCCGTTGATGATTCCCAAAATAGCCATGCCTGATCTGAACCGCTTCTCTGAATTGGTAAGCGCTCAGATAATAAGAGTTGTTACCATGGCCACATTATTGATCCTAGTGCAGTGCAAGGCTTATTCTCTCATAGTATTGATGAAGTATGGATCCTTTCTCTTATAGTATTGTAATTTGGATATAGGTCTGATCAGTGCAAGTATATTGTTTCAGGACAAGAATTTGCTAGATTGCCTCTTTGGCATTGGTTTATTTTGCATTTATATTGTTCGCCTTACCATGATATTTAAAGTGCAACAATATTTAAAGTAGAATTTTTGGGCCTCCGAATGTCATATGCATACACATCAAGTATGGATGGAAAAGTAAGTCAGGCTACCAAAAGAAATAACAACATTTACAGTGTTAAGTTAAGAAAATGTCATAATCACCAACTTACGGTGGCAATATGTTACCACCAATATAAAAAACTTAGCCAGTTGCCTCTCCAGAGTTTAGATAAAAAAAATGTCCAGAGAGAAAATCTCTTTCCAGAGTAGTTTTGGTTGAAGCCGTAGGTGCAGAAATGACATATGTTCATTATATGAGCCTTTACATAATCTGGTACATGGAAATTTGCTGTGTTAGATCCTAGAGTCTAATTAACACACTTAACGAATATGTGCTCTTCAGATATTTTATAGTGCTAAACTTCTAGGGCTGGAGCAGATTTTAGATTGGCCTGCATTATCTCTTTTTTGTTCAGGATATGTTATTTCTTGACTGTATTTTTTATTCTTGTGATTTACTGGTTTGGACCATGAATGGTCGTTTTATGGAGTGTAAACTGTGAAGAAGCGCTTAGGATCTAGGTTTATGTATGTTTCTTGGGCTAACTACTTCACTCATTTCTTTTCTATAGGAATGAGAGAATTTTCACCCGTGTTCAGTTGAAGTTCGAGATTTCATGATGTATTAGTACTTACTAATCTGGCAAAGGTAATGCTGGCACAACGTTTCTTTACCATTTGTTTCGTTTTTCCGGTTTATGATCATAAAATATTTCTTTTTCAACGGGATCACCTGTTGATTAATTAACTACTGGGCTTGCACTTACTATTTCTTTACCATTTGTTTCGTTTTTCCGGTCTAAGATCATAAAATGTATACCTGGCCAAACCTCGGGCCGGGCCGGGCCTAGCCAAGCCCGAGGCAAAAAACCCAGGCCCGAGCCCGGCCCGGCCATCAGGCCTGGTTTTTAGGCCCAATCCCGGCCAGGACACATAAAAGCCCGGCGGGCCTCGGGCCGGGCCCCTTCAGGAAATCACAAAAACGACGGGCCCGGCAGTCTCCCTGCGTCGCCCCTGGGTCAGAAGAACTAGTGCGGATTGTACTCCTTTTGCTGAACTCAGCGTTGTAATAACTGGACTTGATATTTTGCTGAACCTGTTCTGAGAGGCTTCTTTTAATTAAAAAAAAGGATATTATAGAACTGAATTGGACATGTTGTACTGCTTTTCGACAGTAGACCTCAACATGGAACCTCTCAGCATTTGGAGTCCTTGGCTTCGGACCAAAGAAGCTCTCAGATTCAAGATATGGAAAATGGTTGCTGGTATTTCTGATCCTACCATATGTCCATCGGCTATGTAATGCTTTTCAACGAAAATTCTACTTGTGCCACACATGAAATCTATCAGTATCCTGCCATCCTGATGGTACGTGGTGGTGTTTGTACGTTCCTCTTTCCTTTCTTTCGCTTCGTCTGTCCCTCGCGCACCTACAAGTTGGACCAACCTTGCACTGCGCTAGGGCAACCCCACCTCTCGTCGAATTGCACTGCCACCCGTCTTCTGTGCTTCCTCCGCTCCACGCACTGCACTATCCTATCATCTCCATCCTAACATGTGCCGTCGCCCACCGCCAGTCAAGGCCGCCGCCGATGTGCACTACTGCAGTTGATCGACGGCGCTGCCACGGGCAGAGATCGACGGCGTCCTCTTCCGGATTTGTCCCACTTTAACCCTGGCCGTCTATGGCACATCCCTAGGCGTCCCTTTCCTCCTCGGACGTGCGCTCTGCGTGCTCCATTCCTGAGCCTCCCTCTCTTCCATGGCAAGCGGGCAACATCGATTTCTGGATCTGGAGATGTTGGTCGTCGTTTTATTGGTTTGGGATGAGTTTAGCTGTGTTTTCTCTTGTTTAGATCGAGCATCCCATGTCCCTCTGCTCTGGACACCATGTTCACACCCTTACGTCCGCGTCATGTGTTGTATCACACCTTGTACTCGCTCTAACTCCTATCAATGAAATGATATGCAAGCTTTGTCGTATTCACGAAAAAAAATCAAACGGGACTATACCATAAACATGAGCAGGCTATAGAACAAATTTCTTGACTAACTTCTAGAGGGTACACATTTGCTACCGGAAAATCACCACTGGTTTGGGCATTGTTCATTTGTTGCTCTTAGCGTGAAACATTTATTTAGATTTTTTTACAAATAATATGGAACTGTGGGAATTAATTACATCGTTACATTTCCTTACGTTTGGGCATTATTGTTTGGCGCTTACTAGCAGACAACAAAACATCTCACGAGGGCACGCCGTCCCGCCTCACTTTTCCCTTCCGATTTCACGAGACTATATTTTGTACTCCCTTTGTAAAGAAATTTGAGAGCGTTTATGTCAGTACTTCAGTGATCTAAGTACTTTTATATTTCTTGACGGAGGGAGTAGTAACTTACTGTATAAAGCAGTAAGCCTAAACGAGAGGCATGAAAAATTCAGGTACATGAGAATCGTGTAGATCGAGTCCAGGATCATGCATGGCAGTAGTTCCCCGCTCGAGGTCATACACATACAACGCCTTGTCCTCGTACGTCAGAAAGTATATGCGGTTCCCCTTTCCCAGGCCAGCAACCCGACGGGCATCAAACGACGCCCCGTAACGGCGGGTGCAATCGACGAGGAACACGGCGCCGCCCAGCGTGTCCGCTCTCAGCCAAGCTCCCGTCGAGAGATCCAGCTTGCGCACCACGATCTGCGTCACTCTTCGTTCAGACAGTACCGGGTGGCAGAATATCAGGCTGAAGAGCTCGCCGTTGCTCTCGACGACGAGATCACACCACATGGTATACCCCGTGGGTTTTATTATTCTACTACTATGTTCCAACAGGTCGTGCGTCGTGAACGTTGGGTTGGGAGAAAACTCGAGCGTCACAATTCCGTTGGCGTTGTATGAGCAGAATTTTTCACCAGCCGTTGCAAGGCAATTGTCCATCAAGCTATGGTGACCATGCGCGTGCCTGAGCCACCGGCTGCCTCCTGGTACTGGACGGCAGTAGTAGAAGACGCTGTTGTCACGGTCTAGTAGGAGCACGACGCAGTCTGCGTCTGCGTCAGACGGCCTCCGCGAGAGCAGGCACCTGCCGTCTCCTATGCCGTCAAGGAGATTGTCTTGGTCGACGTGGAGGTGAATTCTCTTGAAGCTAGACGGGTTCCATAGGAAGGTGTCGCGCGATTCGAGATGCAGCATCAGCAGCCAGCCTTGTGGTGTCACCCAGTAGCGGTGGCCTGCGAGGCCGGCGGCTCTCCTGGACCTGCTCAGCAGCTTCCTCTTGGGTATGCTGTACAAGAAGATGGTGTCATCGTCGTCGTCGGACTGGCCACCACCGCGGTCGAATAGCAGAAGCGGCGCAAGGCTTGGATCCAGCGGCACCGGCGACATATCGTTGTCACCTCCGGGTACCCTGCTGTTCGCCGTGTGGCAGTGCGAGTCCTCCAGCTGGTCCGTGAACGCATCCGCACCCCGTCGCACCATGGCCGCGGCGTCGCTCCGAAAAGCGCTTTTGTTGCCAAAAAAAGGTCCTTGTCGTGCCCTCCTTTTTCTTTTCTCTTCGCACGTGTTACAATCTGATGCCGTATCTTTGTATATATACACAGCCGAACCAACCGATCAAACTGACTCTACTTTGCTAATCTAATTTCAAACTGGTACTCCTACTCCGACGCTATCTTGACTAGGTCACGATAAAAAAATCGGACGCTACTCGGACGCTATCTTGACTAGGACACGACAAAGACCTATTATTAAGTAGCAAGCGCCAAGCGCGACGCTAGTTCCACGGTGCGCGATTTTCTGGTCCACAGCTTACCTCAATCATCATCAACCACGTACGAGATGGAGCCGGCGACATCGCAAGAAGGGGACTGCTGGTCGTCTCTCCCGGCGGACCTGCTCGTGCTGATTCTGAAACGTCTGCGGTGGTCGAGCCATCCCAGCTTCGCCCTGGTGTGCAAGCGATGGCGCTCCGCCGTGTCGCCCTTCTACCCGGCGTGGATAACCCCGCTCCTGCTCAGCTCCTCCAACGTCGGAACCAACAACGTCCGCTACTACAGCCCCTATTATCACAAGAATTTCGAGGTTGCCGACAACGCCTTGCCGGGCGCCAAGATCGGCTGCGCCGCCGGGCAGCACCTGGCGCTGTTCCTGGACGGCCACCGAATCCTCGACCTCCAACTCACGAGCGGCGCCGCCCACGAGCTGCCGCCGATTGACGAGGCGTTCAATGCCAGGTACGACTTCCTCGTCTACGACGGCGAGCAGACGATGTACGCCGTTGACCCCAAGTACGGCAAGGTGCAGATCGCCCGTGCAATCAAAAACAACGTCGGCGGGTGGGGTGATTGGGCAAATACGGAGTTTTATCTCGACGAGCCACAGATCATGGCTTCCCCGGACTGCAACCCGGTCCTCCACGGCGGCGCCATGTACATCCTAGGAGAAGACGGGCGGCTGGGCGTGTACGACGAGGAAGGGCACGTTCAAAGCTTCCAGGTTCTCGAGAAGCCCATGAGCTTCGGGTCCGACGAACGCGAAGAAAAGTACCTCGTCGAGGATGACCGGGGCGAGCTAATGGCCGTTCTGTTCAGCCCACGTCGTCAAGCTCGACAAGCGCGCGATGGAGTGGAAGAAGGTTGAGAGCCTTGAGGGAAGAGCCTTGTTCACCGGCACGCGCACGACGATGGTGAAGAAGACCGACCTCAAGTGCATGCAGAACAAGATTTTCATTCCGAGACTACACGACTGGCCCGAGACTGTCCATGTTGATATTGTTGAGCGAGACGGTGAACTCGCCTTCCTGCCGAAAGAAGGATGCGCAGGTGTTAAGACTGGCAGTTGTGGCACGGGCATATGGTCTCACCAACTGGGACAACACCAAGAAGCAAGCGGGTATTGGGGGACAGAGAGACTAGACTATAGTATCTGGGTTGATTTCGATGGTGCTACTTGACTTCGCCATTGGGCATTTTGACCGGGCGAATGTAACAGCTAACAGGAAAGAACATGTTGACTGCCCTCGGCCCTACATAGAGGCAATTGACAATTTTCTTTTGAATAGTTTGGATTGCTTAGAGTAAATTGCACAAAACCACCACTTTGAGGGCAATGTTTGCGAAAACCACTATAATACATTTTTTGTGTGCAGAAAACACCATGTCTTCGGTAATCTTTTTGCAGAAAGCACTGATCGGCGGATTAGGCTCAGATAAGTGAGATTATGACAGATGAGGCCCTTTTTTTGCCTACGTGGTGTTAATTTTTGTTCATGTTCGATTTAATCTAAATTTATAAAGTAGCCCATGCAATTTTACACATACAACCCTCCCTCCCTTCTTCTCCAACTCTCTCCCCTCTCTGCAAAATCAGAACAGAGCTTGGCCTCCCACCGCCGCCCGCTGCCACATGCCTTCCCCCAGCGCCCCGCACTCCCAACCGCCCTCAAGCACTTGGCCGCCCGCCGTCGCTCGGGATCCCACCGCCGGACGCCGCCGCTCGCTGCTACTGGTGGTGCTTGCTGCCGGAATGTGGTACGTGCCTTGCATCGGCGAGGCAGGGTCGACGGCGGCTCAACGCCGGCATCTTCTGCGGTGAGCAAGATCCAGCCATTCTGATGCTCACCGGTGTAGGATCCGTCTGGGGCCGTCAGAGCCGTGGTCGGACCAACGCAAGAGGACGACGACTGGGCCGAGCCCGATCTAGATCTCAACGACGGCTAGGTGAGCCCCTGCACCGTGCAGATCATCCCGCTGCATCGGCGGCCCTGGTAGCTGCTGGAGCTCCGCCTTGCCTGCACGAGTGGGCCGCTCTGAAGGAGATACCGAGCACATCTCCATTTACGAGCGCGCCTTCCAATGTTGACCCGTGGATCCTCCCATGGCGCCGCAACAGAGCAAGCCTCCCTGACATCTTCGGCCGCCCGTGACGATGCCGGAAGCTTCTCTTGAGCAGCGTCGCGTCCTCCCTCAGATGCGGCAGCGCGCCACCATCGTGCCTCCCATGGCCGCTGCGTCTCCTCGTGCGGACTACGCGCTCACCTCAGCCAGCCGCTCCGCTGCCCTCTGTCATTAGCTAGAAGACGAACAGGGGGTACAGAGGAACACAAAGAACAGGAGGGGTGTATGTGTAAAACAGTGGGGACTACTTCATAAATTTAGACTAAAATTGAACAGGCATGAAAAATCACGCCATGTAGGCAAAAAATGGGTCCCATCTGTCATAAATGCGATCAACAGAGCCAAATCCGCCGATCAATGAATTTTGCAAAAACATTACCGAAGACATGATGTTTTCTGCAAAAAAAAATGTATTGTAGTGTTTTCTGCAAACCTAGCTTTTAAAGTGGTGGTTTCCTGCAATTTACTCGATTGCTTACCATATGTGTCACGTGGTACTAGAGGTAGTTGACATTTGGTATCATATATACGTAGAATCTGAAATGTCATCATTGAGCTACATACATTTTGAGCAGCTAAACCGAGTAGGAGTTCAACTAGGTGTGGCTCGAGTTAAGACTAACGACCCGTCTCGCAGTAAACTACAGAAAAGACCACAATTTGGGCTGAAGTTATCAATGCTTAATGAAAAAATCACCAGAAAACATGCATTTCGGTTGGGGTGTTTGATGACTTTTGCACAATTGTGATGTTTTTCTTTTTCTTTTTTTGCAATTTACTCTTCGGCTGGGGATGCTCTTAACTGGGCATCGTACCGAAAACCATGACCGCAACAGCTGAATTCGGTCTGACCGTACCAAGCTTTGAGAGTGCGCCTGAATTAGGTCTGCACCTGAATGTACGAAAGTTTTGATTTACATACGACATATGAAACTAGATTTTCGTTCAAACCTATTAGATCGATCGACTACAATTCATTCAAACAACCTCCAATATATATAATGGCTTTAACGAAGCACTATTTCCAAGCTTAATTAAGCGACGATGGGTTTGGGCGGCAACTCCTTGGCGGCGAGGAAGTGCGCGAAGAGCTGGCTGGCCTGCACGGGGGTGACGGTGGGCACCATGTGGCCGGCGCCGCGGACGGTGACGAAGGTGAGGCCGTCGTAGTCCACCTGGAAGCCGCCGACCTGGTCGCTGGTGAACCACGCCCTCCACTGCTTGAGGGTCCTGAGGCCGAGCTTGCGCAGCGCGTGGCGGGTGGACGAAACGGGCACGCGGCCGTCCGTGTCGCCGCTGTACACCCACACGCGGAGGCCGGCGTCGACCATCCTCTTGATCACCGGCAGCGTGGACGCCGGCGAGTCCTGCCAGTGCTGGAACAGCGGGTCGCTGCACGCGGACCAGGCGTAGGGGATGCTCCCGGTGGCGTTGGCGTGCAGCGCGTGCTGCACGTCCCGGCGGTTCAGGTACGCGGCGGCGTAGTTGTCCAGGCACGGGTCGTAGCTGTTGTAGCGCGGCCGCAGGGGCCTGCCGTTGTCGGACCGGTGGAGGCGGCGCGGCAGCTGGCCCGCCGTGCCGGCGGGGTTGGCGGTGCAGGCGGGGGTGTAGAGGCTGTAGAGGTCGATGTGGTCGAAGGCCCCGTAGAAGCCGTTCAAGGCGCGGTCGCAGGCGGGGTTGCTGGCGGGGTTGTGGCCCGTCGAGGAGAAGTCGCTGCTGTTGCCGGCCTGGTCGAACCTGCAGTGCTTGTTGATGTCGTCGTAGAGCTCGTCGGAGATGACGGCGTGGTCCCACGCGTAGTCCAGCATGCCGCGGTCGTCCGACGCCTCGTCAATCGCCGCGTTGCCGATCTGGGACAGCTAGAGGTTAACATCATCGACGACAAGGTAGATAGCAACATCTAACAGCAAATCAACAGAATTGATTGCGCACCATGAATCCCTTGAAATTGATGCGCCTGCTCTTGTGCACCTTCTTGTTCTGCTCCACGATCTTCTCGGCGAGATTGGGGACGTAGTGCCCTACCAAATATAGAAGATTGATTAGATTTTCCCTACTATTACCTAGTTAATGTGGTACCATAATCACGAGATTGATCGACGGGTAGTGGCAGTACTCACCGGCATAGCTCTCTCCGGCGATGTAGAAATCGTGGCCCTTGAACTGCGGGAACCTCTCGAACCAGTTGACGAGGAACGTGTACGCGTCATGAGCTGATTCATTCACAAACGCATCCACTCGAACGAGTAAGTCAATCACTCAGAGAGAAACTAGAAAAGTATGCATGGGTTGGGTACTTGGGTCATGCATGGATGGATACGTACTAGCGAGCTCGTCGCCGAATCTCTCGAGATCGGCGGTGGTGTTCGTGTAGGAGAATCCGACGCCAGCAGGCTGCTCCAAGAAGAGCAGATTTGCCTCTGCAGTTGCACACATACAAGAAAATTAACAACTAAAGATGAGCTATTTAACTGTAATTACCAAAGTTGACGGCGCTGTGAGTTTGTGAACGAGCTGTTTGGCAGTACGCACCTTTGTTCCATGCGTTGGGGTTGAGCCGGAGCTCAGGGGTGCCCTTCTGGATAAGCAAGGGGCCAATCTCCTCCAGCGCTCCGTACCCAAGCGACGAGCATCCGGGCCCTGCATGCATGCAATAACATTTTTGACTCTAGAACGACCAACGATAGGACTCAGATCAGTCGAGTCGAGTCGATGCTCATGGTGGTGCGTACCTCCGTTGAGCCAGAGGACGAGCGGCTTCTTGGCGACGTCGTGGGTGGCCTCGAAGAACCAGTAGAAGAGGGCGCGGCCGTGCGTCTCGTTCACCGTCACGTACCCGGCGAACTGCCGGACGCCCAGCCCCGCCGGCTGCCCCGGCAGCGCCTCCACCAGGTCCGCCTCCTGCCTGTCGAACACCTCCGCAAACCCGTCGTGGTGGTGGTGGTGGTGGCTGTGGTGACTCGCCGCCGCCACGGTCGTCGTCGTGGACACGAGCGCGACCGCCAGCAGGAGGACGACCGCCGCCGCCCTCGACATCGTCATGGCGGCTACTCGACGTACGTAGATCGGTCGACCAAAGCCGCTTGTGAACTGCTACGTGGTACTCTGCTCTGCGGGTATTCCTCCTCGAGGCATCCGTATATATATGACAGCAGATTGAAAGTTTTCCATATCGGATTTCGGCTGTGTTTGGATGGAAATCAAATCTCTCGCAGGGAAAGAGATGGAAATCAAATCAGCTCGTAGCTGGCCGTTGCGATGCAGGATTTGGTTTGTCTGGTAATTCGTTATTAGTCCGGCATCTATTACTGTACTTACATCAGCATTGCTGCTTGCTACGTATCTGGACGGATTAAAACGCGGCCAGACTACTGGTTCCAGGAATCCAGCTGCTGCTATGCACGCACGCACGCATCTGGACGGATTAAAACGCGACGCGGCCAGTCTGTTGAAAAAGGATCCAGCTTGCTAATTTCATGCAATCGATTCCATTGTATGTACTGTCGGGTTTTGTTACGAATTTTGGTCACGGGCTTGTTGTTGCACGTTGATGATTGATTGGTTCGGTGCCGAGACAGTACCTCACATATATGCTCCTATATGGTAAAGCAGTGCTGTACGTACGTAGGTGCCGTGCCACGTGTATCTCTACAAATACGGTCGAGTTAGTCGGTCTAGACCATGACACAATATTAGGCCAGTACACAAAAGTACACCATCAGGTACATCGAATCCTGATCAAACGTATGGCAATTACTCGCTGCAGCGTGGTAATTATTTTGAAAAAGAATTGCACTACTCCCTCCGTCTGAAAAAGCTTCTCCGGACGAAGGGAGTACATAACAATTTTTCAGTTTTGAACGTGGCATACATAAGCATGGCGATTTTATCAGTTTTCGTAGGGCAATTCTGATCGTTATATTTTTAGTGTTAAAAATCTGCAACATTTAGAGCATCTCCAATATATGTATTTAACATCACCTAAAAGTAGTAGACGTAAAATTTACATCACCAAAAAATGATTGTTATATCACCGAAAAAGGGCCAATTCCAACAGATGATCTATAATAGATGATGTAAAACTAGTGCTCCAATAGATGATGTAAAACTAGTGTTTCGGTGGCATGCCAGTGGCACAGGTGCGGCTTGGAATCGGGCGTCGGAGTCGCAAGGAGACGACCGGCGGAGTCACGGAGGCCGTGCGGCGTGGTGGCGGTGGCGTATATTCTACAAATTGAGTGGCTTCGAGTCGGCCGGAGTTGAGGCGTGCGGCGGCGGGGAAGTAGCAGAGTCGCATGGAGACGACCGGAAGATGGAGGTGGAGGTTGTGCGGGTGCCGACAGGGACGGAGATGCTTCAAATCAGGGACGGCGCAGCAGCGGCTGAGCGGCTTTGATTCCGGTGATTTCAAGGCATGGGGCGGCGGAAAAGCGGTGGATCCGACGGCGGCAGGGGTGTGGAGTGGTAGGGCCCGACAGGCGGGCGGGCTGGTGGCGGGGTGCGGCGGAAGGAAGGGCGATCATGCACTGGAAGGTTCCAGTGGCAGTTGGGCTTCGCACGACACTGCTGCATTTCACATCTAGATGTAAAGCCTGCACCCAAGTGAAATATATTTGCATCACTTGGTGATGCATTTTACATTTTACATCATATGTTAACTCAGATGTAATTTTTTTTGCATCTACGTCATCTGTTGAAGGAACGCTTTTAGGCGTGGTGTATATTTCAGCTAATTTGACATACACATCATATATTGAAGGTGCTCTTAGGGTCACTAAACCAACACCAGAAAAAGAATCATATTTTTTGGTGAAAAGGATCATATCTATTAGAAATGTTCATTCGAAGTACAAAGTATCTCAACAGTCTACTCCGCCTCTCGGAGTAGACGGGACGGGCTCGGCAGACGATATTACTCCTTCGCCGCTGAGGCGCAGCGGGCGTCATTACGTCGGGACTGATGGTTCAGCAGCCAGCGACGAGGACTCTATGGTGAAGGCCATGCGTAGGACGGCTGCCCGCAACCTCGACTTCGAAGGTACACCCTCTCGCAAATCTTTTATGTCTTTTGATAAATCCAAAGTATCTTCAAATATCAATAGACTTGGAGTGTCACTAGGACGTAATGAGAAAGAGGTAGACTTTTCGGTTAGGGCCCTTAAACAAGTGGGGTTCAACCGGCTTACGGTAGCTCCTAAGTTGCCGAGCTTTGTTGACCCTCTCGTGTTATATGAGGAGGATGAGGATGCTGATGCCAATCATGAAGGCAAGCTTCTCTCTCATTTGGTTAAAGACACGACTGAAGTAGACCTTGACGATACTGTACGCGACACTACGCTTTGTGAGCTTGTCGCGTCGGTGCGTAAGAATAAGTCTAACCCAGGAAAGAAAAGATGGCGCTCTTCTAAGAAGGCAAAGGTCTCTAAACAAAAAATTGGTTCAGCATGAGAGACATATTTTGAAATAGCAGAGGTCTAGGTGACTTGGCTAAACACAAACACATTGCCGATTGTGTAAAGGATCATGCATTGGACTTCGTGGCTATCATTGAGGCGGGCAAACGTGACTTTCCAACACGTGATCTAGACCACTTCTCATGTGGTTTGGATTATGAATGGCACGTCTTACCGCCGATCGGGAGGTCCGGCGGAATATTGCTAGGTATTAACTCTACGTACTTGCAACTATTGTCCACGTCAAAGGGGTATCAAATTCCACCTTCGAAACAAGTCCGAAAATTTCCTTTGGAGCCTGGTAGCTGTATATGTCGCCGCTCAAGAGGAGTTTAAGTCTGCATTTCTAAAAGAACTTGTTAATACCTGTCGAGACAATCCCCACCCCATGTTAATCAAGGGGGTTTTAATATCCTTCGATATCAGCAGGAAAAAAACAATGACCGGTTTGATACAAGGTGGCCTTTCCTCTTTAATGCTATTATTGACAGTCTGGATCTGACGGAGATCACGATGTCTGGTCGTCAGTATACCTGGGCCAATAACCGATTGGTGCCAACCTTTGAAAAACTTGACCGGGTGCTAGTTACCACCGACTGGGAATATAAATATACCCTAGCCTCGGTTCGGGCATTAGAAAGAATTGAGGCCTTATCGGATCACGCTCCATTGCTCACCGATTTTGGACAAATAATCCCAAGTTCTAACTGTCACCAATTTAAATTTGAATTGGGATGGCTCACTAGAGAGGGATTTCATGAACTGGTTAAGAAAGTGTGGGCGCGTCTGCCTCGCGGTAACACACCCATTCAACGATGGAATAATTGAATTCGCGCATTGCGTC
Source organism: Triticum dicoccoides (assembly GCF_002162155.2). Lineage (NCBI taxonomy): Eukaryota > Viridiplantae > Streptophyta > Magnoliopsida > Poales > Poaceae > Triticum > Triticum dicoccoides. The sequence goes on along the minus strand of NC_041392.1, from coordinate 590,536,876 downwards.
GATTGCTTCGTGGATGGGCCAAGCATACTGTTGGCATCTACAAAAAATAAAAACTGGGACTATCTACCTTAATTGATTCCCTTGATAAAATAGCGGAGGTGAGGCCTATGTCTGCAGTTGAGATTGAGCAAAAAAGCAATCTAAATGAGCAGATAGCCCGCCTACTACATGAGGAAGAGATTAAATGGTACCAACGTTGCAAGGCGGATTCACTTGTGCAAGGTGATGATAATACGAAATACTTTCAAATGCTTGTCAATGGAAGACCTAGAAAGAAACGCATATTCGCCCTTGATCATGAGGAAGGCCGAATTGAGGGGGACGTACCACTTAGAACTTTTATTACTAAGTATTACAAAGAGCTTTTTGGACCTTCAGCTGAATCAAATTTTTAGCTGGATGAATCCATTACTCATGACATTCCTCAAGTTACGGAAGCGGAAAATGAATTCCTAACCTCCCCGTTCTCTGAGGAGGAAATTCGAATCGCGGTATTTCAAATGGAACACAACAAGGCTCCGGGTTCGGATGGCTTTCCCGCAGAGTTCTATCAATGTTTTTGGGACGTCATTAAGGCAGACTTGGTTAAGTTGTTTAACCAACTGCATGCTGAAGACCTTGACATTTCTCATTTAAACTTTGGGGAAATTATCCTATTTCCTAAGATTAAGGAGGCTAGTTGTATTCAACAATATCGACCGATTTGCCTTCTGAATGTAAGTTTTAAAATCTTTATGAAGGTCGCAACTAATCGGTTGAATGGGGTGGCTGACCATGTCGTAAAACCCACTCAAACAACATTTATGCAAGGCCGCAACATATTAGATGGCGTGGTCGTCTTGCACGAAACTGTACATGAGCTTCACCGAAAAAGTTGAATGGTGTCATTCTTAAAATAGATTTTGAAAAAGCCTACGATAAGGTTAAGTGGCCCTTTCTGTTGCAAACTTTGCGCATGAAGGGGTTTTCACAAAAATGGTGTCGTTGGGTAGAGAGTTTGTCTCTGGAGGAAGTGTGCCCATAAAAGTTAATGATGACATTGGCAACTATTTTCAGACAAGGAAGGGGCTTCGCCAAGGGGACCCCGCTTCTCCTATTTTGTTTAACATTGTGGCCAACATGCTAGCTACCCTTGTTGAGCAGGCTAAGCTGGACGGTCAAATTAGTGGTGTCATTCCACACTTGGTAGAAGATGGCCTATCTATTCTACAATATGCGGATGACACTATTCTATTCATGGATCATGATCTAGATAAGGCAAGAAATCTCAAATTGCTTTTATGTGCTTTCGAGGAACTTTCTGGTCTCAAAATTAATTTTCATAAGAGCGAATTTTTTTTGCTTTGGCGATGCTGCAAAATTAGCACCTGGGTATGCTGAGATTTTTGGATGTCGGCTTGGGCAATTTCTGATTCGATATCTGGATATTCCCATACACTATCGACGCTTAACTATCGCTGAGTGGAAGCATGTGGAAGAGAGACTTGAGAAATGCTTAGCCAGTTGGAAGGCCAAGCTCTTGTCTTACGGGGGACGACTGATCTTGATCAATTCAGTTCTAAGAAACATGGTTTTATATATGTTGTCATTCTTCCACCTACCGAAAAGGGTTCTCCAGCGACTAGACTACTTTAGGTCCAGATTTTTTTGGCAATGCGATAACGAATTCGAGAAATATCGACTGGTTAGGTGGAGCGTATTATGCAGACCTAAAAGTCAAGGGGGGCTGGGAATCCAATACCTTGAGATTAAAAACATTGCTCTTCTCAGCAAGTGGGTTTACAAACTACTCACTGAGAATGGAGTATGGTAGGAAATCATTCACAACAAGTATGTGGGATCCAATGCCATTTCTCAAGTTCATTGAAAACATGGGGATTCACATTTCTGGAGTGGTGTGATGATGGCCAAGGAATTCTTTTTCCAATTTGGGACCTTCTCAACTAGGGACGGTTCTCAGGTTCGATTCTGGGAAGATATCTGGCTAGGGAATAACCCACTGATGGTGCAATATCTGAGCTTGTACAGGATTGTTAGACATAAATTCGTCACAATCAAACAAGTTTTAGAACAAGAAAACCCTGATATTTCTTTTCGTAGGGACCTTTTTGGCCCTCGCCTGACAGCATGGAATGAATTACTCACTCACCTGGAGGACATTCAACTGTCAGGTGAGCCAGACATTTTTTGATGGAACTTGCATCGAAATGGCAAATTTTCAATCAAATCCATGTATGATGCAATGGTTCATTGTGATATTCCAATTGATAACAGGAAATTGTGGAAGCTCAAAATCCCTCTAAGAGTGAAGATTTTCCTCTAGTTTTTTCACAGAGGAGTCATTCTAACTAGAGATAATCTGGCACGACGAAACTGGCACTGTTCCAAGACATGTGTCTTTTGCCAACATGACGAGTCTATTAAACACTTATTTTTTGAGTGCAAGTTCGCTCGGACAGTTTGGGCCATAGTTCAAGTAGTTTCGAATCTATACCCACCACGTAGTGCACGGAACATGTTCGTCAACTGGTTGCGGGGTATTGATAAACAATTTTCTGCACATATTCTTGTGGGAGCGGCGGCCTTATGCTGGGCACTGTGGCTTACCAGGAATGATGTGATTTTTAATAACAAATGTGTCTCGTCTCCTATGCAGGTTATTCATGTGTGTACACAATGGCTCCGTACTTGATCTATCCTGCAGAGGCCGGAGGATAGTGACCTTTTTATGATGGTGTCTACACTGCTGGAGCGTACGGCCAGGGAGGTTTTCTATCCCCATGGATGGCGGTGTGACCTACAGATAGGATCTGCCACTCCTTAGGCTGGACATGTTTTTTTGATTGGCATTGTATTGAATTATTTGTGCTTTTAGGGTACTCTGGACTTTTTTTGCCGTGTGCATCTAGCTATGCAGAGGCCGGGCTTTCTTTCTATGCGATCGTATCACCTCGATATATTTATTCAATGAAATGTCCTTTATCGAAAAAAATCTCAAACATAATAAAAATTACATCAAGATTTCAAGACCACCGAACGATCACTACTACCGCCAGAACGAGCCGTCGACGTGCCATTGTTGTCCCTTCCCTACCGAAACCGGCTTGACCTTGTCGATGATAGTCGGAAAGTCTTCGTGCACGTACCTCTAAGGACCGATGCCCCGGAGCCATAGTCGTCGTCGTTGAATCCTTGCACAGATTTGAAGCACCTAACACCAAATCTCGCCACTTGATGAGAAACCCTAACCTCACCGCTCCAAGGAGACGGTAGGAATAGCTGGAGATCCGTCGACTATGTCCAAACGGGAGAATTCGAGAAGGATCAAAGTTCGAAAGACAAACTCGAAGAAGCGCCGCCATCTGCTCGAGTGTCGCACCTATAAAAAAACCCTACCCTAAACTACTAACCTAGGCAGAGGCACATGGATTCTCCTCCTCGCCACCAGCTGCTGAAGCGGCAGGCAGAGGAGAGGCGAATCCACGGGCTCACCCGTGAAGTCCGGAGGAAAAGGTTTGCCTTAACCGCTTAGGGTTAGGGAAGGAAACAGAGGATCAAAAAAACATATCAAAAGGTAGGCGTGCATGTAGTTGCTACTAGGCTAATCCGATTAACATGCATTAGGGCTAGCTGATCCCCTATAACTCATATTTGAAGACCAATTTGAGGTTTTGGGACAAAAACAGTGAACTATCATATCCTTGTTTATAATTTTACCTCTTGCCTTTCTCAAAATCTGCTCTAGTGGCTATATTTGGTCCTCGCTCAGAGAATGGTTAATAATACAGTCAACTACTAGCTATAGATGTTGGCATATCATCTATAGTCAACACATATAGTCACTCATACAATAAGGTTAGCTATAAGGTTGGCTATAAGAGTAGTACTTTTTCTCATCTTCTCTCTCTTTCATCACATTTATTGCATTTCTTCGCCTGAACGGACCACCGGGCTCTTCTCATGGCCGATTCTATGTCAAGCCATGCGATCTCCGGCGCTGTGAGCTCCGGCCCTAGCTTCTTCTTCTTCGTCGCGGGATGGGTGGTGGTGACGGCCAGGTCGGCGGCTGCGGGTTTTTTCGAGGCGCCGGCTATGGAGGGGTGGGGGTGTTGGGGAATGTAGCATGCAATTTAAAAAATTTCCCACGCTCATGCAAGATCTATCTAGGAGATGCATTGCAACGAGAGGGGAGAGTGTGTCCATGCACCCTCTGTTGGAAATATGCCCTAGAGGCAATAATAAAAGCATTATTATTATATTTCCTTGTTCATGATAATTGTCTTTATTCATGCTATAATTGTGTTATCCGGAAATCGTAGTACATGTGTGAATAATAGACACCAACATGTCCCTAGTAAGCCTCTAGTTGACTAGCTTGTTGATCAACAGATAGTCATGGTTTCCTGACTATGGACATTGGATGTCATTGATAACAAGATCACATCATTAGGAGAATGATGTGATGGACAAGACCCAATCCTAAACATAGCATAAGATCGTATAGTTCATTTGCTAGAGTTTTCCAATGTCAAGTATCCTTTCCTTAGACCATGAGATCGTGTAACTCCCGGATACCGTAGGAGTGCTTTGGGTGTACCAAACGTCACAACGTAACTGGGTGACTATAAAGGTATACTACGGGTATCTCCGAAAGTGTCTGTTGGGTTGACACAGATCAAGACTGGGATTTGTCACTCCGTATAACGGAGAGGTATCACTGGGCCCACTCGGTAATGCATCATCATGAGCTCAAAGTGACCAAGTGTCTGGTCACAGGATCATGCATTACCGTACGAGTAAAGTGACTTGCCGGTAACGAGATTGAACGAGGTATTGGGATACCGACGATCGGATCTCGGGCAAGTAACATACCGATTGACAAAGGGAATTGTATACGGGGTTGATTGAATCCTCGACATCGTGGTTCATCCGATGAGATCATCGAGGAGCATGTGGGAGCCAACATGGGTATCCAGATCCCGCTGTTGGTTATTGATCGGAGAATGATCTCGGTCATGTCTACATGTCTCCCGAACCCGTAGGGTCTACACACTTAAGGTTCGGTGATGCTAGGGTTGTAGGGATATGTATATGCAGTAACCCGAATGTTGTTCGGAGTCCCGGATAAGATCCCAGACTTCACTAGGAGTTCCGGAATGATCCGGAGGTAAAGAATTATATATAGGAAGTGCTATTTCGGGCATCGGGACAAGTTTCGGGGTCACCGGTATTGTACCGGGACCACCGGAAGGGTCCCGGGGGTCCACCGGGTGGGGCCACTTGTCCCGGGGGGCCACATGGGCTGTAGGGGGTGCGCCTTGGCCTACATGGGCCAAGGGTACCAGCCCCAAGAGGCCCATGCGCCTAGGGTCTCAAGGAGGGAAGAGTCCCAAAGGGGAAAGGCACCCCTAGGTGCCTTGGGGAGGAGCGATTCCTCCCCTTGGCCGCACCCCCTAGGAGATTAGATCTCCTAGGGCCGGCGCCCCCCCCCTTGTCCCTCCTATATATAGTGGGGAGATGGAGGACTTCTCACCTTGATCTTTGGTGCCTCCCTCTCCCTCTCCAACACATCCTCCTCCTCCATAGTGCTTGGCGAAGCCCTGCCGGAGTACTGCAGCTTCATCAACACCACGCCGTCGTGCTGCTGCTGGAGCCATCTCCCTCAACCTCTCCTTCCCCCTTGCTAGATCAAGAAGAAGGAGACATTACGCTGACCGTACGTGTGTTGAACGCGGAGGTGCCGTCCGTTCGGCGCTAGGATCTCCGGTGATTTGGATCACGTCGAGTACGCCTTCCTCATCCCCATTCTTTGAACGCTTCCGCACGTGATCTACAAAGGTATGTAGATGCAATCCGATCACTCGTTGCTAGATGAACTCCTAGATGGATCTTGGTGAAACCGTAGGAAATTTTTTGTTTTCTGCAACGTTCCCCAACAGTGGCATCATGAGCTAGGTCTATGCGTAGCTCTCTTGCACGAGTAGAACACAATTTGTTGTGGGCGTTGATGTTGTCAACTTTCTTGCCGCTACTAGTCTTATCTTGCTTCAACGGTATTGTGGGATGAAGCGGCCCGGACCAACCTTACACGTACGCTTACGTGAGACCGGTTCCACCGACTAACATGCACAAGTTGCATAAGGTGGCTGGCGGGTGTCTGTCTCTCTTACTTTAGCTGGAGCGGATTCGATGAGAAGGGTCCTTATGAAGGGTAAATAGAAGTTGACAAATCACGTTGTGGCTTTCACGTAGGTAAGAAAACGTTCTTGCTAGAACCCTACTTCAGCCACGTAAAACTTCCAACAACAATTAGAGGACGTCTAACTTGTTTTTGCAGCAAGTGCTTTGTGATATGATATGGCCAAAGTTGTGATGAATGATGAATGATCTATATGTGATGTATGAGATGCTCATGCTATTGTAATAGGAATCACGACTTGCATGTCGATGAGTATGACAACCGGCAGGAGCCATAGGAGTTGTCTATATTTTTTGTATGACCTGCGTGTCATTGAGAAACGCCATGTAAATTACTTTACTTTATTGCTAAACGCGTTAGCCATAGTAGTAGAAGTAATAGTTGGCGAGCAACTTCATGGAGACACGATGATTGAGATCATGATGATGGAGATCATGGTGTCATGCCGGTGACAAGATGATCATGGAGCCCCAAGATGGAGATCAAAGGAGCTATGTGATATTGGCCATATCATGTCACTATTATTATTTGATTGCATGTGATGTTTATCATGTTTTTGCATCTTGTTTGCTTAGAACGATGGTAGTAAATAAGATGATCCCTCATAATAATTTCAAGAAAGTGTTCCCCCTAACTGTGCACCGTTGCGGCAGTTCGTTGTTTCGAAGCACCACGTGATGATCGGGTGTGATAGATTCTAACGTTCACATACAACGGGTGTAAGACAGATTTACACATGCAAAACACTTAGGTTGACTTGACGAGCCTAGCATGTACAGACATGGCCTCGGAACACAGAAGACCGAAAGGTCGAGCATGAGTCGTATAGAAGATACGATCAACATGAAGATGTTCACCGACGTTGACTAGTCCGTCTCACGTGATGATCGGACACGGCCTAGTTAACTCGGATCATGTTATACTTAGATGACTGGAGGGATGTCTATCTAAGTGGGAGTTCATTGAATAATTCGATTAGATGAACTTAATTATCATGAACTTAGTCTAAAATCTTTACAATATGTCTTGTAGATCAAATGTCCAACGTAGTCCTCAACTTCAACGCGTTCCTAGAGAAAACCAAGCTGAAAGACGATGGTAGCAACTACACGGACTGGGTCCGGAACCTGAGGATCATCCTCATAGCTGCCAAGAAAGATTATGTCCTACAAGCACTGCTAGGTGACGCACCTGTTCTCCCTGCAGAACAAGACGTTATGAACGCTTGGTAGGCACGTACCGATGACTACTCCCTCGTTCAGTGCGGCATGCTTTACAGCTTAGAGTCGGGGCTCCAAAAGCGTTTTGAGAGACACGGAGCATATGAGATGTTCGAAGAGCTGAAAATGGTTTTCCAAGCTCATGCCCGGGTCGAGAGATATGAAGTCTCCGACAAATTCTTCAGCTGTAAGATGGAGGAAAATAGTTCTGTCAGTGAGCACATACTCACAATGTCTGGGTTACATAACCGCTTGACTCAGCTGGGAGTTAATCTCCCGGATGATGCGATCATTGACAGAATCCTCCAGTCGCTTCCACCGAGCTACAAGAGCTTTGTGATGAACTTCAATATGCAGGGGATGGAAAAGACCATTCCTGAAGTATTTGCAATGCTGAAATCAGCAGAGGTAGAAGTCAAAAAGGAACATCAAGTGTTGATGGTGAATAAAACCACTAAGTTCAAGAAAGGCAAGGGTAAGAAAACCTTCAAGAAAGACGGCAAGGGAGTTGCCGCGCCCGGCAAGCAAGCTACCGGGAAGAAGCCAAAGAATGGACCTAAGCCCGAGACTCAGTGCTTTTATTGCAAGGAAAGTGGTCACTGGAAGCGGAACTGCCCCAAATACTTAGCGGACAAGAAGGCCGGCAAAACGAAAGGTATATGTGATATACATGTAATTGATGTGTACCTTACCAGTACTCGTAGTAGCTCCTGGGTATTTGATACCGGTGCAGTTGCTCACATTTGTAACTCAAAGCAGGAGCTGCAGAATAAGCGGAGACTGGCGAAGGACGAGGTGACGATGTGCGTCAGGAATGGTTCCAAGGTCGATGTGATCGCCGTCGGCACGCTACCTCTATATTTACCTACAGGATTAGTTTTGAACCTCAATAATTGTTATTTAATGCCAAGTTTGAGCATGAACATTGTATCAGGATCTCGTTTAATACGAGATGGCTACTCATTTAAATCCGAGAATAATGGTTGTTCTATTTATATGAGAGATATGTTTTATGGTCATGCTCCGATGGTAAATGGTTTATTCTTAATGAATCTCGAGCGTAATGCTACACATATTCATAGTGTGAGTACCAAAAGATGTAAGACTGATAATGATAGTCCCACATACTTGTGGCACTGCCGCCTTGGTCACATAGGTGTCAAACGCATGAAGAAGCTCCATGCTGATGGACTTTTAGAGTCTCTTGATTACGAATCATTTGACACGTGCGAACCATGCCTCATGGGTAAAATGACCAAGACTCCATTCTCAGGAACAATGGAGCGAGCGACCAACTTATTGGAAATCATACATACTGATGTGTGCGGTCCAATGAGTGTTGAGGCTCGCGGTGGCTATCGTTATGTTCTCACCCTCACTGATGACTTGAGTAGATATGGGTATGTCTTCTTAATGAAACACAAGTCTGAGACCTTTGAAAAGTTCAAGGAATTTCAGAGTGAGGTTGAGAATCAACGTGACAGAAAAATCAAGTTTCTACGATCAGATTGTGGGGGAGAATACTTGAGTCACGAGTTTGGCACACACTTAAGAAAATGTGGAATAGTTTCACAGCTCACGCCGCCTGGAACACCTCAGCGTAATGGTGTGTCCGAACGTCGTAATCGCACTCTATTAGATATGGTGCGATCTATGATGTCTCTTGCCGATTTACCGCTATCTTTTTGGGGCTATGCTTTAGAGACTGCCGCATTCACTTTAAATAGGGCTCTGTCGAAATCCGTTGAGACGACGCCGTTTGAATTATGGTTTGGGAAGAAACCTAAGCTGTCGTTTCTAAAAGTTTGGGGATGTGATGCTTATGTCAAGAAACTTCAACCTGAAAAGCTCGAACCCAAATTGGAAAAATGCGTCTTCATAGGATACCCTAAAGAAACTATTGGGTATACCTTCTACCTCAGATCCGAAGGCAAGATTTTTGTTGCCAAGAATGGATCCTTTCTAGAGAAGGAGCTTCTCTCGAAAGAAGTAAGTGGGAGGAAAGTAGAACTTGATGAAGTATTACCTCTTGACCGGAAAATGGCGCAACTCAAGAAAATGTTTCTGAGGTGCCTGCACCGACTAGAGAGGAAGTTAATGATGATGATCAAGATACTTCTGATCAAGCTCCTACTGAAATTCGAAGGTCCACAAGGACACGTTCCGCACCAGAGTGGTACGGCAACCCTGTCTTGGAAATTATGTTGTTAGACAACGGTGAACCTTCGAACTATGAAGAAGCGATGGCGGATCCGGATTCCGACAAATGGCTAGAAGCCATGAAATCCGAGATAGGATCCATGTTTGAAAACGAAGTATGGACTTTGACTGACTTGCCTGTAGAGCGGCGAGCCATAGAAAATAAATGGATCTTTAAGAAGAAGACAGAAGTGGATGGTAATGTGACCATCTATAAATCTCGGCTTGTCGCTAAGGGTTATCGACAAGTTCAAGGGGTTGACTACGATGAGACTTTCTCACCGGTAGCGAAGCTGAAGTCCGTCCGATTCATGTTAGCGATTGCCGCATTCTATGATTATGAAATATGGCAAAGGGACGTCAAAACGACATTCCTTAATGGTTTCCTTAAGGAAGAATTGTATATGATGCAGCTGGAAGGTTTTGTCGATCCTAAGTATGCTGACAAGGTGTGCAAGCTCCAACGCTCGATTTATGGGCTGGTGCAAGCATCTCGGAGTTGGAACATTCGCTTTGATGAGATGATCAAAGCGTTTGGGTTTACACAGACTTATGGAGAAGCCCGCGTTTACAAGAAAGTGAGTGGGAGCTCTGTAGCATTTCTCATATTATATGTAGATGACATACTTTTGATGGGAAATGATATAGAGCTTTTGGAAAGCATCAAGGCCTACTTGAATAAGAGTTTTTCAATGAAGGACCTTGGAGAAGCTGCTTATATATTAGGCATCAAGATCTATAGAGACAGATCAAGACACCTCATAGGTCTTTCGCAAAGCACATACCTTGATAAGATATTGAAGAAGTTCAATATAGATCAGTCTAAGAAGGGGTTCTTGCCTGTGTTGCAAGGTGTGAAATTGAGCTCGGCTCAATGTCTAACCACGGCAGAAGATATAGAAGAGATGAGTGTCATCCCCTATGCCTCAGCCATAGGTTCTATTATGTATGCCATGCTGTGTACCAGACCTGATGTAAACCTTGCCGTAAGTTTGGTAGGAAGGTACCAAAGTAATCCCGGCAAGGAACACTGGACAGCGGTCAAGAATATCCTGAAGTACCTGAAAAGGACTAAGGAAATGTTTCTCGTTTATGGAGGTGACGAAGAGCTCGTCGTAAAGGGTTACGTCGACGCTAGCTTCGACACAGATCTGGATGACTCTAAGTCACAAACCGGATACGTGTATATTTTGAATGGTGGGGCAGTAAGCTGGTGCAGTTGCAAGAAGAGCGTCGTTGCGGGATCTACATGTGAAGCAGAGTACATGGCAGCCTCGAAGGCAGCGCATGAAGCAATTTGGGTGAAGGAGTTCATCACCGACCTAGGAGTCATACCCAATGCGTCGGGGCCGATCAAGCTCTTCTGTGACAACACTGGAGCTATTGCTCTTGCCAAGGAGCCCAGGTTTCACAAGAAGACAAGGCACATCAAGCGTCTCTTCAACTCCATTCGTGAAAATGTTCAAGATGGAGACATAGATATTTGTAAAGTGCACACGGACTGAATGTAGCAGATCCGTTGACTAAACCTCTCCCTAGGGCAAAACATGATCAACACCAGAATTCCATGGGTGTTCGATTCATCACAATGTAACTAGATTATTGACTCTAGTGCAAGTGGGAGACTGTTGGAAATATGCCCTATAGGCAATAATAAAAGCATTATTATTATATTTCCTTGTTCATGATAATTGTCTTTATTCATGCTATAATTGTGTTATCCGGAAATCGTAATACATGTGTGAATAATAGACACCAACATGTCCCTAGTAAGCCTCTAGTTGACTAGCTCGTTGATCAACAGATAGTCATGGTTTCCTGACTATGGACATTGGATGTCATTGATAACGAGATCACATCATTAGGAGAATGATGTGATGGACAAGACCAATCCTAAACATAGCATAAGATCGTATAGTTCGTTTGCTAGAGTTTTCCAATGTCAAGTATCCTTTCCTTAGACCATGAGATCGTGTAACTCCCGGATACCGTAGGAGTGCTTTGGGTGTACCAAACGTCACAATGTAACTGGGTGACTATAAAGGTATACTACGGGTATCTCCGAAAGTGTCTGTTGGGTTGACACAGATCAAGACTGGGATTTGTCACTCCGTATAACGGAGAGGTATCACTGGGACCACTCGGTAATGCATCATCATGAGTTCAAAGTGACCAAGTGTCTGGTCACGGGATCATGCATTACGGTACAAGTAAAGTGACTTGCCGGTAACGAGATTGAACGAGGTATTGGGATACCGACGATCGGATCTCAGGCAAGTAACATACCGATTGACAAAGGGAATTGTATACGGGGTTGATTGAATCCTCGACATCATGGTTCATCCGATGAGATCATCGAGGAGCATGTGGGAGCCAACATGGGTATCCAGATCCCGCTGTTGGTTATTGACCGGAGAATGATCTCGGTCATGTCTACATGTCTCCCGAACCCGTAGGGTCTACACACTTAAGGTTCGGTGACGCTAGGGTTGTAGGGATATGTATATGCAGTAACCCGAATGTTGTTCGGAGTCCCGGATGAGATCCCAGACGTCACGAGGAGTTCCGGAATGGTTCAGAGGTAGAGAATTATATATAGGAAGTGCTATTTCGGGCATCGGGACAAGTTTCGGGGTCACCGGTATTGTACCGGGACTACCGAAAGGGTCCCGGGGGTCCACCGGGTGGGGCCACTTGTCTCGGGGGGCCACATGGGCTGTAGGGGGTGCGCCTTGGCCTACATGGGCCAAGGGCACCAGCCCCAAGAGGCCCATGTGCCTAGGGTTTCAAGGAGGGAAGAGTCCCAAAGGGGGAAGGCACCCCTAGGTCCCTTGGGGAGGAGGGATTCCTCCCCTTGGCCGCACCCCCTAGGAGATTAGATCTCCTAGGGCCGGCGCCCCCCCTTGGCCCTCCTATATATAGTGGGGAGATGGAGGACTTCTCACCTTGATCTTTGGTGCCTCCCTCTCCCTCTCCAACACATCCTCCTCCTCCATAGTGCTTGGCGAAGACCTGCCGGAGTACTGCAGCTTCATCAACACCACGCCGTCGTGCTGCTGCTGGAGCCATCTCCCTCAACCTCTCCTTCCCCCTTGCTGGATCAAGAAGAAGGAGATGTGACGCTGACCGTATGTGTGTTAAACGCGGAGGCGCCGTCCGTTCGGCGCTAGGATCTCCGGTGATTTGGATCACGTCGAGTACACCTTCCTCATCCCCGTTCTTTGAACGCTTCCGCGCGTGATCTACAAAGGTATGTAGATGCAATCCGATCACTAGTTGCTAGATGAACTCCTAGATGGATCTTGGTGAAACCGTAGGAAAATTTTTGTTTTCTGCAACGTTCCCCAACACCCTCGTAGACCGAAAGCGGAAGCATTTGACAACGCAGTTGATGTAGTCGAACTTCTTCTCGTTCCGACCAATCAAGCACTGAACGTACGACACCTCCGAGTTCTGCACACGTTCAGCTCGATGACGTCCCTCAAACTCTTGATCCAGCAAAGTGTCGAGGGAGTGTTCCGTCAGCACGATGGCGTGGTGACGGTGATGTTGATGTGATCTACGCAAGGCTTTGCCTAAGCACTACGACAATATGACCGGAGGAGTAAATGGTGGAGGGGGCACCGCACATGGCTAAGAAACAATTGATGTGCTTTGGGGTGCCCCCTGCCCCCGTATATAAAGGAGGAGAAGGGAGGAGGCCGGCACTAGGGACGCGCCAAGTGGGGGGAAACCCACTAGGACTCTAGTCCTAGTCGCCCCCTTCCTTCTTTCGGAGGGGGAAAGGGGGAAGGAGAGGGAGAGGGAGAAGGAAAGGAGGGGCCGCGCCCCTCCCCTTGTCCAATTCAGACTCCCCATGGGGGGGGGGGCGCCACCCCTTGTGGGCTGCCCTCTCTCTCCCCTATGGCCTAGGTGGCCCATTACTTTCTCTGGGGGGTTCCGGTAACCCCTCGGTACTCCGATAAATATTCGAAACACTCCGAAACCATTCCGACGTCCGAATACTATCGTCCAAATATCAATCTTTACCTCATGATCATTTTGAGACTCCTCGTCATGTCTGTGATCTCATCTGGGACTCCGAACAATCTTCGGTCACCAAAACACATAACTCATAATATAAATCGTCATCAAACGTTAAGCGTGCGGACCCTATGGGTTCGAGAACTATGTAGACATGACCGAGGCACATCTCTGATCAATAACCAACATCGGAACTTGGATGCTCATATTGGTTCCTACATATTCTACGAAGATTTTTATCGGTCAAACCGCAATGACAACATACGTCATTCCCTTTGTCATAGGTATGTTACTTGCCCGAGATTCGATCGTCGGTATCTTCATACCTAGTTCAATCTCGTTACCGGCAAGTCTCTTTACTTGTTCCGTAATGCATCATCCCGCAACTAACTCATTAGTCACATTGTTTGCAAGGCTTATCGTGATGTGCATTACCGAGAGGGCCCAGAGATACCTCTCCGTTACTCGGAGTGACAAATCCTAATCTCAATCTATGCCAACCCAACAAACACCTTCGGAGACACCTGTAGAGCATCTTCATAATCACTCAGTTTCGTTGTGACGTTTGATAGCACACAAGGTGTTCCTCCGGTATTCGGGAGTTGCATAATCTCATAGTCAAAGGAATATGTATAAGTCATGACGAAAGCAATAGCAATAAAACTTAACGATCATTATGCTAATCTAACGGGTGTGTCTTGTCCATCACATCATTCTTCTAATGATGTGATCCCGCGTTCATCAAATGACAACATATGTCTATGGTCAGGAAACTTAACCATCTTTGATTAACGAGCTAGTCAAGTAGAGACATACTAGGGACACTTTGTTTTGACTATGTATTCACACATGTATCAAGTTTCCGGTTAATACAATTCTAGCATGAATAATAAACATTTATCATGATATAAAAAAATATAAATAACAACTTTATTATTGCTTTTAGGGCATATTTCCTTCAGGGGAGGGCGGGAGGGTTTTGGGGAATGAGGGGGAAATGGGAGCGTTATATCCCCGACGGGCAGACCAGGGGAGGACAAGGGCACGCGTCCCACCCGTCCATATGCTGTTTGTTTCGACGCAAACATAGCTTAAATTTGGACCGGAAATGGTTTGGCTGTGGAGAAAAAATGGGCGCTTGTCTGTTTGCTCCTGCCTGTTGGGCCGCAATTTATGTCTGTTTAGTTCCAAACGGGCGCGGCCGGATTATTTGGGGTCATCCGTTTGGATTGGCCTTATACCTTGCCGATTGTGAGGTATAGGGAGCACTCTGCTCACACCAGCGCTACATGGCTCGTGGCCCAGTAAAGGGAATCTATTTTTATGTCTTTATTATGCTTCTTGTTACATTGTTGTGTTTTTATGATTTAGAATTACGTGAATGACTTATTCACCGAGACAGAGGCAGTATCGAGAATACGAGATCAGTGATGGACAACGGCAAGATGGCATAGAGCATTCGTTACATATTACCCACGGCTCTAGGAGCCAACACGTGACATGCCAACTACTCCAATCGTCAATCTATCCACCCTAACCAAGAGTGATCCCTCCTCGCGCAGTAGAGCTCCCGCCCTCCAAATATATATATTTGTTATGTTTATATATTTTTTATTTTTGAAAAGGAGGCACACCCCATGCATTTTAAGTTTATATACAAAAAGAAAATTTTGTATCGTATCACCACTCGGAACAGTATATACAAACCCCTATGAATCCTGGAGAGACATTGCCTGCCGCAGATACAAGTTGTGGTGGTGCCCACCAGACCATTTGTGTATTGGATGGCAATGAGGAATCCGATCTCACTCCTCAGTGGATCATCAGTTTTGTTGGAGTTGGGTGTAGATTCTACAGAAATGGTGTTGGTTTAAACTTTCTCCGAAAGATGGTGTGACACATGAGATTGCTAGTAATGTGTTCACTTATGGTTGTTTTAAAATGGAGATAAAAGATTCGACTCATCAATGAATTAAGGGGATGATAGTTGCCTAATTAATTAACGAAAACCCGGACGAAAACCCGGTTGATGTGCTCACTTATGGTTGTGGCTTGCCATTTTTCTTAGAGCTGGCCGGGGATTCTGCTGATGTGCTGTTTAGTGACTATGGACGTGGTGCGGACTGACGAGCTTGCTGATTATGTGATAATTCATTTCGGCAGCTTGTTACTACTCCTGGAGCTGGACATGCGTAGTCGCCAGGAGCTCCTCAAAGGTGTTGAAAACACCAATTACTTTGCCCCACGATCATGGCGTATGCAGAGTTGAATTGGCATGTCTATTCAAGGTCATCAGAAGATGACAAGCTGCAACAACTATTGCTAAAAGAAATGCCAGATGGTGCCATTTGGTGGAACCTGTGGTTAATCACGGACACGGAGGCCAGATTTTGGAAAGGAGTCAGCTATGCTTACCCTCAACCCAAGAGCTTGAGATTCCCTCAACAAATGCGCAGCTGCTTGATTTATGCTCTACGGCCGGCCAACTCTAATTATGGTTCCGAATAGAAGGAGATCGTGCTACACAAATCTGGTTATGAATTCCTTGTTGATTATCTACAGTTCAATAGAAGGGGCCATTGCTGCCAACTCATTTGAGCAAACATTAGTGCTTCAGTTTTGACACTCAGCTTCTTGAGGACATAAGCTTACACCATTGGCGGTTGGTGCTGTGCAGCAGGTAGTGCCGTATGGAATGGGGAACGACGGCATGGCTGACGCAATTTCAGCGAGTAAGAGCATCTCCAGCCGAGCCCCCAACACGCCCTCCTCAGGGTGATTTTTTCACGCCGACGCATAAAAATCGGTCCAGTCGCGCTCTCAAAAGTCCAATTTTCACCAGCTCGGGTCGAAATTGGCGCCGGCAGACCCAGGCCGAACTCGGCGCGCTGGAGGGCGCTCGGGGGCGCCGGGCGAAACGGTTTTGACGCGAAAGAGCCGCGGGCCCGCCGAGTCAGCGACACTCGCCTCGTCGTCCCGTGAACGCCTCGGTTCCCGCGGGAAATCAATGCCAAGGCTGCCGTCGGTCAGCCTTCCATTGATTCCTCATGGGACGACTCTTCACGGGCGGCGCAGCGCCGCCTACTCCCCGCCTCGCGTACACACGCCTCCCCGACGGCTATAAAAAGCGTCGCCCCACCCCCGCTATTGGTCACAGACGTCGTGCTCTTTGCCTCTCTCCAGCGCCGCCGAACCTTTCTGTCTCTCTCTCTCTTCGCCACCGACGAACCTCTCCTCTCTCCCAGCCCCATCCACGACAATGTGCGAGCGGTTCCCCGGCGACGGAGCGGCGGCCAACGGCTTCGGCCGCCGCTCGCCGCAGACGTGGGAGGCGTACCTGCTATTCGAGGCGAACATTCCGGCGCCTCCAGACATGCGCGCTGGGCCGACCAGATGGAGGCTCTGCGCCGGAGGCGTCCTCACCCCCCTGTCGGACTTCGTCGCGCAGCCCGATCACTTCGTCGGCGAGGTCGACCGCCTTCGGTCGTCGCTGACCGAGGAGCAGCGCGCCTCCCCGCAGTACGCCGCCGACAACCACGAGGCGTGGGCGGCGTACTTCCAGCGCCGTCAGGTGCAACGCCTCGCCTCCACCCACGGGGCACCGGTGGTGGCGGGCGGCCGGTGGAACAACGAGTGGCGACGCCTGTGGTGCTCCGTCCCCGGCCAGATGCTCCGCGAGGTTCTTGCGCACCTCGAGGGCGGCAACAACCCGCCGCTCACATACCCTCGAGGCCTGGTCGCCGCTCCGGTGCCCCGCCGCGGCGCCGGGCAATGGATGCCAAGGAGGTTCGTCTCCGGCTCGTCGTCCTCGTCCCGTTCCTCCTCCCACTCCTCGTCCCACTCCTCTGGTTCTCCGGCAGTGTTAAAGGGCGAGTCCGCAGCAGAGACCCCGCTCGGCCGACGCACCTACCCGGCCGGCATCATCATCAACGAAGGTGGCGGCCGCGCCTCGTCCTCGGCCCCTCCCTGACTCATCAAGCCGAAGACAGAGCCAGGGCTCCCCGTCGTGAAGACGGAGCCCGGGCTCGCCGGCGGCGTCAAGGAGGAGGCGCTCGACGACGAGGCGGTCCTCAAATGGTCGCGCGACGACTGGCTGCAGGCGGAGAAGGAGCGCCAGTGCGTCGCCCTGGCGCGGTTCAAAGCTCGTCGCTGTGGTCGGGACAAGGGAAGCATCGTAGTCCTCGACGACAGCGACGACGACGAAGACGCGCCGCCACCGTCTGTCCGCCATGGAGCCGTCGGGGAGGGGTCCAGCACGGGAGGCCGCGCGATCAAGAAGGAGAAGGCCGCCGCCGCCGCCGAGGACGGCGGCGACGTCGGCGACTTCGCCGCGCTGATCGGCTTCTTCGCCCCTTAGATTGCTTTTTTATAATTTATGTAAAACGCCGAACATGTTTAATATAAATATCAAGTTTACCAAATTTTAGCTGAACTTTGCTGAATTCAAATTTTTAAAATAAATAAAACGCGTCTGGGGACGACCCTGGTGCGAGCGGCTGGGAACCCGCTCGCCCCCGTGCCGATTTTAGCGCCGACACGCCCCCAGGGGCCATGTAAAATCGCCGCCTAGGGGGCCAACGGCTGGAGATGCTCTAAGGTTGTCGGCCAAACATCTTGGAATGCCATATGCATGGTGTTATGCAGGTAGTGCCTTAGAGCAACTCTAGTAGACCCCGCACCCGCCTTCGACCCGCATAATAACCGTCAAAATGCGGGCAGGGGCGGAAAAACCTGCCCGATCAGACCGTGCATCCCGCCTCGGCCCGCAATTTTTTTGAGGGGCATGGCAAAATCCTGACCCAACCCGGGGAAACACGGGTTTCCCCCTCGCAGCTGCGGTGCCCGGGATCACGGAGAAGCAGTTGGCGGGAGGGACATTTCAGCCCGCGTGCCTTTCCCCCTCCTTCCGCCGCCGACCGTCCTTACTTCCGCCCGTCCGCCGTCGGCGATTCCGGCCATATCTATGGGCGGAATCGCGCCACAGGGCCGCTCCGCACCCTTCCGCACCGAGCCGCTGCACCGACCCCCCGGATCCGGCGAGAAGAGCCGCCCCTCGTCGCTGCCGCCGTCGGGGATCGACCGCCGTCGAGCTCGCCCCCTCGTCGTCGCCCGGGACACCCGCCACCGGTTAGTCCGTTTTTTGTGATTTTTGCGAGCTGTATAGTTGATTGACGCGCCGGTACGCATGTAGATGGAGTTGAGCCCGTGCGAGAAGTTCTTGCTCTCCGATTCGTCCGATTCGGATGACTCGGATGTTGAGACCATGCTTGCAAACTTTCGGCAGCAGACATTAGTCATGGCACTTGCCATGAAGGAGCACGAAGATGAGAATCGGAAGAGGACACAAGGATCGACCGTCGGGCATCTTTGCATTCCTCGAAATCTCATCTTGGGAACGAGATGTTGATGCAAGACTACTTTGCGGAGAATCCTACATATCCACCGCACCTCTTCCGGAGAAGGTACCGAATGCACCGATCCCTCTTTTTGAAAACTGTTCAAGCTTGCGAGGCAAATTGCCGGTATTTCACACAAAGAAGAAATGGTGCGGACTTAAAGGGATTTAGTGCATATCAAAAAATTTCCGCAGCTATGCGGGTGATTGCATATGGCGTCCCGGCTAACTATGCCGATGAGTACCTTCGCATTGGTGAAGATACTACAATTGAGTCTGTGCGTAGATTTGCAAAAGTGATCATCCGTGTCTTTGGTCCTGAGTATCTTCGGGCACCCAACGAAGATGACACAAAGAAATTGATGGCATCTAATCAGAGGAGAGGTTGGCCTGGCAAGCTAGATAGCATTGATTATATGCATTGGACTTGGAAAAATTGCCCCAAGGCATGGCAAGGAATGTATTGTGGCAAGTCTCTGATGCAACAATTGTTCTAGAGGTCGTAGCATCCCAGGATTTATGGAGCTGGCATTGCTTTTTTGGTATGCCGGGCACTCTCAATGATATCAATGTGTTGCAACGGTCTCATTTGTTTGCTAGGCTTGTTAGTGGTGATGTGCTCCTGCTTGCAACTACACTATCAATGGGCATGAATACGCAAAGGGATACTATCTTGCAGATGGTATATACGCTCCTTGGTGCACATTTGTCAAGAGCATCCAAGAAACCAAAACTAAAAAACAATGTGAATTTGCAAGGGTGCAAGAGGCAGCCCGAAAAGACATTGAAAGAGCATTCGGTGTTTTGCAATCTAGGTTTGTCATTGTCCATGGTCCTGCTCGTTTTTGGGATAAGAAAACCTTGAAAAATATCATGACATGCTGTGTTATCCTGCACAATATGATTCTTGAAGATGAGAGATGAATGAATTTGGAATTCTTCTATGACAATCTAGGTAGCCGTGTCAAACCAGCTAGAGACCCTAATCGCATTAGAGCTTTTCTTCAGACATACAAGGAGATTGAAAATGCAAACACACACTTTCAACTTTAGGAGGATCTCATTGAGCATCATTGGCAAAGGGTTGGACAGTGACTAATTTTTGTATTCATTTGTATTTGTATTCATGACAAGTTTTGTATTGCATTATTTAAGTTTGCTACGGTGATTTGAATAATTATTTGTAATGTGGATGATTATTGTATTATGTTTGATTTGAATGACTTAGTTTTGCTTACGTTTGTTGTAATATGTTGGATTTGATATTTGCAGGCTGATGAGATGCGGGTTGCAGCGGCGCAAAGAGCAAACCCCGCAAAGCCGACCCGTAAAAAAGGCATATTCGACGAATATACTTTTATGCGGGTCCGTTTGAGGGGTCTGCATCTGTGGCCGTCCGTGCAGGCCAATAAAGGCCATTTTGCGCGAACTGCAAACGCGTTTTGCGGACCGACGGGATGCGGGGTGTGCTAGAATTGCTCTTATGGACGTTATTCTTTTTGCAATGGAACATCCTTGTGCACATCATATACTCCTCATACCCTGAGATTCTGGCGTTAAGTGCGAGGGCAACACGTACGAATCCAGGATGTACGTGGCCAGGTGGACGTGGACTGCTCTTAGGGTGTATTTGATGTACGTAGTTACCCGCGTATTTCACAAAAGATTCCCAGGGTGTATTTGAAAAATGGTCATCATGTTTTCTGAAAAATGTTCATTGTGTTTTCAATAATGTCCTTTGTGTATTAAAATTTTCCTTGTGTACTTCAAAATGTTTATCATGTATTTTTGAGTGTCCGTCGTGTACTTCAAAATGTTCATCAATTTTTCACAAACGATCATCGTGTTTTACAAATAGTTTATGGTGCATTCTAAAATAGTATGTGCTCATATTTTTATTTACACTAGCATCTAAAAAATACGGACCACTTTTGTAAAAAAAAATCATGTGAACGCTTCAGGATGCCTGTACTAGAGGATTGCTTCTGGACTTTAAGATCAATAGGCATTCTCCGGGTATATCACATCTGTTGTTTGCTGACGACTGTTTGTTTTTCTTCAAGGGATCCATTAATCAAGCTTTGACAATTAAGAATATTATTTCCACTTATGAGAAGGGAACTGGTCAGGTGCTGAGCCCAGATAAGTGCTCTATCATGTTTGGAAAAAAGTGCAGTGTGGAAATTCAAGTGGCCGTTATGGTAATCATTTGCATCACTGCAGAGAGATTTGTGGACAAATATCTTGAGCTTCCGGTGCCTCAGGGTAGAATGAAAGCTGGTAAATTTCAATCAACAAAAGAAAAAGCTCTCAAGATTTTATCAGATTGGTTAGAAAAATATGCTTCTTGTGGAGCAAAGGAAACTTTGATTAAATATGTGCTTCAGGCCCTCTCAGTGTATGCCATGGGTATGTTTAAGTTTCCGGCTACATTGTGTGAGGAATTATCGCAGATTGTAAGGAATTTTTGGTGGGGTGATGAGGTGGATAGGAGAAAGACTCATTGGCTGGCTTGGGATAAATTGACAAGGCCTAAAGCTGAGGGAGGGATGGGATTCCGAAATCTCAGACTTTTTAATCAAGCGCTGTTAGCGAAGCAGGCGTGGAGGTTGGTGGTCAACCCTGATTCTCTGTGCGCCAAAGTGGTCAAGGCAAAATATCATCCATAGGGACATATCCTTGACACTGTATTTCCTCAGTCGGCTTCACTGCCTTGGCAAGGTACTATGCATGGATTGAAGTTGCTGAAACCGGGAGTTATTTGGAGGGTGGGGGATGGCTCTAATATTAATATTTGGAGAGATAACTGGCTCCCAAGGTACTCTGGACTTAAAATTACGGCAAGAAAGAGTAGGACGAGAATGAAAGGGGTGTCTGAATTGATTCTGACTGGGCCAAAAAGATGGGACGAGAATCTGCTTAGGCACCTATTTTACCCTCATGATGCAGAAGAGATCCTTCGGCTGCGTATCCCATCTTCTGGGGAGGGTGATTTTGTTGCATGGCACTTCGAGAAGACGGGGAGGTTCTTAATTAAAAGCGCGTACAAGCTTGCACTCATGCTAAAGGAACAAAAAGAAGACGAAGGGCAACACAGCGATGCAACTTTGGGGGAGAGGAAAATTTGGGACATCATCTGGAAGGCCAATGTTCCTCAGAAGATCCGGGTTTTTGCGTGGCGGGCCGCTACCAATAGCTTGGCTGTCCAAGTAAACAGAGTGGCGCACCACCAAGTGACTCTCAATACGTGCTCAATATGTGGATTGGAGGCCGAGAATACGTTTCATGTGCTTGTTACGTACCCCAAGGCTCGTGCGTTGCGCATGGCCATGAGAGATAGTTGGGAGTTACCGATTGAGGATGCATTCAGGTATACTAGGTCGGATTGGTTTCTTATTCTTCTAAGTCAAGTGGGATAGTCTATGCGGGACAAAATTACTTTCATTTTCTGGAGAGCCTGGCACTTGAGAAATGATTTGATTTTTGGCAAGGGCATGGAGTCAGTCACAAATTAGACCAATTTTATTGAAAATTATTGGGCGTCCTTTGGCACAAGTCATTCAAGGCCATTGGAGGATTCAAAGAATAAAGGAAAAATCCTGATGAGCATGAGTGGTCTACAAAGTGCTCCAATTACTTTGGAAGTTCAGATGGGTTGGAAGTCCCCACCTTCAGGTTACACTAAAAAAAAGACACATCCGTGATATTTTGGGCTGAACGAAATTTTTTCTGTCATACTTATGACACTTCTATGACAATAATTAGGACAAAACACGATATCATCATAGATGTGGTGGGGTCCTACTTCTATGACAAAAAATCATGACAGAAAATGGGCTTTTCGTCCTGGGCGGGCCGGAGACGCAGTTGCATGACATTCTTTGGGCCGTCCATGACGGAAAAAATCATGTTAGAAGCGAGGGCGCAAAAAATATTGGGGATTCCCCGGTTACGGTGGGTGGTCGGGGGCCGAGCGATGCGCGTTTCTATCGTACGTACGCGTGTGTGTGCGAGTCATTGGGCTCTAACTGAACCCGAGCGAGGCGTTGGGCTCTAACTGAACCCGAGCGATTGCACTGCAGGCTACGCGTTACTAAACCCGAGCGATTGCACTGCAGGCTACGCGTTACTGAACCCGAGCGATCGATCGATGGCTGTTAACTGAACCCGATCAAGCGATTCCTTCGCTACTGTTGCTAACTGAAGCCGATCGATACTGCCTCTGGATGAACAGTGA
>NC_041392.1:590451965-590513291 GCF_002162155.2 Triticum dicoccoides | reverse complement strand
GTGGTGTTGCCTCTGGATGAACAGTACCCCGATCGATCGAGCCGGTTGGGGATGGATGAACTGGACCCCGTGGAGGGCAGGATGAACAGGACCACCCCATGGAGGGCAGAATGAACAGTAGACGGTGGAGGGAAGGATGAACAGTAGCCAGTGGACGGGTGGTTGAACAGGAGCCCGTGGAGAGGGCTGGTTGAACAGTAGCCGGTGGAGTAGCACGTGGTGGAGGCTGGATGAATAGGAGCCCTGTGGATAAACAGTCACAGGTGGAGGCTGGAGGAGGTCGACGGTGGATGAACAATAGCCCGTGGAGGCTGGAGGGGGTCAACGGTGGAGATGAACAGTATCCCATGGAGTCCCGTTTTGCGGTACGCCACACCCATCCCGATGAACAGGACCCCCGTTTCGACCGTAGCGCTCCAACACAAGTCCGTTTCCTCCATTTTGCGGTACAACACACCCCTCCCGATCAACAGGAACCCCGTTCCGACCGTAGAAGGTTCGTTTCCTTCGTTTTGCGGTACGCCAGACCCCTCCCGATGAACAGGACCCTGTTTCGAACATGGCCGGTCGAACACAAGGCCGTTTCCTCTGTTCCGCGGTACACCAGGCCTCGTTTCCATCGACTATTCCGTCCAAGCCCTCCCAATAAACATGACGACGCATTTCATTCCAACCCAGCCGGTTGGCTCCCCATGAACACGACGATGATGCTGTTTCTCGGTTCCGACCCAGCCATGTACACGAGCCCTGGCCATACGTACGCGCGAGTAGGCGTTCGAGACCCCGCCCGTATGTACGTACGTGGCCGTATTTACTTTCTTGCACCTTGGCCGTTGTACGTACGTGTACATGCTACGTGTGCGCCTCTACTACGACATGTGCGCGCCTCTACATCGACCAGTATGTACGTACACATTTGCGACCAGAATGACAACGCTACATACGCTTCGACCAGGTGGGTCCAGACTGTCAGGCACTTCCTTGCGTGCGAAGATGTAGCTGGTGGGTCCCAGCAGTCAGGGGGGCGAATTGTTTTTTTGCCCGGACGCACTTCCTTGCGTGCGAAGATGTAGCTGGTGGGTCCCAGCAGTCAGGGGGAAACATTTTTTTCACGAAATACGGTGGCCCGTCCGGTGGGTTCCCGTTGTCAGGTGAAGGAATAATTATTTTGCGCGTAATAAGGAGGCACTTCCTTGCTGCGGACGTGGACCCAGCTGTCAGCCTCTCCACATACAGTCCACGTCTGATGGAATCTGTTCCTTGACCATGTTGACCACGCTGTGCGGAGAGCACCAGGGCGGTGGACGACGGCGACGCCTAGGAAGGGGACGATGCGGAGCCGGGGAAGATGCGGCAATGGATGCCCACACATAGAGAAGTACGAGGGCTCACTGGTTTGCTGCGGTGTGAGGCTGCCGTCGCTGCAGAATAACAGGGGGTGTGGGTGAGTAGAGGGATGGCTGGCCAACGGTGGGAATAGTAGGGGGCTGTGAGGCCTCCGCAGCAGCACAGCCGGCCACGAGAGGCAGGAGCATGCGGCACGACCGACGCTACTTTGAGCGGCTGGAGCAACAAGACCAGAGGTTGAAAAAGCACTACGGCCTTTGGATGGACATTGTACAGTCACTGGAGCTAGAATCGTTCATATTGACTAAGTTGACAAAGCACTCCGTCCCCGTCAACTTAGTAGGTCCACAAGTCAGCCTCTCACCAAGATGGGTCCCAACTAGCAGGGGAGTATTCATTTTTTTGTGCGTAATAAGGAGGCACTTCCTTGCGTGCGAAGATATAGCTGGTGGGTCCGGCATGTCAGCGGTGGGAACATTTTTTTCGTGAAATACAGAGTCCCTTCCGGTGGGTCCCAGCTGTCATGTGGAGGAATCATTGTTTTGCGCGTAATAAGGAGGCATTTTCTTGCATGCATCCATGGACCCAGCTGTCAGCGTCTCCACGCACAGTCTACTTCCGATGGTGTTGTTCGTTGACCACATTGACCACTCCACGCCGAGCGCATCCAAGGTGGTGGACGACGGCGAGGCTCCGGACAGCAGCGAGCCGTAGATGGGAAGATGCGGGAGTAGAGTCGCAGACGGAGGGGTGTATGAGGGTTAACTGGTTCTGGTGCGGTGTGGTTGGGCAGTGGGTGGAGAAGAACAAGAGGTGTGGAAGGGTGGAGGGATGACCTGACCAACAGTGGAGTAGTGCTTCACAGCGAAGCGTGCTAAGCAGAGCTGCTAGCAGCAGGAGGCAGGAGCAGGTGGTCCCAACGGCGTTAGAGGAAGAAGACTGAAGATGGATGCCGGTCGTTGGATGTAAATCCAACGGCTAACAATGTCAGAATCATTTGTTGACTAAGTTGACAACGACTTGCATTGGCTTCGGCCTATTGGCTCACATTTCAACCTCCAAAAATGTGGCACGTATTCAACCCATTTTTTTAGAATTTACAGTCTTTTTTTTGCGGGTTAGAATTTACAGTCCATTTGATCTCTTTTTATTAATTACAGTCCATTAGCTGGGCTGGGTGAACAAATAATGTAGCGTCCATGCGGCCCATTTATGTTTTTCCTAAAAAATTATAGGCCATTTGCACTTTATCGAAATACACAATTTTGCTGGGCTGATTCTAATTATATTGTTGGGGTGGGCGCAACAATGTTATCAAAAAATAAACAGGGCTGATCATTTTGTTATATATATATATTTAAATAATAAGTGATCTATTATTACATTGGTCCTTAAATCTTACCAAGCTTTTGTACACAATCACCAGGATTTTCATCGCCAAAAAATCCATGATTTTATTGTTAAGAAATTATTTTTATAAATTAACAAGATGTAGGATATTGTTTTTTTCATATGTAAGTATCTGTTAAATATATGATGAAAATAACAATAATATATAATAACATATAAAATAATTTAAATATATATAATATAGTTTAGAAGGGAAACATAAGTTGGACCAGACGTTTCTATTCTTATATAGAAAAATAAAACAAACCTCTGCGTTTTCTTCAAAAAAAAATACATAAATTGGGCTGCCGATATTTCAGGAAAAATAAAACCTCGGATGGGAGGTCCATAGGCCGGTTGATACATGATGGCCCTCAAGAAAATACAAACAACCTTATGGACCCCCCATCCGAGGTCGTGGACTGCGCATGTTAAAAAAGAAAGCCTAGACGGGGCAACCCAAAACCCAGCTGATACGTGCTGCCCCAATGATAATAAATGATACCTTCCAGCTTCCCGGCTTCGTTGTGAATTTATCTTCTATAATAACTACGTTGAAGCACCTAAAAAAATGTAACTATGTTGACAAACCCGTGGGCCCCAACGTCAGTATATCATTAGGAGGAAGTATTTTTTCGATGAGGCACTTGCTTGCGTACGGCCATAGACCTGGTGGGTCCTGACTGTCCGCCTCTCCACGTACAGTCCTCTTCAGATTCCTCTCATTTATTTAGCATGTTCACAACGGCAGACAGCGGCGTCGTGGCGAGCGCACAAAGGCGCAGGAGGAGATTCGACATCATGAGGAAGTGCCTTATTACTAATGAAACAACTGAACTAGCCCAGTGGCCGAGTGACACTACCCAACAGCTGTTCCGCCCGGGTTCGATTCCACCTGTGCAGAGAAAATATCTCCAAATTTTTCGCCTCTGCCTTTATTGACATGTGGGTCCCAATTGTCATCTACGCACACCACGTCCTACACTTGCCAAAACTTCGTCCCTCATTTTCTCAGTTTTTCGCACACTCGTGGGAATTTTGAAGATAGCATATCTTTTTTACTGTGCATCATATGAAGATGTGCTATGCATGAATGTCGATCAGCATGATATTAACTGACTGGTAGTTCCAGTTTCGACCATGAATGAAACTTTCAGCATGATGTTAACACTGTTTGAAAAGGCCGTGTTAATATAAATGCTCTGCCTCTGAAAGTTGCAGTTTCTTATCTGAAACTGAATTTGGAGTTTCTTATCTGAAACTGAAACTTGCAGTTTCTTCTCTGAGAATCACATTCTCTGCATTTTTATACTTCTATGAAACTACATTTTTTAAGTGCTAAAAATAGATCTCTAGAATTCATAAAATACTTCATATGCTCAATACTGCAACTCTGAAATTCAAAAGACATTCATATCTGAAAGTACTCTTAAAATACACAACACAAAACACAATTCACAACCTGCAAATACTAAAAACCCTAAACTCCTCCTGACCATTCACAACCTGCCCGACTATTCCTCGGCGACAGACAGCCGCCCCGTGAGACGATGTGAACAGCGAGGGAGAGGATGGCAGTGAAGCGTCGTCGAGCCAACAATTTTTCTCCTCTTGCAGTTGGGTTCGATCGACGAAGACTCCACCAGCTCGCTCTGGCACGTCACCCTCACAAACGGCACCCTGTAGATGCTCGATCCTTCAATCTCTGGTGGATGCTCCATCTGGGATCGATACCCCCACCACCGCTCCCTCACGATCGAATTCGGTGAATCTGTTTGCTCCATGGCCCAGAGGAGCAGCTCTATGTACTCCCACGCGACTCCCTTCGGGAGTATCACCGCCTTTTCACTCTGTTGCAGATATTTGGCCATGGATGTCGCCGTCGCCACTAGTTGGTCCTTGTTGTCAAACCAAGACTGTATCTCCAACATCCTAGCTAGCTTCACAGGGTCGCCATCTGCGATCCTCATGTATCGGTTGTACTCCTCCATCGATCTACTTCTCCACAGCACCTTCATTCGCCGGCGGTGGTTTTTGAATGGAAGTGGAGAGGAGCAGCGCTGGTTTTGGTTTAGAACGGGAGAGGAGCGACACTGGTTTTGGATTGGAACAGGAGAGGAGGGGCGGTGGTTTTGAAATGGAAGAGGAGAGGAGCGGCGCTGGATTTAGATTGGAACGGGAGAGGAGCGGCGGTGCTTTAAGAGGAGAAGAGCGGAAGAGCGGCGCTGGTCTTGGAAGTATTTTTTTTGTTTTGCGTATTTTGGGTCAAAGTTTGACCATGTACTGTATTTGACAAGCAAAATATGAATGCATGTCACCAAAAATTGTATCGTTTGGTTCGTATCTGAATGTACTTTCAAATTATATTATTTTTGCAACGTATAACACATATTTTATTTGCGAAAATCATGGTCAATTATGACCAATAAAAGGGAGACTAGTTAATGTGGGGTCGCTTTCTTAATTGAATGGTAAATTGATTTTGATTTTGATCCAATCACAACGCGCCGACCCTCTCGTCCAATCCTAAATCGCTGCCGCACGCTCCTCTCCCTCTTCTCCATTGCAAAACCATCTCCTCTCCTCTTCATCATCTCCATTCCAAAACCACCGTCTCGCCTCTCCCTCTTCTCCATTGCAAAACCACCTCTTCTCTCCTAGGACGAGGATCCCCTGATGTAGCCCATCCTGCCATTGAGACACTGACACATGGGTCCCACAAAGCGCGGGGCCCACCTGTCAGCGACCGAAAGGCAGGGGAACCTCTCCTGTCCATCATCTCCATTCTAAAACCACTATCTCACCTCTCCCTCTTCTCTATTGCAAGACCACCATCTCTCCTCCCATCTTCCAAAGCTAGCACCGGACCACTCAGAAGGACATCTATGGAGGGGTCCAGCAGCGAATCTGGCAGATCGCCGATGGCGACCAGGCAAAGTTAGCCAGGTTGAAGGTGATCCTTACTTGGTTTTACAATGAGTGGGAGATTTCGAGGATGGTGAGGGCCATGTGGCAATGTATGCGAAAGAGTGAGACGATGGCGATGAGGGTGGTGACGTACTCCTCGGTGGCAGTCACGCCGCAGTCCTTTGTGTTCATCGAGTATCTCCTCTGGGAGATGGAGCAGACAGATTCGCCCGAGGTGAAAGTTAGGTGGAGGTGGTGGGCGTACAGGTCGAAGGTCAAGCACCCAGAGGATAATGAATCGATCGAGTACGGTGTGCCGTTCGTCAGGGTGCAGAGCCAGCCGGAGCCAAAGGAGTATTCGTTCTCCCACCGCAAGAGGAGGCCGGATGGTGCAACGTCGCTTCCCCACCGTTCTCCACGGTTCCCTCGATGCTCGCCTTGTTTCAACGGTGTCGGTAGGGTTTAAGGTAAGCTTCGCACTAACCTAATCTTCCATCTGCTCATGCTTACAATCAGTGTGACAACTAATAAAAATCATGCTTATAATCAGTCTTCGAGTACTACGCCAATCACCCTAAAATAGCTCTGGACCTTTGGGTCAAAGTTGTGATACTGTGTACAAATAAAGAAAAATAGATTGGTGCTTCTTTCAGAAAAGAGTACACCCCTAGAAAACTGCCTATATAAGCTACTAGTATTTTTTAAGTCTAAGCTACTAGTATTTGGTTAGAGGAATTGCTGCCGAGAAAGATCCGTCCACAGTGAGCGCCACACATCCCACTGATGGTGGTGGATGCCAATGCTTAGATAGAGCAGGGTTAGTGTCGGTAATTTTTACTTGGCACATCGCACTCTGCATATATGCCAGTTCCATCCGTACATTTGTGCAGTTCCACCAAAATGCAGCTGAATAACCCTGTTTGCACAGATAATGAAAAGGC
Source organism: Triticum dicoccoides (assembly GCF_002162155.2). Lineage (NCBI taxonomy): Eukaryota > Viridiplantae > Streptophyta > Magnoliopsida > Poales > Poaceae > Triticum > Triticum dicoccoides. The sequence goes on along the minus strand of NC_041392.1, from coordinate 590,506,707 downwards.
GTGATTAGATTATAGTGGCACTAGTTGATGAAACATACACTAATAAACAGAAGAAAATATTAAATCATACTAGAAATCGACCCAAGTCTCCCCGATACAGCTTCTGCCAGTGATGAACATCAGTGTACAGTGATAGTACAAGGAGGGTCCTTAAGACATTCAAATCTCTATTTTTGTGCAGATCAACTAAAATTAAGCACCCCAGTTTGCAGAAATGCTTAAACATTAACAATGGGACTAGTTGATGAAACATACATTAACAAAGAGAAGCGCTTTCTTTATCTACATTGGAAATGAAATGATAGAGATGACACTCGCTCTATTTTAACTGTATTATTACTTCATTTTATCAGTGACACTAGGGTCGAGCAGGTGGAAGACGAGGTGTACCGTGCTTCGCAAGGATGAAGGCTGGGGGTGCTTAGACTGGGATGCTGAAGCTAGCTATTTCAGTCCCTATCTTCCCCCTGATGTTTCTATGGTAGCATTTGGGTTGTAATCCAAACTTGGTCGAGCTGGTGCTACGTCCCCTACCTGCCTAGCGTATGTGGCAAACTTGTCTCATGCTAGTACTCAGTCCGTTCTAGTAGTAGTTGCATAACTACCCGTTTACACTAAGATGTTGTCGGATAATGGTTCTCTATGGTTGGGTTTCTTTAATGAAATCGGAGGGAACCCCATATTTCGATATATAAAAAAACAGTGGCACTAGCGGTGCCAAAACATTGCCTCAAATTAATAGTGCCACTAGATTAAGGTGCAAAACAATAACATTACTGCTTTGTCATGGCAGTGCCAAAACAGTAGCACAAGAGCAGGATCAACATGCAGGATCTTTGGCAAACGGTCAGACCAAAAAAGAACATACCTCGTGATGGGAACCATATCTGCAGTCAACGCCATCGTAGAAGGGATGACACCAGTTACCAACATGGATGATTCAATTCATGGGACCTTTTGGTGCAGTTCACCTAAAATGAAGCAATGTCCCATGAGCTAGCAACTTCTTCTTCTTCTTTTTTAAGAAAAGGGCTCCACCCCCGGTTCCATTTCCATCAGAAAACAAAACCCACAGAGCTTCTTCATTAGTTTCAATAAAATTGAGCAACATCAAGGTTGGTCGTGAAGCTCCTAGAGAGTAGGCGGACCAGGACAGTTGCATCTCTAACGAAAAGAAGCAACTTATCTTAATGGGAAATTTAGCAGGACATGAAAAAAGTGCCATTGATTCATATTATTGGAGGCATTACATTGAAAACAACATTGGTTTAACGTGACCTTACTTTTAATAGTGCGACTGCTACATTTTACCAATGGCATTACATAAGAGCGGCTCGGGGCAACAAACATCAGAAGAGGATATCTGGGTTGGTCCCATTTTTGTTTGGTATATAGCCACCTTATACTGTGTGAGGCTAGCAAATCTAGTGCTGGACTTACTCTGTTGACTTGTCCCCAAGTCCCCACTTTCTTTCCTTTTTCAACCAATAGATCGGGTTTATATTGAGTTTGTACTGCGTTCCCTTTATTTCCCAATTAGACCTAGAGACCAGTTGGATAGCCAGTCTCGGCTACTTTTCGCCCCCATTATTTCCTCTTTCGACCAAGTCCTAGATTCAGGTAAAAAATCTTCCCCCACCCCACCCCCTTTCTTACTTGTTTGAACCAAGTACTACTACTAGATTCGAGTGCATGAACTAGTTTTACCTCTTCATAGTAAAAAATTAGGTGGTTTTCAAACAACCGATCGATCCTATCTACACGAGGGGGGCTGAGAAATAGTAAAAGATACAAATGCAGCAGCGTCAGGAGCTCGGGAAGTAGAGCAAGGCCGGTTTCGAAGGAAGTTATACCTGAGGTTCACCGGGATGTCGCCAGGTGGGCGGCGGGAGGCCGGATCTGCCCGCACTACGGCAACGAGGAAGAACAGGTGGGAGGCCCGCCCTCGCCAGTGATGCTTGGGAGAGAGCGGCAAGGCATGCTGATCGAGACGCGCCGGCAGCGGGTAAGATCCGTCGCTGAGGACGACCGCGTGAACATTGCACCTTCTCACCTTCCCTGATGGAGAGGATCCGACTGGATCTGTGACTGGCGATGAGTAGAGAGAGAGTGTGTGGCCATCGCTGTCGTGTTTAGATCTGGAGAGGACGAGACAGTGTGAAGAGAGCAACACTAGCAATCAAGCACGGAGGCTCCTGCCTATATAGTGGAGTACTAGTTTTCTTTTGTCTACCGGCCGGAGCCAGCTTGACCTCGGCAATGATTGTCAAGAAGTCTTCATGCACGTGCCCTGGAGGCGCAGTTGTCGTCATTTTGATCTGAAGCACCGGATTATAACATATAACACGAAAAAATGCCACATGACAAGAAATCATAACCTCACTGCCCGAAGGAGACAAGATGAATCCCGACGGATAAACTAGACGAGGATCAAACCTCAGATTAAAGATAAACTCGTAGAAAAGGGGTCCGTCGATAGATGTCCTAATTAATATAGCCGGCTTGACCTAGATGGCAACCGAGTAGTCTTCGTGCATGTGCCCCCAATGACTAGCCCAACTCAGTTGTCGCTGTTTAACCCTCGCAGTGATCCGAAGCACATGACACCTAATTTTGCGAGATGACAAGAAACCTTTTTTTAGATTTCACACCAGAACTACAGCCCAATACAACACAGCCTGCACGATATGTAGACGATAGCCAATCCAGGCGTGTCCGCAGGAGTCCGGCCACATGCATGGATGAACTGATCTTCCGTGTCTTGCAGGGATCGTCCAGGTACCAATGTATGTACTACTTCTATTAACTCACCCGACTTGCGGGGTCGGGGAGTGTGCCTATGGTCGGTTCTCAATTGCGGTCCCACATGTGTGCGCAAACGCAATATGATGCGCGTTCCATTCGGAGAGCGGCGTGCCAGACCGACCGACCGTCTGGGGTGAGACATGAACGTGACGGGCGTGTTGTATACTCCGTACATGTGTACCATCGTTTTCTTGAGGCTTTGCTCCATAGTGCAATCCATGGATACAAAATTAGTATACTGTACTATTTAAAAGTCGAGGGTGGGGCTTTTCCTATGCGGTAGGCGGGGCATTTCTGCCTAGTCGGTTCGACAGAGACGCGAGAAGATGAGGGAGTAGGCTGCTGCAAACGTAGGGTTGTGTGATTTGACAGTGAGTTACTGCTGGACAGGTGGGGCCCAATGATTTGACTTGCCATTATCATTTTAACTGTGGCGCTACGACCGGCTTGAGTCTCCCGATTCCTGCCCACCTCCATATAGGTGCCTCTCCTGATGCTCCACCATGTAGAGGCTGGCTCTTGCTTGAGAGCCCACTCCTCCACTTTTTCCTTGCCTCTTTCCCCCAGATATGCAAAAATGCCATGTAAAGCGGGCTTATAGCCCACTATTGTACTTGATCCTACAGGTGCTAAGCCTGCCACATAGGCATAAAGTCTGATGTGGCAAGTTAATTAAGAACAGACAAACTAGTTTGGTGACCCCAGGAAGAAATGGTGATAAGCGCGTGTACCTAGATGAAGCAAACTTAGCAACAAAAAACTAAGCACCTATGCATTGGGGACTTGAGTTTCTAAGCCATTTAATGCCCATAGCACCTCATCTAAGCACCATTTCATTGGAAGAGCTCACTCCTTGGCAAATGCAATGAATACTACGAAGAAAGAGATAGAGAGAAGTAAACAAAAAATACTCTTATAGCCAACCTTATAGCTAACCTTGTTGTATGAGTGACTAAATGATGACTATGTATGACATGCCAACATCAGATAGCCTAACGCACCGTGTTAAATCTCCAAGGGCGCGTCCGTGCGAGCAAGGCGTTGGTCATGGTAGGCGTGACCATGATACGGGCTGCTGGCAGCCCTTGGATCTGAGATCGAACGGTCGCATGCTAAGTTGCTGAAAATTTGCAGAATAACCCTCCAGGATAGGATCTTCACCCATAGGTCTAGAATCACGCCATGCAACTGTTCGATCTCAGATCCAAGGGCTCTCGGAAGCCCGTATCATGGGAGAATGGAAAGTTTTGTATCAGCTATAATTTTCCCGACGCTTGACATGACATCGAAAGCCATTTAATTGGGCATCGAGTAGACATGACATCTAATTGGGCCCCCATAGTACTGTGCATGAATCCATTTATCCACCAGGCAAGCCATTACCCTGCCATTCACACGCGCCCCCCACTTGACATTTTTACAATCGATAAACTGCTCCTAGTCATCCCATCCTTTCACATTACGGCAATTCCACTAATCTTAACCCTCCTCCCAAATCCATGGCGTCCCAAATCTCCATGATCGTCTGTGAGTACAAGGTGAGAACCATCACCGGCGATGAATTCGACGTCATCTACACCCGTTCTTCCGCAACGGTGAAAGAATGCCTTGCTCGCTTCAAACGCATGTTCGAAAACTCAAATGATGAGTGGGTCGCTGGGCTAGATGTTGAGTACACCATAGTCTTGGGAAGCGAGAAGAAACTAAAGGAGGCGGAGAAGAAGAAGCCCGCCATGATCCAGGTTTGCGTGCATGACTTATGCTTGGTCTACCACATATGCCATGCCGACGTTGAGTGCGAGGAATTTAAGAAGTTCCTCAAGGGTGGCCGAGTCAAATTCGTTACTATAGACTTTAGGAACGACAAGGAAATCCTGTTGGAAATATGCCCTAGAGGCAATAATAAAATGGTTATTATTGTATTTCCTTGTTCATGATAATTGTCTATTGTTCATGCTATAATTGTATTAACCAGAAACCGTAATACATGTGTGAATACATAGACCACAACATGCCCCTAGTAAGCCTCTAGTTGACTAGCTCGTTGATCAATAGATGGTCATGGTTTCCTGACCATGGACATTGGATGTCATTGATAATGGGATCACATCATTAGGAGAATGATGTGATGGACAAGACCCAATCCTAAGCCTAACACAAGATCGTGTAGTTCGTATGCTAAAGCTTTTCTAATGTCAAGTATCATTTCCTTAGACCATGAGATTGTGCAACTCCTGGATACCGTAGGAATGCTTTGGGTGTACCAAACGTCACAACGTAACTGGGTGGCTATAAAGGTGCACTGCGGGTATCTCCGAAAGTGTCTGTTGGGTTGGCATGAATCGAGACTGGGATTTGTCACTCCGTGTAATGGAGAGGTATCTCTGGGCCCACTCGGTAGGACATCATCATAATGTGCACAATGTGACCAAGGAGTTGATCACGGGATGATGTGTTACGGAACGAGTAAAGAGACTTGCCGGTAACGAGATTGAACGAGGTATCGGGATACCGACGATCGAATCTCGGGCAAGTATCGTACCGATAAACAAAGGGAATTGTATACGAGATTGATTGAATCCTTGACATCGTGGTTCATCCGATGAGATCATCATGGAGAATGTGGGAGCCAACATGGGTATCCAGATCCCGCTGTTGGTTATTGACCGGAGAGTTGTCTCGGCCATCTCTGCATCACTCCCGAGACCGTAGGGTCTACACACTTAAGGTTCGATGACGCTAGGGTTATAGGGAAAGTATGTACGCGGTTACCGAATGTTGTTCGGAGTCCCGGATAAGATCCCGGACGTCACGAGGAGTTCTGGAATGGTCCGGAGGTAAAGATTTATATATGGGAAGTCCCGTTTTGGTCACCGGAAAAGTTTCGGGTGCTATCGGTAATGTACCGGGACCACCGGGAGGGTCCCGGGGTCCACCAGGTGGGGCCACCAGCCCCCGAAGGCTGCGTGGGCCAAGTGTGGGAGGGGACCAGACCCAGGTGGGCTGGTGCGCCCCCCACCAAGGCCCAAGGCGCATGGAGAGTGGGAAGGGGGCAAACCCTAGGTCCAGATGGGCCTTAAGGCCCACCCTAGGGCGCCCCCCTATCTTCCCCCCTTGGCCGCACCCTAGATGGGTTTTGGGGGCTGCCGCCACCCCTAGGGATGGAACGCTAGATGGGGGCGCAGCCCCTCTCCTTCCCCTATATATACTTGAGGTATTGGGGGCTGCCCAACAGATGATTTGATCTCCCTCTTGGCGCAGCCCTACCTCTCTCCCTCCTCGTCTCTCGTAGTGCTTGGTGAAGCCCTACTGGAGTCCCGCGCTCCTCCACCATCACCACGCCGTCGTGCTACTGCTGGACGGAGTCTTCCCCAACCTCTCCCTCTCTCCTTGCTGGATCAAGGCGCGGGAGACGTCACCGGGCTGTACGTGTGTTGAACGCGGAGGCGCCGTTGTTCGATGCTTAGATCGGAATCGACCGCGATCTGAATCGCTGCATGTACAACTCCACCAACCGTGTTCTTGCAACGCTTCCTCTTAGCGATCTACAAGGGTATGTAGATGCACTCCCCTTCCCCTCGTTGCTAGATTACTCCATAGATTGATCTTGGTGATGCGTAGAAAATTTTAAATTTCTGCTGCGATGCCCAACAAATCCTGGGTCAGATAGGCCTCATTGTAGGCGACCCCTTCGACCTCCAGAAGGAAGGGCTGGTGCCCTCCCTTGATCAGCCTTCAATGCTGACCCTGGCAGGAGCCATGGTTCATCCTTCGTACGGTAAACTAGAGAAACCTCCGTACACGTTTCATCGTCATGCATGGCAGTGAAGTGTACTAGATATGGACCACATCCACTATGCTGCAATGGATGGCTACCTTTGTTTTCAATATCTACAAGGGTTGGATGAAGAGCAAGAGCCAAGTGTGCGGTTCAAGCAAAGAAGTATCGGCCAAGAGGAAGAGGGACAAGGACAAAGTCGAGGACGTGGACGAGGACTCCGAGTAAGGTGGCAGTGTCGTTGCTCATGGTGGTTCTAATGCAATGTCTACCAGATTAGTTGCTTAGTTTAATTTCTTATGTTCTTAGTTTTATTTGAGGGGTGTGTTGTGCTGAGCCCCCAGCAGAACTATGTTATGTTTCTTCTTGTTATATTTCATACATTTCATCTTTTAGTTGGTATAGTACTACCACTCGTTTCTTGACATTATATACGTACAATATATATGGCCAACATCATCTAGCCAGCAGTTTAGTTGTCAAAGAATTTCAGTATGCTTAGTTTTGTCAAAGAATTCCAGGGTTCTTAGTTTTATTTGAGGGGTGTGTTGTGCTGGACACCATTAACTTATCATTGTGAGAATCGGCTTATTTTTGTCATGTAACATGGTCAACGGGGGTTGACGTGAAAATAACAATGTCTAATGGCATTTCTGAGCAAACATCTAACTTAACGATGGCATTTTTTAGATATCTAATTGCATTTTTGAGCAGGCATCTCACGGATCGATGGCATTTTTTGAGTAGTTGTAACTTCTAATGGCAAAACTGAGTAGTGATGCACAACTATTGGCATAAATACTAAGAACCCAAGAATTAAATAGGGCTAATTTCTTTATTTCTTTATTTCATTATACCTTTCTGTGCGAAACAATATACGCTGCCTACCGCCAGATTTTCTTTACAGAGGCAACATAGAACTATATGAGTGCCCTGTTAAATTTTGGAATTATTCCGGGTTCGTTTGGCCTTTTTATACATTAATTGAGTTTCTGGTCATTTAATGTGCATAATTCAAATTTGAACTATAAGCACATGCTCCCGTGCACCAAAGTTGACTGAAAAATCACATGTGTGTCCTTGGGTGAATTTCTAGGTCCCATGAAAGAAATGGGAATGAAATTCAAACATCTGGGCATCGTGGTTCGGCCGAGAACATTGAGAAGCTTGGATTTAAAATTCTTGTAAATCCAAAACACGCCTGAAAATCATGAAACTTGTCATGGTGTCATGTCATGGTACTACCATGCTGTGGTAAAAAAATGCAGAATAGGAACAAGTTTTGGTATAAGTTTCTTGCAAACCGGAGCTTCTCTCAAGAAGGCTCGTGGTTTGAGAGGGAACGGGTCACCTTTGTGTGCATAATTCAAATTTTAAATACAAGCACATGCTCCAGTGCACCAAAGCTGGTTGAAAAATCACATGTGTGTCCTCGGGTAAATTTCTAGGTCCCATGCCAGAAATGGGAATGAAATTCAAACATCTGGGCGTCATGGCTCGGCTGGAAACATTGAGAAACTTGGTTTTTTAATTCTAGTAAATCCGAAACACGCATGAAAATCATGAAACTTGGCTTGGTGCCATGACATGGCACCAATATGCTGTGGTAATTTTGCTGTCCGATTTGCGAAGGCGCACACATTAACAATCAACAAAGTCATTTTGGAACAAGTGCTGTCATGTTACAATCGGAAACACAAGTATTATCAAAACCGTGGGTGTTCTATTTACCATTTACGTGTCGCCACGCATCCCCTTTTTTATTAGCTAGGAGGCACCGTGCAGGGTAGCTATTTGAGTATGGGAGGCGTGCGATCAGACCCCTGCGCGTGCTTATCCGGAGGAGAGCCCTTTGACCTCCATCTACTGTCCACCTCTCTCCCAAGGTACCATTAATGGCGCATGAGCCTCTGTTTAATAGCGTGGCAATGTCTCACTCGACTAAGATTTAAGAGAGAAAAAAGAAAATCTGAAAAGAAAATTTTGCACGGATCTTGATGTAAGATCCGACAGACCTATATAGCATCTACTGTGACTTATAGGAAGACTGATGAATATATATAAGGACAACAAGAGTGGATAATAATTGTCTTACATAATTAGGAAGATAATTAAAAAATCCACATGCGGCTACGCCCGAAATACACAAGGGCAAAAGAAGAAGGAAGACGCATACAACGATCTGGCTCGCTGATCTCTACTTTCTTTACGTGCTGCAGGTCGCAGAGACTAGTTCTCGCGGCGGCCGATGATCTCTTTCATCAGTTTCATGTGCTTAATACGCTGCTTGGCATCATCCATGAATTCCTCCACCAGCCTATTGTGCTCGATGCGGAGCATGGCATTCTCGTCCATAAGTTTCTTGATGATGACGCCCATCCTCTGCAACACGACAGCGATCTCCTCCTCCTGCTTCGCCCTTCTGGCGATCTTCGCCCTCAGCAGGTCACACTCGCCCTGGAGCTTCGCATTGCCCTCCCCGAGTTGCCGGATGACGCCGGTAGCCTCGTCCTGCATCCTCGCCCAGCCGGAGATCTGATCCATCTGGCTATGGACTATCGCATGCATGCGCCTATAAGAGTCCTTGCCTGCCCGCGAGAAATTTTCCCAGGCCTCCGTGGCACGGCGGGACCTCCCTGCTACTTCAGGGGCACGGCGGAACATCTCTGCTGCTTCCGCGGCGTGGCCGGACCAGTCTACTACATCGACGGCGTGACGGGACCTCCGTGCTGCTTCGGCGGCGCGGTGGGACCTCTGTGCTGCTATTGATTTGCGGCTGAACATGTCGGATGCTTTTGCGGCGAGGCGGGACATCTCTCGTGCTTCCTCTTCCATGCTCACCTCTCCCTGGTGGAAATCTCTCGACCCAGAACTCACGCTGGCTATGGCTTGATTGTTTCTTGTGGATGAGGAGTTAAGGAGGAATGTGCAGTCATTTTCGGTTAGGTAGTTCCCCTTTTTATAACCTAAGCACTAGCACTAGTACTAAAACCTGCATAGTGGGAACACGGTCAGGTTTGGTACGTGCTGGTAGGTGTGAGCAGGCTTGCACTTAATTGTATGTAACACCCATGATGCGTCTATATCTCCCACGTGTCGGGGCATGACTTAGAGGCATAACCGCATGGTAGGCATGTCGCAAGAGGGGTAATCTTTACACATCCCATGTACTGAGTAAGAAAGGGATAAAGAGTCGGCTTACAATCGCCACTTCACACAATACATAAAAATAGCATACATCATCCAGAATACAATCAAGGTCCGACTATGGAACCAAAATAAAGAAAGACAACCCCAAATGCTAGATCCCCGATCGCCCCAACTGGGCTCCTCTACTGATCATCCAGAAAAGAAACATAGTAACGGCCTGAATCCTCGTCGAACTCACACTTGAGTTTGGTAGCGTCCCCTGCACTGGCATCATCGACACCTGCATCTGTTTGGAAGTATCTCTGAGTCACGGGGACTCAGCAATCTCACACCCTCGCGATCAAGTCTATTTAAGCTTAAAGGTAGGAAAGGGTAGTGAGGTGGAGCTGCAGCAAACACTAGCATATATGGTGGCTAACTTACACAAAAGAGAGTGAGAAGAGAAGCAAAGCATGGTCGAGAAGCTAATAGTGATCAAGAAGTGATCCTGAAGCTACTTACGTTCAAGCATAACACGAGACCATGTTCTCTTCCCGGACTCCACCGAAAAGAGACCATCACGGCTACACACCCGGTTGATTCATTTTAATTAAGTTAAGTGTCAAGTTTTCTACAACCGGATATTAACAAATTCCCATCTGCCCATAACCGCGGGCACAACTTTCGAAAGTTCAAAACCCTGCAAAGGTGTCCCATCTTAGCCCATCACAAGCTCTCACGGTCAACGAAGGATATTCCTTCTCCCAAGAAGACCCGATCAGACTCGGATTCCCAGTTACAAGACATTTCGATAATGGTAAAACAAGACCAGGAAGACCACCCGCTGTGCCGACAAATCCCGATAGGAGCTGCACATATCTCATTCTCAGGGCACACAGGATAAGATAAGCGTACAGGAACCAACATAACCCAAGTTGCCAAGGGACGGTCCCGCACGGTGCTCGAGTTTGGACCAACACTCAAAGGAGCACTAGCCCGGGGGTTTAAAATAAATATGACCCTTGAGTCCGCGGAACCCAAGGGAAAAGGCTTAGGTGGCAAATGGTAAAACCAAGGTTGGGCCTTGCTGGAGGAGTTTTATTCAAGGTGAACTGTCAAGGGGTTCCCATTATCACCCAACCGTGTAAGGAATGCAAAATCAAGGAACATAACACCGGTATGACGGAAACTAGGGCGGCAAGAGTGGAACAAAACACCAGACATAAGGCCGATCCTTCCACCCTTTACCAAGTATATAGATGCATTAAAGTAACAAGATATAATAATGATATCAAACAATATCCATGTCCCAAACATGGAACAAACTTCATCTTCACCTGCAACTAGCAACGCTATAAGAGGGGCTGAGCAAAGCGTTAACATAGCCAAACAACGGTTTGCTAGGAAATGTGGGTTAGAGGCTTGACATGGCAATATGGGATACATGATATAGCAAGTGGTAGGTATCATAACATAACAATAGAGCGAGCAACTAGCAAGCAAAGATAGAAGTGATTTTGAGGGTATGGCCATCTTGCCTGCAAAGTTCTCAGAGTTGTCGAAAGCTTGATCCTCGTTAGCATACTCAATAGGTTCCTCGATCACGTACTCATCTCCCGGCTCTACCCAAGGCAAGAACACAAGCAAATGAACCAACAATCAATCACGGTGCAATGCGCAAGCAACATGATGCAAAACATGGCATGATATGCGAGATGTGATATGTAATGCATATGCGTGCTTCGGAAGGGAAAGATTGAACCACGAATCAACTTGGCAAACCAAATGTGCCACTGGAAAGATGAGATGATTTCGGTCAAAATCGATATAAAGATCACCGGAATCGGATGCACGGTTTGCAAATGGAAAGCAAAACAAGGAAGGCACAATTCTACAATTAACAACATGATGCCATCTAGAGTGCCACAAGAAACTAAGCTACTACACTCTAACATAAAAACAAAGCACATGGAAGTGAACTACTCAAGATTCTTGACAAAACATGAACACTGAGCTATAGCTAAATCACACAAGAGCAGGTTCAAACAAGCATGACAAAAGTGCAAAAGATATCAGTTTCACAGACTTACTGAAAATACTAACATGCCAGAAATTAACATCAGGAAGCCAGGTTTAGAGCAAGCAAACAACATGCTATAGGAACAAATCATAGTAAATAAAGGCATGGCATGAATCAAATATACGCTTAGATCAAAAGTCCGTTACTGATCATGAGCCAAAAAGGTACAGAAAATATGATGGTACCCATGTAAACATAGCAAGTTCCGTTAACAGATTCAGACTTAGCAGAAAACTGAGCATGGCAAAAACAGAGTTATGAAGGCATCTTTGCGAGTTCGATTCACTCACCAGACAAAACAAGCATAGCATCAACAAGAAGACATGTTCATGAAGCTAATCATGGCAAGAGCAAGTTCATAGCATGCATGGATCAACTACAACAACCATGGCAAAATTGATTAACATGTAAAAAATCTGCCAGGAACATTTTATAGCAAAAGTAGAGCAAGATTGAGACATGCTAGAGCACTCTATAATTGCAAACATGGCCGTGGATGGATAGAGCATAACCATATGTACAAATAATACTTACGGAAGCAACTCAAAAAGAGCATGGATCTCACTGTAGCATCATGTTTACATGGCATAAAAATAACAGCAGGGAAATGACTTAGTAAAATCCTAAGTCCCTGAAATCAGCAATAACACGAAGGCTACTTTGCATGCTTGTGCTAGTCACCATAAAGATCACAAAAATACATGGCAAGCACCCCAGTGAAGATAGCATGCCATAGATCAAAACATATGTAGAGCTCATGCCCATATGCAGCACACAACAAATGTGGCAAAAATGACAAATCACCCTAAACTGATAAGTAACATGAGATAACATTTTATAGCACTCTTGCATCAGTTATTTGGGCATCAATATGGACTCAAAAAGCATGTCACAATGGAATGAAATGAAGAACACATCATGATGAACATTTTGATATATTACACGCACAAAACGGAGCAGGACACATGAAGTTATGGCATGATGAACAGAGGCATAAAACATAGCAGAGAGAAGGACTTAGTGAAAAAAACAAGGTCAACCTCCCGAATCAGATCTAGGGTTCGTTGGCACGGAAGTCGAGGTTCGCCGGATCTTGGGGAGGAGGTGGCCGGAGTTGATGAGGGAGAAGACGGAGAGACGCGGGGGCTCGCCGGAGGCCGGATCCAGGCGCTGGCGAGGAGGACGGCGAGCTTCGGCGGCGTGCGGGAAGGCAGCACGGGTGGTGCCATCGTCTGGCGGGGGGAGGCGGCGAGGCGCATGGGAAGGCGGCGCGGGGAGGCAGGGCGAGCGGGCGGCGCGCGGGCCGGGGAGGGCCCCGCCTGGGCCCGACGGGCCGGCGCGCGGGTGGCACGGTGATGTGGGCGCGGTTGCCCCGAGGAATCAGAATCCTTCACATGGCGGTGATGGAGGTTGCGGACACGTCCGTCCGGTGGGGAGAAACATCCGACGACGCGAGGAGGGGGAGAGCTAGGGTTTCAGACCCGAATTTGAGGAGGGGTGCACATATTTATAGCTAGGAGGGGGTAGGAGTGTCCAAAGGGAGTGTAGTTTTTGGCCACGCGATCGTGATCCGACGATGGAGGACATGGAAGAGGTTTGGAAGGTTTATTGGGCCGTTTTGGAGGGGTGTTGGGCTTCAACACACACGAGGTCTTCACGGTTACCCGGTTAACCGTTGGAGTATCAAACGGACTCCAAATGGCATGAAATTTGACAAGCGGTCTACCGGTGGTGTAACAAGGCCGCTTGGCAAATCTCGGTCCATTCCAAGATTGTCTAACACCCGCACATGAAAAGAGACAAAAGGGGGACGTCGGTGCACGTAGCAGTGTCGGATTGCGAAACGGACAACGGGGAAAATGCTCGGATGCATGAGACGAACACATATGCAAATGAGATGCACATGATGACATGATATGGAATGCATGACATGGACAAAATGCAAAACAAAGAAAAAACCCAACCACGAAGGGAATCTCATAACTTAGATGCCACTTCATACCGAAGGAAATGACACAAGCCTTGAGCATATCTTCAAGGATTTGATTGACTCGCTTGACTTGGCCACTAGTTTGAGGATGGAAGGCTATGCTAAAGCGAATGTTGGTGCCCATGGCCTTCTGACAGGAGTCCCAGAACTTAGAAGTGAAGATGCTTCCACGATCTGAAGATATCAATTGCGGAATGCTGTGTAAAGAGACTATCCTAGAGGTGTATAGCTCTGCCAGCTGAGCTGCTGTGATAGATTCTTTGATAGGAAGAAAATGAGCCACTTTTGTAAGCTTGTCGATGACAACAAAGATAGCATCATTTCCATGTTTGGACTTGGGAAATCCAGTCACGAAGTCCATCTCAATATGTTCAAACTTCCATTCTGGAATGGCAAGAGGTTGGAGGAGACCATCTAGTCGTTGGTGTTCTACTTTCACTCTTCTGCAGACATCACATTCATTCACGAATTGAGTAATTTTACGCTTCATTCGAGCCCACCAATACGACTTCTTGAGGTCATGGTACATCTTTGTACTTCCAGGATGAATGGATAGAAGGGAATTGTGCGCCTCATTCATAATGACTTTTCGTAGATCACCTTTAGGAACCACAATTCGATCCTCGAAGAATAGAGTATCTTTGTCATCAAGGCGATAGCACTTGCATTTGGGTTGGCTCTTGGCAATCCCATTTTTCACCTTCTTCACCATGGCATCAAGAAGTTGTGCCTCACGAATTTGATCTTCCAAAGTAGGAGAGACTTGGAGGTTGGCAAGAAAGCCTTGAGGAACAACTTGGAGATTCAGTTTGCGAAAAGCTTCACAAAGGTCCGGTTGGAAGGGCTTGAGAATTAAGCTGTTGCAGTAAGCCTTCCTGCTCAAAGCATCTGCAATGACATTGGCCTTGCCTGGAGTATATTCAATACTCGGGTTGTATTCTTGAATCATTTCGACCCAATGAGTCTGCCTGAGGTTGAGGTTGGGTTGAGTGAAGATGTACTTGAGGCTCTTACGATCAGTGAAGATGTGCACTTTCCTTCCCAATAAGAGATGTCTCCATGTTAATAGAGCATGGACAACTGCCGCCAACTCGAGGTCGTGAGTGGGGTAGTTCTTTTCGTTGAGCTTCAACTGGCGAGAGGTATAAGCCACAACTTTCTTCTCTTGCATTAACACAACACCGAGACCTTGCAGGGAAGCATCACAGAAAACTTCGAATGGTTTGGATTCATCAGGAGGAGTCAAAACAGGAGCTGTGACTAGCTTCTCTCTGAGGGTGTTGAAAGAAATGCAACATTCAGGCGTCCAGACATACTTGACATGCTTCTGGAGGATGTTGGAAAGAGGCTTTGCAATCTTAGAGAAATTCTCAACGAATCTTCGACAATAGCTTGCAAGCCCAAGAAAGCTGTGGAGCTGCTTTACATTCTGAGGTGGTCCCCAATTCACAATTGCAGACACCTTCTCAGAATTAACAACGATGCCCTTGGCGGAGATGATATGGCCAAGGTAGAGAACCTCATCAAGCCAGAACTCACACTTTGAAAACTTGGCATAGAACTGATGCTCTCTGAGTTTGTCGAGTACCAATCTCAAATGCTTGGCATGATCCTCCTTATTCTTCGAAAAGACCAAAATATCATCGAGATACATGAGGACAAAATCATTTGTGTAAGGGTTGAAGATGAAGTTCATCATACGAGAGAATGTTGGAGGAGCATTGACAAGGCCAAAAGACATGATAGTATATTCATAAGAACCACAGCTTGTTCCGAATGCTGTCTTGGGGATATCTTGTTCACGAATGCGAATATGATGATAACCCATGTGGAGGTCAAGCTTGGAGAATACTTGAGCACCCTTAAGTTGCTCGAAAAGCTCATTGATGTTGGGAAGTGGGTACTTGTTCTTTATAGTCTTCTTGTTCAATGGGCGGTAGTCGACAGAAAGTCGGTTCGTGCCATCCTTCTTCTTGAAACAAATAACACCACAACCCCATGGAGAAGAACTCGGTCTGATCAGACCCATACGCTCTTGTTCATCGAGTTGTTTCTTCAACTCCTTCAACTCTTCTGGTCCAAGCTTGTAAGGACATTTGCAAACAGGTTTCGTGCCAGGCTAAAGATCGATGACGAATTCAACTGGCCGGTGAGGAGGCATTCCTGGAAGCTCTTCTGGAATGTCTTGATATTCACAAATGACTAGAATTTGAGAGATGGCATTCAACTCTCCCTTCCCATTGACAGAAAACAGTCGAATGGTATCATCACGAGCGGCATAGATGATCACATCCTCAAAAGAGTGTGTCAAATGAATCTGCCTGGCAGCACAATCAAGCTGAGCCTTGTGCTTAGAAAGCCAATCCATGCCGAGAATTAGATCAATATCCGAGTCACCAAGAACCATTGGAGAAGACAGAAACTTATAGTCACCCATCTTGATGGAAACATCAGGGATCATCGTGGTAGCCCTCATAGACTTGGCCAGAGAAACCACTCCCATGGGTTTACCCAACATTTCTGAAATGAAGTCATGCTTTGAAACAAATGATCTTGACATGAAACAATGCGATGCACCAGTGTCAAAAAGAACTTTTGCAGGAATAGAGTTAACTGGAAAGTTACCCGTGATCACTTCTGAAGAATCCTTTGCCTGAGCTGCGTTCATCATGTTGACCTTTGCAAACTTGGATTATGCTTGTCCACTCCATTGCTGGCAGACCTCATAGGAGGAGGAGGCGGAAGGCGCCTTTGGTTGAAGCATTTGTTTGCATAGTGCCTTTTCTAATGACACTTGTTGCAAGTAACTTCTGAGAGCGGACGGTGATAAGGAGCACTTGACCTTGGACTATTAGACTGAGCTTTGTTCTGATAGCCTGGGTTGGGTGGGTGGGAATATCCATTGCCACCTTTACTCTTCTGTTGGTAGGGCCGACGGAACGGAGGAGGAGGAGGCAACCAAAACTTATGTTGCTTAGCTGCCACTTGAGACGAAGAAGAAGATTGAATTGCATCCCTGACTCTCTTCTTAGAGGCATCACACTTGAGCTGGTCAGCTTCTTGCTTTAGTGCCATGTTGTAGAATTCATCATACTTGGTCGGCTCAAAAAACATGAGAGCTAATTGCAGATCTTCTCTGAGGCCACCTTTGAATTGATAAATCATGCTCTTTTCATCAGGGACGTCTTGTTTAGCGAAGCGAGCGAGCCTCTGAAACAGGATATTGTATTGGTAAACAAACATGCTGCCTTGCTTGAGATTGCAGAACTCCTCGCGCTTACTCTCAGCAACACTTTGTGGAATGTGGTGAGCTTTGAAGTCTCAGTGGAAATCATCCCAGGTAATCACACGACCTCCTCCGGAATCTTTGTATTGTTGATACCACTCAACAACTTGGTCTTTGAGTTGAAACGAAGCAAACTTGACAAAGTCCTCAGGCCTGACATTGCTACACTCAAAATGTTTTCAGATATCCACGAGCCAGTCGTCGGCGTCTGTGGCCTCGACGTAGTTACTGAAGGACTTCGGCTGGTTTGCGAGGAACTGATTGAGAGTAGCAAACTGAGGCTGATTGTTTCCTTGGCCTTGACTTCCTTGGTTGCCTTGCTCTTGGTTGCGCCCTTGCAAGAGTTGTAAAAGCATCTGAGTGTTGGCGTTGGTGGCTGCCATGACATCTTGCCATGCCTCCGGAGGTGGAGGTGGTGGCGGAGGTTTTGACTGATCCCCATCATTGCGGTCCGGATTCTGACGCGTTGGAGGAGCCATCCCGAAGAGGTTGACATCTGTTAGCATATTGAAAGACATATATTCAAGCTGAATCAATGGATCGAAATTGCAACATATAGCCTTAACATTCGAACAAGAATGAACAAATCAATTCCAAAGTAAATCATCACACTTCCATTAAGTTGAGAAGCCACTTAGATAAAGGTAGATGAATAAATCAACAAGGTACGGATATGAACAAATAATTGGTAATGATTAATCAATCACAAACCAAGTATCTGCAGGAAGAAATACTAGAGCTACTTGAATTCCCACCTATGAAACTCCCGAAACTTTCTGGTTATGCAATCAGGTGTTGGGGATACAGGGGAAGCATAATATCTCACCCAAAACTAGCAAATCCTACATCCGGTTGTATCCATCCTTCAACACATAACCAAGAAACCTTCGGAAATCATTTACCTCAACCTTCGAAAAGAATCCGTTATAGAAGTTATGGAAATACTCCCGAACTCCCGCCCCAGTACTGGGTGGCGTCTAGGTTATCTCACCAACAACTGCATAAAAGAGATTTTCAATGTCGGCGAACTTAGGGATTCCAGAACTGCAACAATAAAATTGTGATGACAACACCTCGGAGCTCAACTCCCAGGGACACTGCCACAACCCCTAAATGTCAGGAGGCACCAAGAACAATGTTCTCGTCACAAAACCATCGGAATGATTCCAAGATACCCGTGTGATCCTAAAAAAAATTTCGGGAAATTTGAGGAGAGAAGAGCCAAAATTCTACGTCAGGAGGCCTCACCAGAGCGACGAAGGGGCTGAGGAGTAAAAAGAATCCTACTCTCCGATATATATATAATCCTAAGACTCAAAACATTTTTTACTAGACTCAACAACGTTAGCGATTCAATCAAGCAGGGGGCTCCTAAGTCGGGGAAGGCTCCGATTACCAACTTGTAACACCCATGATGCGGCTATATCTCCCACGTGTCTGGGCACAGCTTAGAGGCATAACCGCATGGTAGGCATGTCGCAAGAGGGGTAATCTTTACATCCCATGTACTGAATAAGAAAGGGATAAATAGTCGGCTTACAATCGTCACTTCACACAATACATAAAAATAGCATACACCATCCAGAATATAATCAAGGTCCGACTATGGAACAAAAATATAGAAAGACAACCCCAAATGCTAGACCCCGATCGCCCCAAATGGGCTCCTCTATTGCTCATCCGGAAAAGAAACATAGTAACGGCCCGAATCCTCGTCGAACTCCCACTTGAGTTCGGTAGCATCCCCTGCACTGGCATCATCGACACCTGCATCTGTTTGGAAGTATCTATGAGTCATGGGGACTCAGCAATCTCACACCCTCGTGATCAAGTCTATTTAAGCTTAAAGGTAGGAAAGGGTAGTGAGGTGGAGCTGCAGCAAACACTAGCATATATGGTGGCTAACTTACGCAAAAGAGAGCGAGACGAGAAGTAAAGCACGGTCGAGAAGCTAATAGTGACCAAGAAGTGATCCTGAAGCTACTTACGTTCAAGCATAACACGAGACCGTGTTCTTTTCCCGGACTCCGCCGAAAAGAGACAATCACGGCTACACACGCGGTTGATTCATTTTAATTAAGTTAAGTGTCAAGTTTCTACAACCGGATATTAACAAATTCCCATCTGCCCATAACCGCGGGCACGGCTTTTGAAAGTTCAAAGCCCTGCAGGGGTGTCCCAACTTAGCCCATCACAAGCTCTCACAGTCAACGAAGGATATTCCTTCTCCTAGGAAGACCCGATCAGACTCGGAATCCCGGTTACAAGACATTTCGACAATGGTAAAACAAGACCAGCAAGACCACCCGCTGTGCCAACAAATCCCGATAGGAGCTGCACATATCTCGTTCTTAGGGCACACCGGATAAGCTAAGCGTACAAGAACCAACATAACCCAAGTTGCCAAGGGACGGTCCCGCACGGTGCTCTAGTTTGGACCAACACTCAGAGGAGCACTGGCTTGGGGGTTTAAAATAAAGATGACCCTTGAGTCTGCGGAACCCAAGGGAAAAGGCTTAGGTGGCAAATGGTAAAACCAAGGTTGGGCCTTGCTGGACAAGTTTTATTCAAGGCGAACTGTCAAGGGGTTCCCATTATCACCCAACCGTGTAAGGAACGCAAAATCAAGGAACATAACACCGGTATGACGGAAACTAGGGCGGCAAGAGTGGAACAAAACACCAGGCATAAGGCCTTGCCTTCCACCCTTTACCAAGTATATAGATGCATTAAAGTAACAAGATATAATAATGATATCCCAACAATATCCATGTCCCAAACATGGAACAAACTTCATCTTTACCTGCAACTAGCAACACTATAAGAGGGGCTGAGCAAAGCGGTAACATAGCCAAACAACGGTTTGCTTGGAAAGGTGGGTTAGATGCTTGACATGGCAATATGGGAGGCATGATATAGCAAGTGGTAGGTATCGCAGCATAGCAATAGAGCGAGCAACTAGCAAGCAAAGATATAAGTGATTTCGAGGGTATGGTCATCTTGCCTGCAAAGTTCTCAGAGTTGTCGAAAGCTTGATCCTCGTTAGCATACTCAACAGGTTCCTCGATCACGTACTCGTCTCCCGGCTCTACCCAAGGCATGAATACAAGCAAAGGAACCAACAATCAATCACGGTGTAATGCGCAAGCAACATGATGTAAAACATGGCATGATATGCGAGATGTGATATGCAATGCATATGCGTGCTTCGGAAGGGAAAGATTGAACCAGGCATCAACTTGGCAAACCAAGTGTGGCGCTGGAAAGATGAGATGATTTCGGTCGAAATCTATATAAAGATCACCGGAATCGGATGCACGGTTTACAAATGGCAAGCAAAACAAGAAAGGCACAATTCTGCGATTAACAACATGATGCCATCTAGAGTGCAACAGGAAACTAAGCTACTACACTCCAACATAACAACAAAGCACATGGCAGTGAACTAATCAAGATGCTTGACAAAACATGAACACTGAGCTATGGCTAAATCACACAAGAGTAGGTTCAAACAAGCATGGCAAAAGTGCAAAAGATATTAGCTTCACAGACTTAGTGAAAATACTAACATGCCAGAAATTAACATCAGGAAGCCAGGTTTAGAGCAAGCAAACAACATGCTACAGGAACAGATCATAGCAAACAAAGGCATGGCATGAATCTCATATATGCATAGATCAAAAGTCCCTTAATGACCATGAGCCAAAAAGGCACAAAAAATATGATGGCACTGATGTAAACGTAGCAAGTTTCATTAACAGATTCAGACTTAGCAGAAAAGTGAGCATGGCATAAATAGAGTTATGAAGGCATCTTTGCGAGCTCGATTCACTCACCACAAGGAATTGCATGACAAAACAAGCATAGCATCAACACGAAGACATGTTCATGAAGCTAACGATGGCAAGAGCAAGTTCATAGCATGCATGGATCAACTACAACAACCATGGCAAAATTGATTAACATGTAAACAATCTGCCAGGAACATTTTATAGCAAAAGTAGAGCAAGATTGAGACATGCTAGAGCACTCTATAATTGCAAACAGGGCCGTGGATGGATAGAGCATAACCATATGTACAAATAATCTTTACTGAAGCAACTCAAAACAAGCATGGATCTCACTGTAGCATCATGTTTACATGGCATAAAAATAACAGCAGGGAAATGACTTAGTAAAATCCTAAGTCCCTGAAATCAGCAATAACATGAAGGCTACTTTGCATGCTTGTTCTAGTCACCACAAAGATCACAAAAATACATGGCAAGCACCCCAGTAAAGATAGCATGCCATAGATCAAAACATATGTAGAGCTCATGCCCATATGCAGCACACAACAAATGTGGCAAAAATGACAAATCATCCTAAACTGATAAGTAACATGAGCTAACATTTTATAGCATTCTTGCATCATTTATTTGTGCATCAATATGGACTCAAACAAGCATGTCACAATGGAATGAAATGAAGAACACATCATGATGAACATTTTGATATATTACACGCACAAAACGGAGAAGCACACATGAAGTTATGGCATGATGAACAGAGGCATAAAACATAGCAGAGAGAAGGACTTAGTGAAAAAAACAAGGTCAACCTCCTGAATCAGATCTAAGGTTCATCGGCATGGAAGTCGAGGTTCGCCGGATCTTGGGGAGGAGGTGGCCGGAGTTGATGAGGGAGAAGACGGAGAGACGCGGGGGCTCGCCGGAGGCCGGATACAGGCGCTGGCGAGGAGGACGGCGAGCTTCGGCGGCGTGCGGGAAGGAAGCGCAGGCGGCGCCGTCATCCGGCGGAGGCGGCCGGCATGCGGAGGCGGCGAGGCGCGCGGGAAGGTAGCGCGGGAGGCGATCGGGAGGCGGGGCGAGCGGGCGGCGTGCGGGCCGGGGAGGGCCCAGCCAGGGCCCGGCGGGCCGGCGCGGCGATGTGGGCGTGGTTGCCCCGATGAATCGGAATCCGACACCTGGTGGTAGTGGAGGTGGCGGACACGTCCGGCCGGTGGGGAGAAACATCCGGCGGCACGAGAAGGGGGAGAGCTAGGGTTTTGGACCCGAATTTGAGGAGGGTGCACATATTTATAGCTAGGAGGGGGTAGGAGTGTCCAAATGGAGTGTAGTTTTCAGCCATGCGATCGTGATCCGAAGACGAAGGACATGGAAGAGGTTTGGAAGGGTTATTGAGCCGTTTTGGTGGGGTGTTGGGCGGCAACACACACGAGGCCTTCACGGTTACCCGGTTAACCGTTGGAGTATCAAACGGACTCCAAATGGCATGAAATTTGGCAGGCGGTCTACCAGTGGTGTAACAAGGCCGCTTGGCAAATCTTGGTCCATTCCGAGAATGTCTAACACCCGCAGACGAAAAGAGACAAAAGGGGGACGTCGGTGCACGTAGGAGTGTCGGATTGCGAAACGGACAACGGGGAAAATGCTCGGATGCATGAGACGAACACGTATGCAAATGAGATGCACATGATGACATGATATGGAATGCATGACATGGACAAAATGCAAAACGAAGAAAAAACCCAACCACGAAGGGAATCTCATAACTTAGATCTGAAAATGGCAAAGTCGGAGTTACAAATATGGCAAGTTACATCCGGGGTGTTATATTGTAGCACTAGTACTTTCGAATGTGATGGGAACAAGGTAAAGATTAATTGATGGTTTTTCGTTTCAAGGCCCAGAATGGCTCCCTATGAATTTATGGAACATAAATTTCAAGTAGACTACACTGCTCAGATGCGTAAATATTATGTTACTGTAAAAAAATTGGCACAAAATACGAAGGAGACTAATGGAAGTACTACTAGCAACCCATGATTTAACTACTCGCATGCTCGCAGTGGAGTAGTAATGTCTTTCTTCCACCCTCATGTCCACTCAATTTGCATGCGCTGTATTAATTGACCATCAATGAAGTGAAGGACTTTACACGCGTCAAACTATCACATGGGGTGGATCTTGGTACAAAATTGCTTCCGCCCATGTACCCGCGTGTGCGTGCGAGGGAATGAGTGCGTGCGTGGCATGCATGCACATCTTCGCTTCGTGCATGTACCGCCAGTGCGGCTCAGGGAGGACGAGTACATTCTTCTGGAACCAGCAGCACGTCACTGTGATCAATCCACACAACGATGTCGCGACAACGCCTCCACATGTGTCACGTGCCCACGTGGCTTCATGAACTGTAAGAGAGACACTGTGTAGCGTGCCATTGTGTTTTGCACATACTCGAAGTACTCGTAAGGTACACATGCATTGCACGCATCAGATTTTGCAACCAAATTACGAATAAATACCACACTGTAGCATGTACGCTCTGATTCATATATGCCTGATTTAGACCTTTTCTTAATTCTTATAGTTCATCTCATTCAAAATCAATTAGTTTTTATAAAAAACATAGGGCCTCTTTGATTCGTAGGATTTCCAAAACGTGGGAATAGGAAGAACATGGGATTAGAGTGGAATGTCATCTTTAATCCTACTGGATGGTACGAGTGTTTGATTGTGCATAGAAAAAATGCATAATTCTTTCAAAGAGGTTTGAGTGGATGGGATGTTTCCTATGAAATCTAGTGCAAATGAATCATATGGAAAAATTCCTATGGTTTACAATCCTACGAATCAAACAACCAAGATATGAAAAATTCCTAAGGATTAGAGTCCTCCAAAATTCCTTCAAGAATCCTTTGAATCAAAGAAGCCCTTAATCTATTTTATGATTCATGGAGTTGTGTGTTGTAAAGCATAAAGTACAAACAAAGAATGGCAATTCAACTAGAAAAAAAGTTTGGGCAGTTACGATACGGAAGATTCTAGAACAAAGGAGAACCACTGTTGTTTTGAGATTTGTGCATTATGCTTAAGTTCAACCATGGAGTCTGCTAGATTGTACATGTGGAAAAATCCGGTGGGGGGCTAGAAGATGGTGCGAGGGGCCGAGTGGGGGGACACTATGAAGGAGTGCACAACTGCGAGATCGATATTTAGAGAGAGGGGGCGAGAACGTGCGATGTTGCACGCAGTGGCGGAGCCATGAAAAATGTCCCATGAGCTAGGGGGCCAATTATTGCTAATCCTTTACGAGGAGGGCCAATTCATCAACTTAAACCATTTTTACCAGCAATTGTCTAATGGTCACATTCATATTAGCCTCCATATATAGTGATGTTAGGGGGGCAGGGCCCTTGCTGCCCCCTATCTTGGCCATTGTGCGCGCGTCTGAGAGATGAAGCGGGAGGCATGGATGATGAGAGGGGGTGTTGGATATATAATTAATATGGGTGTATTAGCTATATATGTAATCCTATATAGAGAGGTATAGATTGATCGATGTGGACGTGGGAAAGATGGTGAGATCTCACTAGATATATAGGTTGGTCAGTTTATGTGGAAAACTATGAAAGACCTAGCTATATACACACACACATAGAGGAACATAGATCGTTGCGCATGCACGTCAGAGATAAAGAATGCCCGATATGATGGAGAGGGGGATGTGTGTGTGTGTGCCTTCATGGGAGACCAACCTAAAGAAAAAGATTGCATGTGTGCGATGGATAATGCCGACTGGTAGTGTGTGTGCATGCATGCATGAGAGAAAGTTAGTGGTACAATTATAAAGAGAAGACCAATGTGTGGGCGTAAAAGACTAGGTGAGGTCATAATCAATGTAAAGTTGAATTCAAATATTTGAATAAGAGATCATGATGTTTGAAACCCATGCATGCATGAATATAATGGAGATCTGCACGGTGTGGTTTGGAAACGAGCATGTTGCAATGTATACACATTTAACAAGGTCAGATTGGTTTGAATTTGAGATGCCGATGGCAGACAACGTTTGGCCACATTGCATCCGTGCATGGACAAACTATTCTAATTGGAGATGATGGGTGGCTTTCGCATTACATATCTATATCTATATCCCTATACATATTATATTTTATATTTTTTATATAGTGTGCGGATAACTTTAACTATGAAAGATGGTCGTTGGATGAGGCCAATCCGATGGTGCAGAGTTGGCAAATTTGAGCACTACTGGCCATTGGATATCATCTAGATTCCACCAGATTTTACCACATGTACAATCTAGAAGACTCTATGGTTGAACTTAAGCATAATGCACAAACCTCAAAACACAAGCACTTCGTCTTTGTTCTAGAATCTTCCATATCATAATTGCCCAAATGTTTTTCTACATGATTTGTTTTTACTTTATGCCTTATAACGCACAATTCCATGAATCTTAAAATAGATTAGCTTTCTTATAAAAACTAGATGATTTTGAATGAAATGAACTATAAGAATTAAACGAACATCTACATCATGCATATATGACTCAAAGCTTACATTCTATAATGTGGTATTTATTCATAATTTGGTTGCCAAATCTCATGCGTGCAATGCACGCGTACCTTACTAGTCTAAATGGTGTCTCTCTGTGTGTTGTGCGTGTTAAACACATTGTACGTAGTATATCATACTAGTCTAAATTGTCTTTTTTTGGGTACACATTAAGCTTGTTCTCCCAAAATTTCAAGCCGCGCTTTGTTATGCCGAAATTTCAAGCTAGCGTCTCTGTCTATCATGCTACGAAACTCCCGCCTCTTCAACCCGCGCCTTGTTAGCCCGAAATATTTAAGATATATCTTTATCTCGCTGTGCTCCGACAACTCCGTCCATCTCAACCCGCGCCTTGCGATTCCAAAATTACAACACACGCGAAAACTCCCGCCTCCTGTTAAATCCCGACATGCGAAATGCCCGTGATACCCCTAAACTGAAAGAACTGCATCAAATCGGTGGGGGTACTTTCGTAACTTACCCCACATTTCGGACAAGCGCGTCTCTAAGCCATGGTTCCCCACTCCCATCCCATCCGCCCACCCATTCGTACACCGAGGACGGCAAAACCCGCGAAGCCCCACACGCTCCTCCATCCGCCACCTAGCCGGAGCCTATTCCCCGACGACGTCATCCACAACAACACCTCGACGTCCCTCATCCACCGTACCGGATGAGGATCCGTCGTCGATCTGGTCGTCCCACTGGTTCAGCCACCCCGTCCTCCAACTCCAAGGAGCTGCCTGACGTTCCCCTCGTCTTTAGCGCCACCTCCATTTCCACACCGCCGTCTTCACCTGCACCACCGGAAGAGCATCATTATCACTGTTTACTCGGATGAAGTTGTGGCCTAATCAGCGCCACCAAAGAGGTTGTACACTAATCACCACATTTTCTTCTTGATTCAATCTCATGGTGCTGCCGGCGCTCAGTCCCGAGCTGACACGGCGCGGCTCCATCCACGACGGCGTCGCTGGCCACTTCCTCCACGGCGTCGCTCCCTCGGCGGTGACGTCCACATCAGTAGGAGCTGCTGCTGCTTTAGCTCTCGCTCACGCTGCTGTTGTTCTCTTGCTCTTGGTCCTCTGCCGGGTCTGCTCTTGCTCTTGCTCTTGCTCTTGCTCATGTTGTTGCTCTCGCTCTTGCTCTTGCTCGCATTGCTGCTCTCACTCTTGCTCTTGCTTACGATGCAACTCCGATTTAGCTACACTTTGGTCGATTGAATCGACTTTTGGGTCCGTCAATTTCCAGGGGGTGGGATGGGGGGCTCACCGGAGTTAAGGAAGAACCAGCCGCAGTGGGGAGGAGGGCTCGCCGGAGAGGTACCCCACTACCTATCTTAGGGTTCAGGGTGGGGGCGGTGGTCGCCGGCGATGGTGGGGCGGTGGCATGGGGATCGCCGGAGAAAAAGCTCGTCACGGGGGGCCTACAGGGATGGCCGGGGCGGCGACGGACCGATGGTGGGGAGTGTTTTTGGGGCGGGCGGGGCGGCGCACCGCCGGCCGCGGGCGGCGGGGGGCGACTGTTTGGCCGGTGGTGGCTGGCGGCTCAGGGTGGTGGAGGTTGAAGATGAACTGCATACCCTTGATTTCGTATCCAACGGCTACAAAATCGACTGACCAGAGATGAAAAAGTCAGTCGACTGACTTGTAGCCTCACCTCTAGTGCGTTCAGTTTCAACAGTAAAATTCAGTTTCGACAGCAAAATTCAGTTTTGACAGTTAAGTTTAGTTTCGACAGTTAAATTCAGTTTCGACAGTTAAGTGCAGAGATGAGCGGCTGATGTATACATCTAGCACTTTGTGGTTATGTATTTTACGTCATCTATTGGAGATGCTATTAGAATTCCACTCAGGTTACGTCATCTATTGGAGCATCGTACAATTCACCGGAGCTGCTCCAGCAACGAAACCCTCCATCACATTGGAGCAGTACCTCGGGCTCCATCTCTAGACACCTAAGATCTTCTTCCCCTCCTCCGACAGCCAAGTCAGCCGGAGTATCCTCACCGGCCAACCCAATCACGCTGAGATCGACATGGCTTCGCCAGAGAGGTTGTACACTTCTTGTGGTTTGACTTAATCTCAACATGCTTCTTTGCCTGTGATCATCCAATTCTTGTGAACCAAACACCCAGATTGGCAGAAATCCTGTGTTTTTAAATTCTCTGTGTTGCACGGGCATTCCTATCCTATTCCTGTCTATTTCCTAATCCTGCATTGTTAGAATCCTCAAATTCAAACAAGCCCTTACACAATTACTTCTGTTATAGATATGTGTCAAAGAAAACCTTGTGTGGTTTGTCCTACTCCTGTGGTGCTGTGTTCCACCCAGCTCAGCTGCTCCAACGACGGAAGGGTTCACCACAGCAGGGATCCGCTCTCCTGACTGTCTTTCGCCGCCTCAGATCTTCTTCCCCGCCACCGGCAGCCACGACAACTGCATTACCATCATCAACTGAGTAGATGACCTTGAGGACTACACGGGTCCGCAAGAGAGGTCGCACTCTTCCGTGTCTGCTTACGTTATGCATCGCTTAATATGATGACATGCTACTTTATCATCGTGTTCACCTATTAGACTCCGACTCAGGTCCAAACTTATGCTGAAACTTGAGTTTTTAAATGGTTGTGGGGTACATATTGGGGCAGCAATCAGTATTATCTGTCTACTATCTGGTTAATCTCGGGTGTCTACTATGAGTTTCATGTTGGGTGCAAACAAACATTAAAGGAGCCATTATCTGTATTTTTTAACTAAAGCTATTATCTGCCTGCTATCATTTGTTTTGGGTCTATCCACAGTTTGCTACCATCACTCTGGATTTGTGCATGCATTCATTACATAATCTCACTATGTTTTATTCCTATGCACGTCAGTGATTGTACACAATGGAACTGAACATGTAGAGCAAAAGAGACGAGCCTTGCGCGGCAATAAAATTTCATGCAGACGTCGCTCCATGGTGGGCGCAAAGGCAGCCCCCTCTACCCATTTTGGATCGTAATCAAGAGGAAGATAACTGTTCCGAGGGGGATTCAGAAGCAGAAGACCACTCCTATTTACCCCATGAGGTCTTCACTCTAACTTGGCATGCTGATATTGGTAATATCATGCATATGGTGCCTTCCATTGCTTACTGTATACATCAAAGATGTCATCTGCTTAGTTTAGACATGCTTTGTGTCAATGCCATCTATTTAGTTTATTTATCGTATATGTGAATCATGCATTGCCATCTTGTTTAGCCACGCATCATATATGTGAATTTTGCAATGCCACCCTGGTTAGCTAGTCATCTTATATGTGAATTATATCATGACATCATTTTTTTATTACGTGTTAAATTTGTCAACAATTTTAGTACATTCAATTACTCTTCCTGTGCATCAGCCATTCAACACGGTCATGGAAAAATATGGAGTGGAAACAAGGTCTTCGGAGCAAACAATGCTATCTGACGAAGTGCATGTCTTGCTGGTTACAGATAGCTCCTCAGAGGAGGATTCAGAGACAGATGACCAGTCCTATTTCCCCCCTAGGTGCATGCTCTAACTTGGCAGGGTTATGGTGCTCATATCGTGTATATGGTATCTTGCATTGCTATGTCATTTGCTTAGTTTAGACATGGTTTGTGTGAATTCCACCTGTTTAGTGTCTAATTACCATATATGTGAATTATGCAATGCCATCTTGTTGCAAGACATTATATATGTGAATTATGCAATGCTATCTTGTTGCAAGGCATTATATATGTGAATTATGCAATGCCATGCTGTTTAGCCAAGCGTCATATATGTGAAATATATCATGCCGTCCTTTTTTTGTATTTCTCATTGCTTTTGTCGACAATGTTTGTATATTCAACTGCTCTTCCTGTGCATCAGCCATTTGAATTGGTGATGGAGAAATCTGGAGTGAAAACAAGGTCTTTAGAGCAGACAATGCTACCTGGTGAAGCAGATATCTTGCTGGTTACAAATAGCTCTTCAGAGGAGGATTCAGAGGCAGATGACCAGTCCTATTACCCCCTTGAGGTGTATGCTCAAACTTGGCAGGGTTATATTACTCATATCATGCATATGTTGCATTGCAATGCTTAGTTTTTACATCATATACACGATATTGAATGCCATCTCCTTAGTTGGCACATCAGATATGCGATTGCCCTCTGCTCACTTCCTTAGTATATAAATCATATATTTGAATTATATCATGCCATGATGTTTACATAGACAACATGTATCTGAATTATGGCATGCCAACCCATTTCCTAAAGACATAATATAGTTATATCATCTCATCCTGTTCACATAGTCATCATATTTATAATTATGTCATTCTATTCGTGAATTATATCATGCCATCATGTTTCCATCGACGACATGTTTGTGATTTATGGCATGCCAACCACTTTAACATATAGTTATATCATGTCATCCTGTTTACATAGTCATCATATTTTGAAGTATGTCATTCTATCCTGTTTAGTTAGCCATCATACATGTGAAATTGTGTCATGCTATCCTGTTTAACTAGCCATCATATATGTGAAATTATGTCCTGCTATTCTGTTTGGTTAGACAACATAAATGTGAATTATTTCATGACCTGTTTTCTTCCCTACTATCCATTGCACCTGTCTATCTTACAATGTCTGTACATTCAATTACTTTTCTTGTTTATCAGCCATTTCAATTGGAGGGGGTGATGGCAGTATCTGTGGGAGTAAAAACACGGTCTTCAGAAAAGATCGTGCTACCTGTCGATGGAGATAGAACCACGGTTTTACTTGCCCAAGAACCAGCCCCACCACACATAACCCAGACTCCCGCAGATTGTACCCCTACCCAGTTGGACAGAGAACCAGCTACACCCCTTCTAACCCCAACCCCTAGTTCCCGTTGACACAACACCGTCTCCACCATAGAGCACCCAAACATGAGTAGTTAGTAAGGCAACTGCAGTGCCCAAAGCACGAGGACCAGCACTCCGAATCCCAAGTCAACGCTTAAAGCAGAAGAAGAATTGTTCTCAGGTCAGGTTCCGTAGCTATGGTTCATACTAATTTACTCTTGCATCACTGTATTTACTCATACCAACTAATTTCAAATTTGAAGGATGCAATTGAAACTCCAATGGCGCAACAGGTATGTTTTAAACCTGTTTCTTTAACGTGTTTGCTGTTGTAACTTGCTCTATGTTGATTTCAGTTTCAATTGAATAAACAGTTATATTCTCATGCCATGCACCTTACAAGTGTTGTTATTGTTGTGCAGTTTCCCACACTTATATTCTGTCTAAGCTGCTTTGTCTTAAATATATATGATTCGAACTGTATCTATCTTGATTTGACAACATAAACTAGAATGATATAGACCATACAGTGACCATACTACATAGATATATGTTTGTTTCATGCTGTTATCCTGTCCACCTTACTACTGAACTGGTTTACCAAAACGAGTTTCATATACTACATTGTAAACCTGTGATGTGTTTATTTGCTTCTCTTTTAGAATGCGGATAAAATATTGGAGAAGAGTACCCCGTTATGCAATGGTACAAGAAGTAATGCAGATAAGGTTCAAGATAGTGATACATCCCTGTTGGTCTCCAAGAAAGCTGATAAAAACTATATTGAAGACACTGAGACAAACCCAAAGTCCTGTCTTGATGTAGTGTTCGAGTTACTGGCTACTACTGCTGGCACCAACTCTTCGAACTCGCTGCCTGAATCAGTTTGGCTTCTTGAGTCTCAACTTCAAGTTGAAAGACATCGATCAGATGTTATGCGACAGGAAGCCGAAGGACTGAGGAAGTCCTTGCAGAATTCAGATGCATACTTTCTGGTGCAACAGCAAGTGCTGGAGGATTTAAGCGCCAAACAAGAGAAAGTTAATAAGCTTGCTAAGCATCTTGCCAGCATTATGGGTACCCAGGATATTGTTTCTTGAGATCATCTAAAGTGGTTTCTGTTCTGGACTTGTTTTCCTGCGGCGTTTATATGCTGCTTTTTTCCCTATATTCGCACTGGTGGCGAACTTTGATGCCCAGTGGATGTAATATGTGTAATAGCCGTGATAGCCTAGCGTAAGTTGCTTGCCTATTTATTTCCTTATTGTCTTGTTTATTTGTTTTCTTGTAGTCAGTGCAGTTCTTTTTCTGCGGTTTGCTAGTGGCCGCAATAGCCTATTTTTTAAAACTAGGCCACATTAACCATGGGCTACATATTTACTGTAGTTAACATGGGCCTCCTACGGGCCATAGAAACAATGGGCCTTCTAAGGGCCTTAGAAACAATGGGCCTTCTATGGGGCGTAGAAACAATGGACCTTATACGGGGCGTAGACACAATGGGCCTTCTACGGGCCGTATCATCAATGGGCCTTCTACGGGCCGTATGATCAGTTGGCCAAACATGGGCCAATAACAGACCACATTATGGCCATAAATGGGCTAGAGTTGAAATCGTCCGTTCATGGGCCGACCATAATGGGCCGTCGTTAATCGACCGTATTTGATGACGCTATGAAAACGGCCCAACGTATTAACGGGCCACAAACGGGCCGACTGTAACCACGGGCTGAATTTGGCCCACAAGCAGAAAATGATAGTAACGGGCCGAAAGTAAACGAATGCTGGAAATGAGGCCAAGAATAAATGGGCCCTAAGAAGGCCGAAAGATAACATGGGCTGGAAACGGCCCAACGATATAATGGGCCGTTAATGGGTATAAAGTGATACACTATTCATTACGGGCCAGTTTTACCACGGGCCGTTAATGGGCCGAGGGTTACTAAGGGCCTCATATGGGCCGAAAGACGTCATGGGCCATACATGGGCCGGAAGTTAAAACGGGCTGGAATTATATTGGACGGCCCAGATGACGCTACTGGGACTAATTCGGATAGGCCGTAAACGGGCCCTAGGTTAGTGGGCTGTAAATGGGCTATATGCAAACATGTCGTTAACAGGCTTGCCGTGGGCCGGCCCGCCACCTTTCGACCAAGTCAAACGGGCCGGCCTTTTCACAGGAATGGGCCTCTGTTGGGCCGTGCCACGTGTCGACGTATCATAGGCGCTTTGGGTCCAATGAGTGGATGGCATCTGTCCCAACGGCGAGCCGACACGTGTTCCCTCCAGCCAATGATGATTTTACACATGGAAAATCCCCATTGGTCGGGGCTGTTAACGGGTTGTCGGATCCAAAATCGGACCTGATAGCTTAACGGCGTTCCATTACGGTGGATGCCACGTGTCGATTACCCTTGCCGAAAGCACTTCTGTGACGCGCGATTTGTCGTCATGGAAGTGGACACTTCCATGATGATAATTTTGGTAATGTCATGGAACACTTTTACGACAACACATGTATGACTATCTTGATTCTGTCATAAATTTGTCATGGATGTACATGCATGACAGAAAACGTGACCTACTGTGACAAACACGTATCATCACGGAAGTGTATTTTTTTGTAGTGTTATATCAAAATTAATGTCGACGGTAGCTTTGTGGAAAGTATTAGCGCGTCAAGTGTGGGTGTGGTGGCTAGAGATTTTGCTGGCAAAGTCTTGCTCTCTTCATGGGACTACATTGGGAGGTGTAGTAGCATGGAGGAAGCGGAACTGCGAGCTTGCATTGTTGGTCTCTATATAGGTATGGCACTTCATTCTCCTATAATTTTAGAGACTGACTGCGCTTTTGTTGCGGCGATTTTTCCAAACGAATTTGATGATAGATCAGCTCTGCACAATCTGAAGAAGGAAGCATGGAGTATTTCTAAGCTAATGGATAGCTTCAGAGTGTCGAAGATTAGGCGGCCGGCTAATGAGGTGGCCCATCTAATAGCTAACACTACTGCAGGATGCTACTAACGCGACACTACGACCAGAGACCCTTCAAGAAACTGTGTGCGATGCCATAATCACAAACAGTGTTGTATGAAAACCGTCAGAAATGTGTGAAACGTTTGCGATGACGGATGCATCAAACACGGTTCAGGTTTTAGTTGCGTCTGTGATGAGGGCATACGGTTTAGTTCAATGAACTATTTGTGATAAGGAGGAACAAAAGAAACAGGCAGCCAGATGGAGGCGTGTGTGATACACAACATACGGTTCACTCAGATGAACTGTTTGTGATTACGCAACACAAAAGAAACAGTTAGCCAGATCAAAGGTGTGTGCGATATACAGCCGGTTCACTCGGATGAACTGTTTGCGTTGAGTCATGAGAACAGAAATGGTTCAACTTAACAAGATGTGTGTGATACGCGGCGAACAGGTCTGTAATCAGAAATCTCTCTGAAGACTGATAAGAACACAGACGGTTGCTGCTAATAAGACGTGTGTGTTGTGCGATGGGATTGCATACAGAACAACAACATATATATATACACACACTTATAAGGACATGCTTGCATAACCAAATTAAACATCCACTTACATAGATGGCTACAACCATGGCATTTGCACACACCAAAGTAAACTATTACATGCATAATTACATAGGTGGCTACTACACACATGACATTTCCACACACACCAATAAAGTAACTATATATTACATGCATGATTAACTAGCATAAATGACCATCTGATCATCATCTACTTCTTGTGATGCTTGCTCTTCTTGTGGCTTGATCTGGGCTCGTCGATTTGGGTAACGAGGCACTTCCTCATGTCAACGATCTGCATGTGCATCTCATAGCATGTGTACACGCTCTTGACCGCAAATCTGAGGTGAGGTTCATCCAGTTGCCGCATCCATGCCTTGTGCCAGGATACGGGACTTGTTCTCTGGGCATCCTGCTTCATCTTTTCGTAGCAGGGGTCGATGACGGCTGAGGTGAGTTCGACTAGGGAGTCCTACTTCGTGCTGCCCCAGACCCTGTAGTCGTCACGGATTTCGACAAGGTTCTTGCAGGCCAAGCCCGTAACACTGGGTGCTTTTACATTGTCTTTGGTATCCACCGTGGCGAACTTGTAGTCGGTGCTGTTGACAAACCTATTGAAATGGTCGCAGGGCCCTGTGGCCATGCAGTAGTGGTAGATGAGGACATGATGGCGCACGCACAACTAGGCGGTGGCAACCTTCTGATCTATGTCGGGATGACCGGCGGTGTACTGGAGGTCGATGCCGACCACCTTGTACTTGTCTCCAGCAAGCAACTGCTCAACGCTGTTGATGTAGTCATCCACCACGGCCGAGTCGATGGTGTAGACCACCGAGAGACCCGTCTCCCTCGCGTGGGTCTCCACTCTATGCTCGCCGAACTCCATTGGAGCGTCGCCGGACATCCCCTCTCTATGTGTCGTCGTGGGTGTGCTTGTTGTGTTGTGGGGCGCGATCGAAAGGTTGAAGAGACTAAGGTTATAATGGCCGCGGGAATTAAAGGGGAAGCCGGACGGCCAGGAATATCAGCAGGCCCTGATGGCAGTTCTAATTTACAACACATAACTGCATCGCGTGGCAATGCGCGCGGTGCAACCACATGCATATGGGGCCCCCGACATGATCGTGCGCATGCCCAACCGCTGGCAGAGCGCGCACAGAGGGACGCGAGCAGAGCGCACCGTGGTCGCCTCAAGGAAAAGTTGTCCACAAGCCGAGCGCGCCGACGAATACGAGCAGAGCGCGCCGCAGCGCCTAACAGCGAACAGAGCTTGCCGAGGGACGCAAGCAGAGGACGACACAGCGATACGTGGCAAATAAGACAAACTGTGCGAGCGATGTCAGAGACATCAAGAACGAATCAGATTAGAGTTGCGTGTGCAATACGTGGCAGACAGTTGATCCATCAGAGCTGTTTGTGATGGAATAAGCCGTGTGTGTTGCGGGCAAACGCTTGCTGGTGTATAACCTGAAATTTAACCAAAAAAGTGTTAATGCATGTTACAAAAATTGTATAGCTGGAAACTATGTTCAAATACGACTCCAACGTTATAATATATGGCGACATGCATTCGTATTTTATTAGTTAATAAATCCTACTGATAAACCAGGACGGGGGTATAGTAGGTAATTAAATTGCAAACGTTTTTTATTAACTGTATGTGTACGTGTCCTCTCGTCCTTCTCACGCATGTCTTGTCACCCCGCTGCTGCAGACGACTTACAACGCAAGCTTGCACAGCGCGCGGGGGCGTTCTTTTAGACAAACGGTGGCGCCAATGAATCGTCAGTGAGCCCGTTCCCACGTAACCTCGCAGGTTCCCGCGCAAGCTTCCCGCCTGACTTGGTGAAATCCCCCAAAATCCCAATGCTTATCGGCTTGCTATAAAAACCCTCACGGCCGGCGAGTCCTGCGTCGCATTCTCCCATTCCTCCCTGTAGCTTATCTCGTCTGCTTCTTCCACGATCGCCAATGGCACCGGTCTGTCATCATCGCTCAGCCGCTCCGCCGTCATAAGAGGACAGCTCCAGGTGGGAGGCTACACCGCGGTGATGGTGCAGTCCCGACGTAGTGTAGTACGCGTGGCATCCCTGTTGGGTGTGCGCGGAACACCCACTACACGTTCCACCGCCGCTGCCCGTCGGCAGCTATTGCCGGCCGCCGTTGCCGCCACACCACTGTCGAAAGCTAGGGCCATCTGCCGCTTCGCCGCCGTGGCCCAAAGGCGGGAGGTGGCCGTTGTGGCCACCACGCCACTGCCGGCCACCATGGCCATGAGCTGCTCCACCACCGCGGCCCGAAGGCGGGAGGTGGTGGTCATGGACGCCACCCCATCATCGGCCACCGTGGCTGCCAGCCCACTGTCGACCGCCGGGATCATCACCCGCTCCGCCACTGCCGCCCGAAGGAGGGGGCAGAGGTAGAGGCCCGCACGTGCATCAGCGACCTTGCGCGCTACATTGAGTTCCCACGGGAAGAGGAGGATCACCTCATCGAGCACGCAAAGAGCCTTACCGCAGCCGTGGCCGCATCACACGCCAACGCAGAGGCGATGAACCAGGAGATTTACGAGCTATCTGGCCGCTTCAAGAGGGATCGTTTGGAGCGGCAGTGGGCGTTTGAGCTAGCGAGCGTCGCTGAACATGCAACAGCGGCAGTCACCTTATTGCATTTGTCCAGCTCGTCTGTAGGCTCCTCCTCCTCCTCTGTGTCTTACTGAGCGCGCTCGGCAGAGGAGAGGCTGCCGAAAGTAGCACAAGGCCCCTCCGT
Organism: Triticum dicoccoides; assembly: GCF_002162155.2. NCBI lineage: Eukaryota > Viridiplantae > Streptophyta > Magnoliopsida > Poales > Poaceae > Triticum > Triticum dicoccoides. Next base: position 590,470,109 of record NC_041392.1, on the reverse strand, counting down.
GGTAATAGTATTATTTAGGGGCTATTTTGTTCAGTTCATCTAACTATAGATGTGTGGTCGAACTGTACAACGTACTTAAAATCAGCTAGTATATATAGTTGAACTAGCTATTTCAGTACGTGGTTGGTAACAATTGGGGAGAAGTTTGGTCGGCTCAGCTGTCGAGTTGAACTGTTTTTATAAATTAAGAATGACTGCTTAATGTATGAATGAAATCTATGCTTAATTACTAAATTTTAGTTGCAAAAATTACATAGTGCTAATGATTTCTAGCTGCATATTTTGACAAATCAAAGTTTTACAAGGATTGACAAATGACAACATTACTAGATCAACAAATGTAAATCTTTCCAGTTTGACAAATGGCAACATACCCAATATGACAGATACAAATCTTACCAAATTGTTTGTACGTGGTGGCACACAGGTCATCCAGAACAATCGTTTGCGTTGAAGGAATGCACAAATCCTATGCTGCTCTCACTTTGCATATGGGTGTTTTATCTAAATCGTTTGCGATCAAGAGCTGCAGAAATCCTGCTCGGCACATTTTCTCTTGGCTTCCTGGGGAAGCTGTCGGTTTGCATACCGGTGTTCTAACTAAAACTTTTGTGATGAGTGTTTTATATTTAAAAAGCGAATTAAACTGTGGCTTGGGCGCCATTAATGGAGAGGATGCGAGCAAGGCGGGCGGCCATGGAAATCAAATGGCTCGCTTCCCAGTGAGCATGCGTAGCGTACAACTCGCACGCTTCCCGGTGAGCCTGTGCACTTGAGGATAGTTTGCACGCCTCTTGATTAGCCTGCGCACCAAACGGCGCTCGCATGCCTCCCGTTCAGTCAAGGTCAAGCAGCTATCCGCACACACCTCCTACAGCCATTAAAACCAAGACACGTGGCATCACATGAATGGTTAATAATTTTTTTAATTAACTAGAATTTAAAAACCAGGCATCTAAATGTTTTGTTGGCAATCAACGGTGCCCGGTGTTTGAAATTCATGCCCACTTCTTGCATGGGACGTAAGCATGCACCAAGGACACAAATTTCATTTTTCAACCAATTTATATGCATTGGAGCATGTGCATGTAGTTTAAATTTGAATTATGCACATAAAATTCACTAAAAACTCACTTAATGCATAAAAATGTCCAAACGAGCCTCAAAAAATCACAAAAATTCACACAACACTCCTGTTGTTCTATGTTGACACGAGAAATTTTTTTGAAAGCAATAACGGCAATGGATATTGTTCCGTCCACAAAGGTGGGACGTTCCCTACCAAAAACCATCATGCTTGTTGTGAGAAGCTCCGGTTTGTGAGAAGCACATACCCAAACCTGCCCCAAATGGGACAAAATTGGTACCACAGCATGTTGATGCCGCTCCATGATAGCATGCCAAGTTTCATGAATTTCACACGAGTTTTGGATTTACTAGAATTTAAAAACCAAGCATCTTAATGTTTTGCCGGCAATCAACGGTTCCCTGGTGTTTGAAATTCATTCCCATTTCTTGCATGGGACCTAAGCATGCACCCAAGGACACATATTTGAATTTTCAACCAATTTATATGCACTGGAGCATGAGCATGTAGTTAAAATATGAATTATGCACATAAAATGCATTGAAAACTCAGTTAATGCATAAAAATGTCCAAACGAACCCCGAAAAATCAAAAAAATTGGCACAACACTCCTGTTGTTCTATGTTCACATGAGAAAAAAATTTGAAAGCAATAAGAGGCAATGGATATCATTTCGTCCCCAAATGTGGGATGTTCCCTACCGAAAACAATCATGCTTGTTGTGAGAAGCTCCGGTTTGTGGGAAGCATATACCCAAACGTGCCCCAAATAGGACAAAATTTGTACCACGGCATGTTGATGCCGCTCCATGATAGCATGCCAAGTTTCATGAATTTATGACAAGTTTTGGATTTACTAGAATTTAAAAATCAGGCATCTCAATGTTTTGCCGGCAATCAACGGTGCCCCGGTGTTTGAAATTCATTCCCATTTCTTGCATGGGACCTAAGCATGCACCCAAGGACACAGACTTGATATTTCAACCAATTTATATCCACTGGAGCATGTGCATGTAGTTCAAATTTGAATTATGCACATAAAATGCATTGAAAACTCAGTTAATGCATAAAAATGTCCAAATGAACCCCGAAAAATCACAAAAATTCGCACAACGCTCTTGTTGTTCTATGTTGACACGAGAAAAAGTTTCAAAGCAATAAGAGGCAATGGATATCGTTTCGTCCCCAAAGGTGGGACGTTCCCTACCGAAAACCATCATTCTTGTTGTGAGAAGCTCCAGTTTGTGAGAAGCATAACCTGCCCCAAATGGGACAAAATTTGTACCACGGCATGTTGATGCCGCTCCATGATAGCATGCCAAGTTTTCATGAATTTCTCACGAGTTTTGGATTTACTAGAATTTAAAAACTAGGCATCTCAATGTTTTGCCGGCAATCAACGATGCCCCGGTGTTTGAAATTGATTCCCATTTCTTGCATGGGACCTAATCATGCACCCAACGACACAGATTTGATTTTCAACCAATTTATATGCACTGGAGCATGTGCATCTAGTTCAAATTTGAATTATGCACATAAAATGCATTGAAAACTCAGTTAATGCATAAAAATGTCCAAACGAACCCTGAAAAATCACAAAAATTCAGACAGCACTCCTGTTGTTCTATGTTGACACGAGAAAAAAAAAGAAAGCAATAAGAGGCAATGGATATAGTTTCGTCCCCAAAGGTGGGACGTTCCCTACCGAAAACCATCATGCTTGTTGTCAGAAGCTCCGGTTTGTGAGAAGCATATACCCAAACGTGCCCCAAATGGGACAAAATTTGTACCACGACATGTTGATGCCGCTACATGATAGCATGCCAAGTTTCATGAATTTCAGATGAGTTTTGGATTTACTAGATTTAAAAACCAGGCATCTCAATCTTTTGCCGGCAATCAACAGTGCCCTGGTGTTTCAAATTCATTCCCATTTCTTGCATGGGACGTAAGCATGCACACAAGGACACATTTTTGTTTTTTCAACCAGTTTATATGCACTAGAGCATGTGCATGTAGTTCAAATTTGAATTATGCACATAAATGCATTGAAAACTCAGTTAATGCATAAAAATGTCCAAACGAACCCCGAAAAATCACAAAAATTCGCACAACACTCCTGTTGTTCTATGTTGACACTCGAATTTTTTTGAAAGCAATAAGAGGCAACATATATCGTCTTGTCCCCAAAGGTGGCACGTTCCCTATCAAAACCATCACACTTGTTGTGAGAAGCTCTGGTTTGTGAGAAGCTTATACCCAAACCTTCCCCAAATGGGAGAAAATTTGTACCACAACATGTTGATGCCGCTACTGTTGGGGAACATAGTAATTCCAAAAAAAATCCTATGCACACGAAAGATCATGGTGGTGCATAGCAATGAGAGGGGAAGAGTGTTGTCCACGTACCCTCGTAGACCGTAAGCGGAAGCATTATGACAACGCGGTTGATGTAGTCGTACGTCTTCACGATCGACCGGTCCTAGTACCGAAAGTACGTCACCTCCACGATATGCACACGTTCGGCTCGATGACGTCCCACGAACTCATGATCCAGCAGAGTGTCGAGGGAGAGATTCATCAGCACGACGGCGTGATGACGGTGATGATGAAGCTACCGGCACGGGGCTTCGCCTAAGCACTACAACGATATGACCGAGGTGGATTATGGTGGAGGGAGGCACCGCACACGGCTAAAGGATCAATGATCAACTTGTGTGTCTATGGGGTGCCCCCTGGCCACGTATATAAAGAATGGAGGGACAAGGAGGCCGGACCTCATAAGGCGCGCCCAAAGTGTGGAGTCCTACTAGGACTCCTTAGTCCTAGTAGGATTTCACCTCCCACATGGAATGGGAAAAAGGGAAGGGAGAAGGAGAAGGAAGGAAGGGGGCGCCCCCTTTCCCTAGTCCAATTCGGACCAGTCCATGGGGAAGGGGCGGGGCCACCCTTGAGGCCTTTCTATCCTTTCCCGTATGGCCCATTAAGTCCCAATACGAATTCCTGTAACTCTCCGGTACTCCGAAAAATACCTGAATCACTCGGAACCTTTCCGATGTCCGAATATAGCCTTCCAATATATCGATCTTTACATCTCGACCATTTCGAGACTCCTCATCATCTCACCGATCTCTTCTGGGACTCCGAACAAACTTCGGTCATCAAATCACATAACTCATAATACAAATCATCATAGAACGTTAAGTGTGCGGACCCTACGAGTTCGAGAACTATGTAGACATGACCGAGACTCATCTTCGGTCAATAACCAATAGCGGAACCTGGATGCTCATATTGGTTTCTACATATTCTACAAAGATCTTTATCATTCAAACCGCATAACAACATACGTTGTTCCCTTTGTCATCGGTATGTCACTACTGGAATTAGCTTATTTGCCGTCAGCCAAGTCTTTGCCGTCTGCTAGCCGAGGGCAAAGAAGGTCTTTGCCATCCTCTTACAGAAAACGGACGATAATGAACTGGCCGATGGCAAAGAACGGACTTTGCCATCAGCCTACTCTTTACCGTCAGCTAGCGGACGGCAAATAATCTTTGCCGTCAGCTAGCAGACGGCAAAGATTGTTGTTGGGGATATTACTACTGGGCGTAAACCGGCCTATCTGGGTCGAGTTAACTTCGTTAGTAGTTAAGTAAGTTAAAGCCCAAGAAGACAGAGGAGGGCTCAAGGCCCATGGTCGGCTCAAGGCCTGCAGCCGTAAACCGACGTTAGTAGTTAACCTGTATTGTAAGTTAGGAATAATAAGAGACCAAACCGGACACATCTATGAGCCGGTATTGGGACTCCGTAAGCCGATGAGAGTCACCGTGTATATAAGGGGACGACCCGGCGGCGGTTCAAGGACAACAGACAACAACTCGAGACATAGGCGAAGCTTGTTTGCTCCCTAGTCATCGAAACCCCATCAATTCCATCACAACTAGACGTAGGCTTTTACCTTCATCGAAGGGGCCGAACTAGTATAAACTCTCTTGCGTCCTTGTGTCCGATTTAACCCCTTCAAGCTAACCCATCACGATGGCTCCACAACTAAGTCCTTTCTCTAGGACATCTGCTGTGATAAAACCACGATAGTTGGCGCCCAACATGGGGCTATCGCATGATGGTTTCCGGTTCTTGGAGGGCCGCTTTGAAGGACTCGAGGGCTACGATGTAGGCCGGATGACTAAGAGTCATCGCGGCAAGCTCTACATCGACGACGCAGGTTGGGGCCCCGAGGCCGGCTCAATTGAGTACGGGTATCGGGTCCCCTTTGGTAGCATCCACGTTTTCATTGGCAAGATCGATGAACCGGGCCCTGAGCCGGACATCTGCACCGACGTCGTCGAGACGGCTCAGCGTGCGCAATCCACCCGGGTTAAACCGGCCATGAAGCGTGCCTTCGTGGGAGTCATCCATGGAGGAAGTTATGAGGACGGATCAGAATTTCGCGGGGCGACTGTCGTTTGTTCCGGTGACGAATCTTCGACCGGAGAAACTGAATCTCTTTATCAGCTACAAGATGGCCGGATTGGGAGCTGTTCCGATGGCGACAGTATTCCGGACCCCTCTGATCTGCCCAAACGGGTTGGAATATTCATTGCCGGAACACAAGCAGCGCTTCATTCTTCGACAGCTGCGGCAACGATCTCCGATTCAGCAGCGGCGACGGCTGCCGGGGTAGGAGGCCCTGTGCGCCCGCCGGCTCAGTTTCTACCAAAACTATTTGATGCGTTGGCTGTGCTTATGGCGGAAGTTAATCCGCCAGATCAGGACGTTCACAACACGGAGATTGCAAAGGTAAAGGAACAGATCACCCAGGCCAAGGCGGATCTGGCGGCTGAGGACACCAGGTTGGCTGCAGAGCGGGCCTCTTTAGACGCACATGCCTACAGGCTTATGTTGGACCAGAGCGCGTCGCATGAAGTCATGAGGAGGAAGCACCGATCCCGCTTACCTCCGATTTTCGAGGCCAGAGACCTTTTCAATACTCCATGACCAAGAGCCTACAATCCGCTGGAGGGGAACTGGGCAGAAGCCCCTGGGACCGGTGCACCGGTTCAGCCTCGTCAGATGGACCCGCCTCGTCAAAACACCATTATACCTCAGGATGCTTTAACACCTCCGGGTCACTACTCCAACCCAATGGACAATCTTGTTGCCGCTGCTGCACGGCTGGAGGCCATTCCAATTGAAGGTGACTCACCGCAGGCAGTAGAGACGTGACGGGTCAAGGAACTTCTGAGGACAGCTTTGGCCCAACAGGAAGCATACTCGTACAGCCGCGACCGGATCCACTCGACCCCCCGTCCAAGCCGGAGCTATAGCAGACATATGGATGAACTAGCAGTGTCGAGTAATGAACGATGTGGAGCACCCCGTGGCAACAACCCGATGGGTGGTGCTGATGACGCTCAGGAAGTGGTGAACCGGGCCCGAGTGTGCAGGGAGGCCGAGTTAGCCGCACAACACCAGGCTCGACAGCTCACGCCGGTTCGTCCAACCATCTCGATCGAACCTGGTGTTACTTCTAGTTCTTTGGGGGTGCCTTGCCTTATCCCCGCTTTACGCAATGTGCGCCTGCCCAAGGATTTCAAAGGCCCGCGCAAGGTACCAAATTACACGGCGGATTAACCTCCAGAGACATGGGTGGAGAGCTATGAGATGGCCATGGAGATGCTTGATGTGGATGACACGGCGTGTGCGAAATACTTCACCATGATGCTTGAAGGAACGGCCCGTACTTGGTTAAAAAGCTTGCCAGCTAATTCTATCAGTTCATGGGCCCAATTACGAGCCCGGTTTATCAGCAATTTCAAGGATACCTGTAAACAACCTATGTCGATAGTGGACTTAGCTGCATGCGTCCAGGAGGAAGGAGAATCAACGACTCATTGGGTGCGCCGGGTTTCACAAGTGTTGCACTCCTCAGACCGCATCAACGCTGACACCGCAGTATTAACCCTAGAAGGCAACTGCCGGTTTGGGCCCCTGAAGTTGAAATTGGGACGGATGAAGCGTCATTGCACCGACATGGGGACCCTCATGGCAGCTTTGGTGAAATATGCTGATTCTGATAGTACCAAGGATCCCGAATCTGATGATGACAAGACAGGGAAAGGGAAGAAGAACAGCAGCTCCAAAGGTCAGCAGCATCACTGGGTAGGCAATGGCGGCGGAGGCAAGCGTAAAGCGGATGGTAACATGGACTTTGTGGCTAATACCAACACACAGGACGATGGCCAGCGACGCAAGGGTAGGCCGAAAAATCGTAATGGAGCACCCAACCCTAACCCAAACCGCCTAAACTATCTGCTAAGCCAGCCCTGTCCAAGACATGGGACGAAGGAGGCGCCAGCAAACCACCTTTGGAAGGATTGCTTTATTATGCAGGAGTTCAAGAATTCTAATAATTTCCGGTATGATCACGAATCTGGCGGTGGCTCAGGATCCGGGCCGAGTTACGGTGGAAGAAGTTCCGTTTCAGGATTTAATGGTAATCTGGGCGGACATAATGGTCAAAATAGTCAGAACAACGAGGGTGGTTACAACCAACAACAGCAACAGTCAGGTTACTAGAGCAACCCAAAGCAGTTGAGTAGTGGGCAGTACCATGTCTTCACCACTAGCTTGGACAAGCGAGACAGGAAGGTTCAGAGGCGGGCAGTCAACTCTGTTGAACCGGCCATACCCCGTTATCTACGTTGGTCTGAACAGCCAATCATATGGAGCAGAGAGGATCACCCACCCCAGGTCGATAATCCGGGTCAGTTGGCTCTGGTGGTGGCGCCTCAGGTGGGAGGTTATAAGTTCACCAAGGTGCTCATGGATGGAGGGAGCAGCATTAACATCCTGTACTATGAGACCTTCCGTCGTATGGGACTAACAGATAAGAATCTCAAACCGTCTAATACAGTATTCCACGGTGTAGTGCCTGGTAGATCAGCATATCCCGTTGGTAAGATAGCTCTAGAAGTGGCCTTTGGGGATGATCATGATTCCAGCTCAGAGACATTGACATTTGAAGTGGTGAAAATCCAAAGTCCATATCATGCCCTGTTTGGGCGACCGACATACGCCAAGTTTATGGCTCGGCCCTGTTATGTGTATTTGCAGCTCAAGATGCCGGGTCACAAGGGGACAATAACGGTTCACGGAAGCCGTAAAATCGCTTTGGAATGCGAGGAAGGAGATGCGGCTTATGCAGAGTTAGTTTGTGCCACCGAGGAGTTGAAGTACTATAAAGACAATGTTGATCCGGCGGACATGACTCCGTTGAAGGAGCCAACTACGGAGCATGATCCGGCCCTGAAGTTCAAATCGGCAGCAGAAACTAAGCTTGTTGACTTCGTACCTGGCGATTTGTCCAAGCAGTTCAGCATCAGTGCCAACTTGGATCCAAAATAGGAAAGTGCGCTCATCGAGTTCATCCGTGAGAATCGGGACATTTTTGCATGGAAGCCCTCCGACATGCCAGGTGTACCGAGGCAACTCGCTGAGCACACACTTAATGTGGATCCTAAATATAAACTGGTGAAATAGTTCCTCCGCCGGTTTAACGAAGAAAGACGCAAGGCGATTGGAGAAGAGGTAGCCAGGCTCTTAGCAGCTGGCTTTATTGTTGAAGTTTTTCACCCTGAGTGGCTTGCCAATCCGGTGCTGGTCCTCAAGAAAAACGGCACCTGGCGCATGTGTGTGGATCACACAGATCTTAATAAAGCTTGTCTAGCAGATACTTTTGCCCTCCCCCGTATTGATCAAATTATTGATGCTACGGCGGGTTGTGAGCGTTTAAGTTTTTTGGATGCGTATTCTGGCTATCATCAGATCAAAATGGCAGTTAAGGACCAGGAGAAGACAACATTTATAACTCCCTTTGGAGCCTTCTGCTATGTGTCTATGCCCTTCGGGCTCAAGAGTGCCCAGGCAACTTACCAACGGTGTGTACAAAATTGTCTTCACAAGCAGATTGGCCGTAATGTACATGCTTACGTGGATGATATCGTGGTTAAGTCCAGGGAGAAGGAGACTCTGATTGATGATTTGAAGGAAACCTTTGATAACCTGAGAACATACAAGATGATGCTTATCCGGACAAGTGTGTCTTTGGTGTACCGGTGGGCAAGCTACTGGGGTTTCTAGTGTCCAACAGGGGAATTGAGGCTAATCCGGAGAAGGTCACGGCTATCACCTCCCTAGCTAAACCGAAGTGTATCAACGATGTTCAACGCCTGGCAGGCCGGATTGCTGCGCTAAGCCGGTTTATCAGTCACCTGGGTGAGAAGGCAAGCCCATTGTATCAGATGTTGAAAAAGACGGATCAGTTTGGCTGGAGTTCTGCTGCTGATGAAGCATTTGAGGACTTAAAGCGGCAATTGGCCAATCCTCCTGTGCTCGCCGCTCCCATTGACAAGGAGCCGTTACTGCTATATGTTGCTGCTAATGTTCGGGCGGTCAGCGTAGCTATTGTGGTGGAGCGAAAGGAGGCAGGTAAGGAGCATCCGGTTCAACGTCCGGTCTATTATATCAGCGAGGTGCTCATTGAGTCCAAGCAAAGGTATCCGCATTGGCAGAAGCTGGTGTATGGAGTTTTTATGGCAAGCCGGAAGCTTAAACAATATTTCCAAGGGCACTCAATTATGGTGGTCAGTTCTGCTCCTTTGGGAGATATCATCCAGAACCGGGAAGCAACTGGCCGGATTGCAAAGTGGGCCATAGAGCTGGGGCCGTACGGTTTGAAGTATGTGCCTCGGACAACGGTTAAGTCTCAAGCACTTGTTGGTTTCATCAATGATTGGACGGAAATGCAAGCACCTGAAGAAAAGCCAGATCATACGTATTGGACCATCCATTTTGACGGATCCAGGCAGTTGGAAGGCTCGGGGGCTGGAGTCGTATTAACTTCCCCACGAGGTGATAAGTTTTGTTATGTTCTCCGTTTAATGTTCCCTTGTACTAACAATGCAACTGAGTATGAAGCCTTGCTCCATGGTCTCCGGATGGCTAAGGAGATGAATCTAAGTCGAGTTAAGTGCTTCGGTGACTCAGACCTTGTGGCTCAGCAAGTGTCTGGCACTTGGGACTCCAAGGACCCACTCATGGCAGCATATTGTCGTGAGGTGGATACTATCGCAGGTTATTTCAAAGGCTATCAGGTGGACCATGTGGACCGGCGGAAAAATGAAGCAGCAGACGCTTTAAGCCGGCTGGGCTCTCAGCGCAAACCGGTCCCACCCAATGTTTTTCTGGATGTGCTGCACAACCCGTCGGTCAAGATCCCTGGTGAAGAGGATTTGGCTATTCCTGATCTGGAGGCTCAATTGGTGGCGTCTCTTCATGTTATTTCAGATTGGACGCTTCCTTACCTGGCGTACAAGAACCGGGGTGAGATGCCAGAGGATGAGATTCTAGCCCAGCAGATAATCCGGCGATCCAAGTCCATGGCTATCATCAACGGCGAGTTGCATCATTGCAGTATATCAGGAGCTTTTCAAGCTGCATGTCTCCTGAAGAAGGCCGTGAAATTTTGCGTGAGATCCACAAAGGAGATTGTGGTCACCACGCCGGTTCAAAGTCTCTGGTGGCTAAAGCGTTTCGCCATGGTTTTTATTGGTTAACTGCTCATGCTGATGCGAAGGATCTGGTCAGACGATGTGATGGTTGCCAAAGGTTTTCAAGGCGTGCTCATGTACCGGCTCAAGAATTGAGAATGATTCCAATTACTTGGCCGTTTGCGACTTGGGGGCTGGATATGGTTGGGCCTTTCAAAAGGTCCAAAGATAAGAAAACCCACCTCCTGGTGGCGGTTGACAAGTTTACAAAGTGGGTGGAGGCAGAACCTGTTAGCAAGTGTGATGCAGCCACGGCGGTTTAGTTCATCAAAAAGGTGATTTTCCGGTTTGGCTTTCCGCACAGTATTATCACAGATAATGGTACCAATTTGTCCAAAGGTGCTATGAAGGAGTTCTGCGAACGGGAGCACATCCGGCTCGACGTTTCATCAGTGGCACATCCACAGTCCAATGGTCAAGCAGAAAGAGCTAATCAAGAGATCTTGAGAGGCATCAAGCCCCAACTCATGGTTCCTTTGCAGAGAACGTCGGGTTGTTGGGTAGAAGAATTACCATCTGTGTTATGGAGCATCAATACAACACCCAACAGATCAACAAGATACACACCGTTCTTCATGGTTTATGGAGCGGAGGAGGTTCTCCCCAGTGATATCCGTCATGATTCACCTCGTGTCACGGCTTATATTGAAGCGGACAACGAGACAGCACGGTAGGATGCTTTGGACCGGTTGGATGAAGAGCGTGACATCGCAGCCGCCCGATCGGCGATTTACCAGCAGGATCTTCGTCGTTATCACAGTTGCCGGGTCAGAACCAGAACCTTTTAGGAAGGAGATTTGGTGCTTCGGCTCATCCAAGATCAGACTGATATGCATAAGCTATCCCCACCTTGGGAGGGGCCTTTCGTGGTTAGCAAGAATCTGCACAACAGGTCGTACTATCTAATCGATATTCGAGAGCATAAGGACTCACGTACATCAGAGGAGGAGACTAACAGGCCGTGGAATATAGCTCATCTTCGGCCTTACTATACTTGAGCCATTGGCTATACTTATGTACATATTATGACAATGTATATATTATGATTAAATATAATAAACCGGAACCTCAGCTAAAGCGGGGTATCTGTTCTTTTACATCATGTGAGGTTACACGGAGTTGCTCTAAAGCGGCCTCCGGTTTACCCCTTGAGTTCGCTTTGCTAAGAGCATCATGTTATATCACTTGGAGGATTGGTCGTGTCCGAACCAATACCATGCCTCTTGATAGGCGAGAGCCACCAGATCACTTGGGGACTTGGTCATGTCTGAACCAGTCATGCCTCTTGATCAGCCTAAGGCCACAGAATCACTTGGGGGCTTGGTCGAACCCGAACCATGACCATGCCATTTGGTCGGCATAAATGCCACGGTTTCATTTGGGGACCTGGCTGACTAGAACCATAGTTACACCTAACGGGAGCTTGGTCGTGTTTGGCCATGGTAACGCCATTTGATCAGCTTAAATAAACCTTTTTTGGCAAACGGTTTTGTCATTGCTTTTGCTTCACACTTTTCTTTGAAGGGGGGTTTTTGCTTTTCATTATGTTTTTTAAACCGACAAAGTTTTTTAACCAATCAATTGACGGAACACAGTTCATGTCAATCCGGAGACTATTTGTCCGGTTTGATCCTTGTTGTTAACATCCTCTTATGGAGTAACACGGTGTTTATTATAACCCGGCACGGTTTACATGGTAAACCAGCGTCATATATATATACAGGAGCTGTTATCTCCTCCAACAGTGTGGGTTTGCAAAACTCCGCTTCAAGATTGGCCAAGCCAACTTCACACTCAATGATGGCAGGTATTATGTATCTCAAAAATTTGATCATATACTTAAAATTTTGTTTTGATTTCATATACGCAGACATCATATTCCGCCTGACGGTACAACCGCGGTGGCACTTGACGAATTTTTCATTTCAGAAAGTGTTTTGCAAAGTTCATTACCATAGGAAGAACAAATTATGCACGAAGGCATATCAAACATCAAAGGTATCAGCTAGCCTATTACAAGGCAACATGGTGCCCATAATAATATAATTGTTTTTCGCAAAAGAGAGGCAGTTTAAAACCGGCTTCCGGTTCAAGTTTGGTCACCAGCCTGGCCTGATGGTTGTGGGTCATCCTGCGCCGCTTCAGCCTCCGTTTCTCTACCCAATGGCTGGAAATCCACAGTTGTCCAGTCGATTCCCATTAATGCTTGAAAAACAGCTTCATCATGGATCAGAAATGACGGGTCAATATCGGGAGCGTAAGTATGCTTACGGATTGGAGGGATCAGATTTTCCGATTCATGGATTGGTGCATCTATTCACTTGTTCTGACTGTCATATTGGGCTTGATAATGAGACAAGTCTGCTTCCTCAGCCAGTTGACAAGCTAGCGGATGTACCTCCCGGTTTATTGCTTGTAGATCCGCTTCACCAAATTCTGACCCATCTTCCTTCAAGCTGGGATAGCCCTGAGCCGCTTCAATAGGATCAAAATCCGGCACCCAGGCTTTTGCCCGGATTAAGGCATTGATTGCACCGGTTCGAGCAGTAGATTTCTTCAGCTCTTCAACCCGGGCAGGAAGCACCAACAGTTTCATCAGAGTATCTTGAAAGTGGGTGCCGGTTTGTTATGAGATGCGGTACAGATGATTCGCTGGGCACCAGTATACAATTGTTCAACCAATGTATAGGCGGGTTTTAGTTTCTTCCGCACATCTGACCCCAAGTGACCAATGCATGTCCCTGAAATACCATAAAGGGTTAATAAACCGGCGACTCTGTCAGAAGGCAGAGCCAATTCAGAAGGCAAACTGGCTTACCAAAGATAGTAGTAGTCATGGCATGCACATGCCGCTTTATGCTGGTCAGTTCATCCGCCACTAGTTTTAGTGTAGCCTCGACATCCTCTGCTCGTTTGATCAAAGCGGACTTTTCAGTGGCCCAATCCACCCGCTTCTTCTTGAAGCTCTCCTTAAGCTATTCCATGGCGCTTAAAGCGCTGGCCAATTCCTCTTTTGCTTTGGAGGTTTCAGCCTGTTGGGTTTTCAGGTTTTCTTGGAGATCGGTGACTTGGTTTTCTTTCGTCTTCAGCTCCGCCTGCATGCATACAGATATATGCTTCAACAAATCGGTATAAGGATTCAAGTACCAATCACATAACAAGTTATGCACTTAGCACTTGGGGGCTAATGCATATTCGGTCTTCATCTTTCAATTGCTCACAAAGTCCCAAGATCAATACAAGTATTCAACTTGGCACTTGGGGGCTAATGGCTATTTGCTCGTATATATTCTGATGCGGCAATTTCAATTACTTAAAGTACCGGTTTAACTACGTTAAGTTGAACCGGCCCTTGGGGGCTACATCAGCAAATTTCAAAGCATCAAGATTTATATTGGTAAGTCCCGGTTTGAAAGAATATTACAAACCGGCCCTTGGGGGCTAGGAGAGTCAGCAAGAATGGAAGCATACAAGCAGGAAGAAGCATATGTAAGTTACCTCATATTTCTCTTTCATCATATTAACCAGACCGGCTTCATAGTCGCGACTGGTATACAACCGGTTCAGATAGCCAGAATGGATATCTTGGGCGTTCAGAGCAGCATAAGTCATCAGATCAGTGTTCCACTTGCCTTTGCCAAAGGCAGCAAATTCTTCCTTGGCAGAATGTTTGGATAAAGCGACAGGATTGCTTGGCTCAGTATGGCCAGTGCCAGTAATGACAACCTTATCATCCCGGGTACCGCCGGTTTGCACTGGGGCTGTTGGCTTGTTAGTAGGTTTTGCTGGACCGGTGGAACTTTCAATCCGGATGGAACTTGTGGGCTGATTGACAGGACCTGAGGCATCAGTAGGTCTCTCTTCAGCAATAAGATCATCGTCCTGCTGCGGTGGATTGTTGGGTATATCCTCAGGAATAGCCGCTTCAAGATTGGGTGTCTTGCCTGGTTCAAGAATGACATCTTCTTCGGCCGCTTTGTCCAGGCGGGCCTTCTTGCTTGGCCTAGGTTTGGCCCTGAGAAGAATAACAAAATCAAATACAACATATGTTCTAAGGCAATGTACTGCAAACATTACAATAAGTATAGCTTACCCAAGCACCGTTTTGAGCGGTGGGAGCTGAGTAGCCGATGACTCGCCAGAAGATGAGTGGGAAGTAACCTGGTAATCGGAGTCAGACGGATTAAGAGGTTGACGAAAGCAGCCCGCTTTATGACAAGCACTGACAAGCAAATTAGAGACCTCCGAATGGCGTTACCGAACCGGACTGTTCGGTAAACCGGCAGAGGTAACTACCTGGCCGCTGTGCCGTGTGGTGCGACGAGCTTCGTGTTGTTGGGTCTTCATAAGAAGTTTAGGATCCAAATAAGCAAGAGGATGAGAAAATTTAACTTTCCGGTTTGCCTAACGGATTTTTTGTGAAGGCAAAGTTTCTGAATCGGAAGAGAGAATAATTACCTCTGCAACATCCACATGGCTGGCTTCGGCATCATCCTGACAAATATCATCATCAATAAGACGCATGAAAAATAAACCAAGTGAGTCAAGCTCTACCTCAAAGTCCGGATTATCCACCTCATCATCAGGGGCCGGATTAGAAGATGCAGTGGTTCTTTTCCTGTGGGCAGTCTTCTTCACAGCTTTAGTCTTTTGCCGGGTTGCTCTTTTCGGTTTGTCTGTTTTTTCTGGTTTCTCCTGCGGCAGTTTTTTGCTCAAAAACGGATCATTGACCTGATTATGCAGGCACTGATATTAAAAACAATGACCAGACATATCAATAACAGATTCAGCAAAGAGAAAATCAAAGTCTTATAGCTGGCGGTTTGTTGGTGGTACAGAAGGGAAGCACGCCGGTTCTAGCGTAGACGTGTTCCGGTTCATTCAGTATCTTATGCACAGCCTCTGTGATTTCTTCATCGGAGAGCTGGAGTTTTGAATGTCGCAGTGGGTCATCAACACTGTCAGTATACTCGCACATCCAACCGGAGCGCTGACTAAGGGGCAGTATGCTCCATGATATCCAATAGCGAGCGAGATCAACCCCTGTTAAACCGTTGGCCATAATAGCTCTGAGCTTTGATAGCTGGGGAGCATATTTGCTTCTCTCCTGGGCAGTCAATCTTTGAGGAAAAGGGTGTGTATTGCTGAGCTGCTCCGGACGAAAGGCAGGCAAGGGATTCTCACCAGCAAGGGAGGTGTCTTTGCAGTAGAACCATGTCTGGTTCCACTCCTTGGGGTGACTGTGCAGCTTGGCGTGAGGGTATGTGACCTCTTTCCTTTTCTGAATCGCCATGCCACCCAACTTCGTATTAGAGCCATCAATAAACTCAGTATGGCGGTTTAGATGGAAAAGGTCTCTGAACAATTCCACTGTGGGCTCCTCTTGAAAGAACACCTCATACAACACTTGGAAGTGGCACATATTTGTAACAGAGTTGGGGCCAGTGTCTTGCGGATGGAGTTGGAAATCGGCTAAAACATCCCGGTAAAATTTAGAACCGGGCGGCTTAAAGCCCGAGGCTAAGTGATCTACGATAACAATAACCTCTCCTTCTCGAGGTGTGGGAGGGCATTCTTTGCCAGGAGCCCTCCAATGGATGGTATCTTTGCTGCCTAAAGTGCCAATCAGGACTAAATCATCCAGTTGATCCTCTGTGACGCGAGAAGGAACCCAATTGCACTCATATACTTGCTTGGTCATGATGGAATCTACAAGGTAGAAGATCCCGGTTCAAAAATGCATTTGATCAAGGTACGTTGGTATGGGCACTGTTAAACCGGAGACAGAACTATCTAAACCGGAGTTTCATGAAGCAACCAACATCTGGCGGTTCAACAAGGGGACTAATGGCATATACCGGTTTGGAAAATTTTCTATAAGGTTAAACCGCTGGATCTAAGCATTGAAAAGCTGAGATTGCGGATGGACAAGTACGCACAAACAGGTTTCACAAGATTTCTTTACAGCATTGGATCTGAAGCAAGTTCAGAGAAGAGATAAATACTTAGAGGTTCAAAGGAGCAGTACAGAACCAATGAGCAAAACATTCATATAGACCCATGGTTTGAGATGCATAAGTAAAGGCGAAGGTCAAACAACTATCATTGCACAGGATAAAGATTTGCGGATTCATCTAAAGATCTATTGTATGAGCAAGAGGCAGACGATGAACACTGAAGAACTGCGAAACCCTAGGCCAGATCTGCGGGGGAAAAGATAGAAGATTTACCGGAGCTGAGGAAGATGCGGAAGGTTGCCGCGATGTTCTGGTGCGCTTAGGTTGATGCAGCGGCCAAGGATGAGGCAGAGGTCGACGGCGGCGGCGGAGCTCCGAGGCTGGCGACGCGAGGAAGATGAAGAAGGCACGGAAGGAGAAAAGGAATGACCCTTCGGTCCTATTTATAAGGCAAAAGAACATGAGTCAGGCGCGACAATCAAGGGGCCACAAAACGGAGCTGTCGCCTTGATTTCCGCCGATCTGTTAAACAAAGAAGCATAATGGATAGCTTCGTTATGATAGGTGATGTCACTCCGGTTTACAGCAATCAGAGAAGATGACATCATGGCGGTTTACCAATTTATAAGAAGATGTTGAAGATGAAGCTTTTATTAAAGGATTGACATGAACCCGTTCAAATCAATCTGGGGCCTAATGTTGGGGATATTACTACTGGGCGTAAACCGGCCTGTCTGGGCCGAGTTAACTTCGTGAGTAGTTAAGTAAGTTAAAGCCCAAGAAGACAGAGGAGGGCTCAAGGCCCATGGTCGGCTCAAGGCCTGCAGTCGTAAACCGGCGTTAGTAGTTAACCTGTATTGTAAGTTAGGAATAAGAGGAGACCAAACCGGACACATCTATGAGCCGGTATTGGGACTCCGTAAGCCCACGAGAGTCACCCGTGTATATAAGGGGACGACCCGACGGCGGTTCAAGGACAACAGACAACAACTCGAGACATAGGCGAAGCTTGTTTGCTCCCTAGTCATCGAAACCCCATCAATTCCATCACAACTAGACGTAGGCTTTTACCTTCATCGAAGGGGCCGAACTAGTATAAACTCTCTTGCGTCCTTGTGTCCGATTTAACCCCTTCAAGCTAACCCGTCGCGATGGCTCCACGACTAAGTCCTTTCTCTAGGACATCTGCCGTGATAAAACCACGACAATTGTGGTGGTCCCCACTAACGAGCTAATTAAAAAAACTTAATGGCCCCCTCTTTGCCGTCAGCTAGCGGACGACAAAGAGAAAAAAAAGCTGACGACAAAGAACTAACCTAACTAACGGCGAGACCCTCCCCACCCTGGATCCATCTCTCTGTTTCTCTCTGTCTCTCCTCCCCGAGCCACCACGCCGCCGCAGCCACCACCACCTGCCGCCGCCCCCGCCCCCCGCCGCCACCCCCACCAGCCGGCGCCGCTTGCCCCGTCGCCCCACCACCCTGCCGCCT
>NC_041392.1:590447878-590451300 GCF_002162155.2 Triticum dicoccoides | reverse complement strand
GAGCTCCACCGCCCCGGCAGGAGCCCTACGCCCCCCGTCGCCACCGCCACCCTTCCGTTGCGAAGCCCCGGCCCCCGTCGGGTCCGGTGAGTTATTTTTATTTTTTTCTTTTATGTTGTTTAATTGTTAGTGTTAGTTTAGTGCTGGATGTATATGTGTTAGTGTTAGATTTAGTGCATGGGTTTTAGATAATTAGTCATATAATTAAAAGAAGTAGAAAAAAGATGAAAAAAGAAGAAGAAGAAAAGAAGAATATGTAGAAGGGGAAGAAGAAGAAGAAGAAGAGGGGAGAAGAAGAAGAAGAAGAAGAAGAAGAAGAGGGGAGAAGAAGAAGAAGAAGAAAGTGTAGGAGAAGAAGAGGAGGGGACAAGAAGAAAGTGTAGGAGAAGAAGAGGAGGGGAGAAGAAGAATAAGAAAGTGTAGGAGAAGAAGAGTAGGGGAGAAGAAGAAGAAGAATATGTAGAAGGTGCTCTTTGGCCTTCTAGAGGCCGCCGGGGTCATATATTAGTGAATTATGAGTTAGGTCGTATATTTTTTGATTTTGTTATGCAAAACATCATACATATTTGTGTTTATCGGGTGGATTCAAATGTGCAGTTGTTTCGTCGCTGCGAGGGTGTGGTGTTTGACGACCTCCCTCGTGAGTTCGACGAGCTCCGCCCCTGCGTTCGTTGGTGAGCACAAATGAATCTCCTGCTCCCCCTTCATTTGCTCTATTCCGGTCTTCGTGCCGATGAAACTTGCTAGCTATAGGTGTCAATCATCAGTATGCGTAACCACTATGCGTCTCCCGTTTGAAAGGGTTACATCTATAAATATGCATGCATTTGCATATTTATAACCAAGATTCTTTCGAATTGTCCAACGCTATCCATGGACAGCCCGAGTATGTGTAGATTGGGTTCGTTTGCCCATATGCTTTGCTCCGGATCAGACACATAAATTTTTTCAGTGCCTCCCCTGTTGTTCTCCGGGTACACATCCTCTTTGTTTATTGCAGAGATGTGTATCAGGAGAACAGCAGGGAGGTGCTGCCGAAATTTTGCGTCGGATCCGGAGCATAGCATGGGAAAAGGTACCCAATCTACACATACTCGGGTGGGATTAGGACCTATCATTACCTATTAGAGTGTAGGTTGCATGGACGTAATAAAATTGACAAACTAGATTAACTGATGAATATATACATGGTGAATTATATACATACATATATTTGTTGTGTGTCCAGTAGCTCTAAAAGTCAAGATGAGTGATCGTGCGTGGATGTACACCGGTCACACTGGTCAGAACAAATGGAGCACTGAATGGTTCATAAAAACCAAGGCGTTTGTGCAAGCCGCATTTGCAAATGGCCAGAGGAAAACCTGGTGCCCCTGTTCCCGGTGCGACAATTGGGAAAAGAGGACAGAGGCTGAAATGGGCAAATACCTGCAGAAGAGTGGTTTTACGCCCAATTATACGGTGTGGACATTTCATGGTGAGTCTGCCCAACGTGACCGAGCTGAGGTGGTTCGTCATTGCACTGACGAGCATGGTACCGGGATGGAAAACATGGTGCAAGACTTGGATGATGCTCGGGATTCGGACAAGGAGATGGAGGAATCTGCAAAGGCCTTCAATGAAATGTTGGATTCTTCAAAACGTCCGCTCCACGAGCACACTGAGCTTTGTCAGTTGATGCCATCTCACAAGTAATAGCTCTGAAGGCTCAGTTCAACTTGGGCAGAGAATGCTACGACGCAATTATGACAGTATTTGGACGCTTTCTACCCAAAGGCCATGTAATGCCTGCAAACCTGTACCAGTCGGACAAAATCCTCCGTGCACTAAAGATGCCCTATGAGAAGATACATGCATGTGAGAAAGGATGTGCCTTATTTAGGCCTGAATATGCGGACTTGAACTATTGTCCCATTTGCATGTCTTCCAGGTATGTTGTGGTAGACAACGGTATGGGTGAGAAGATGCAGACCAAAATCCCCATTAGTGTTCTTCGGTATATGCCAATCGTACCAAGACTTCAACGTATTTTCTTGGTTGAAGAGACGGCCAGACAGATGACATGGCACAAAACGGGCAAAAGAACCGAACTAGATGCAGATGGGAATCTGATGATGGTACACACATCAGATGCTATTGCGTGGAAGAAGTTTGATGAATTACATGATGACAAAGCGGCAGATCCGAGGCATCCTCGAGTCGGCGTCAGCACGGATGGGTTCAGTGTGTTTGGTCTGACGGCAACCCCATACAGTTGTTGGCCCGTGTTTGTCTTTGCATTCAATCTCCCCCCGGACAGATTATGCAAAGAAAGAACATTTTCCTGATGTTGATAATTCCAGGGCCCAACTGTCCGGGGGAAAATACGAATGTGTACATGCAGCAGCTTAATGACGAATTGCAAGAAGCCTGAGATAATGGGTTCATGACAGACGACGCCTATAGCAAACGGAACTTCATAATGCGTGTCTGGTACATGTACTCGACACATGACTTGCCGGCGTATGCACTATTCGTTGGCTGGTGTGTGCATGGAAGGTTCTCGTGCCCCACATGTAAGGGAGCTCTTGAATTTCCTTGGCTTCAGGCCGGTCGCAAGTTTTCTTGCTTCGACATGCATAGACGGTTCCTGGATCCTCGCCATAAGTTCAGGAAAGACAAGAAGAACTTCATCAGAGGTAGAGTTGTTAAAAACTCTGCACCACCTGCGTTGACAGGCCAACAGACCCTGGATCAGTTAAACGCTCTCGAGCCAGATCCAGAGCGTCCAGGGTACTTCAAGGGGTATAATTCTAAACACGCCTGGACTCACAAGACATGATTACGGGATATGCCTTACTTCAAAGACGTCCTTTGCCCACACAACATCGACGTGATGCACACTGGGAAGAATATCGCTGAGGCACTTTTTGGTACATTGTTCGACATAGATGGGAAGTCAAAGGATAATACTAAGGCTAGAGTCGATCTGGAGGTGCTATGTGATAGGCCATTACAAAACATGAAAGAACCAAAAGGAAAGCAGAACTGGACGAAGCCAAAGGCATGGTTCAATCTTGGAAGGCCAGCTATGAGGGAAATTATCTTGTGGGTGCAACAAAAGTAGATGTTCCCCGATGGGTATGCAGCGTATCTAAAGAGGGGAGCAAATCTTGATAAATTGAAGATATTTGGTCTCGAGAGTCATGATTGGCACATATGGATTGAGCGGGTAATGCCGGTGATGTTGCGTGGCTTCATCCCTGAGGATGAATGGCTAGTACTGGCAGAACTCATCTATTTCTTCCGTGTTCTTTGTGTGAAAGAACTATCGCCTGGCGTGCTAGATGAAATGGAAGAATTGGCACAAGAGTTGATCTGCAAGTTAGAGAAGATCTTTCCATCGGGCTTCTTTAATCCAATGCAGCATTTGATTTTGCATC
>NC_041392.1:590329125-590447608 GCF_002162155.2 Triticum dicoccoides | reverse complement strand
GGTGCTACCCAACTAAGAGGATGAAGAAGATGCTTCAACAAAAATGTAAAAATAAACGTAGAATTGAAGCATCGATGGCTGAGGCATTCATCACCGAGGAGGCGGCAAACTTCGTGACAGCACACTACGAAGCCAAAAATCATCATTTGCATAATCTGAAACCTCGGTACAATGCTGATGAACCTCAAAAGGGTGGATCCAACCTCAGCCTATTCAAAGGGAATCTTGCACCAGCCAGTGGTTCGAAACCAGTATCTTTGGATAATGAAGAATGGCGGACCATCATGTTGTATATCTTCAACAACCTGATAGAAGTGCGACCGTACATCGAGTAAGTTCTTGGTACATTGTTTCGCAACTTCTATTTCCTTTGAACTGCTCTTATTCCTGGATATTTCATACAGTCGATACATCACCATATTCTCATATGGAGCGGTAATCCAAAAGGATTCCGTCGAAGAGTATGAGCTTCTCGCAAAGCAAGGAGGCGGCTATCCCGGTTTCATACTTGGTTCAAACAAACGGTAATTTCTATTAGACCATTTCATTTCATTCGCTAATTTGTGCCTAATGCAACAATCTTTCGTATTAAACTTGTAGGCTAATTCAGAGTCTATGGACACCGAATTGAGACAAGTCGCTAATGGTTTTGACTATAAGGTCCGTTCATTTGACAAGTACGACATCAACGGGTATCGCTTTCGTACCTATGGCAAACAGCTATCTATGGCCGATCGAAAGTCTACAAATTGTTGTGTATCTTCTATCGGTGAAGGAGGTATCGAGTATTATGGGAGAGTTGAAGCAATTTATGAACTTCTATTCTATGGTGAAAACCCACCGAATGTCGCACTCTTCAAATGTTATTGGTTTCAGCCGAAGGAGACTAGAAGGACTCACGAACATATAGGGTTAGTTGAAATCAAACAAAGCACCCATTTAGATGTTCCTGATGTCTATATTACGGCTCAATAGGCGACCCAAGTATTCTATCTACCGTGGGCCTGCCAAACTAATCTAAATCTGAAAGGTTGGGATGTTGTTTATGAAGTGCTACCACGTGCTAGACTATCTCCCCAAAGGAAGAGGATTATGAACCTCACATTAACCCAAACACATATGAAGGAGAATTCTTCCAAGAGACACGTCTTTCCAAAAAACGTTTCAAGAACCGCTATACTTCACCCCAAAACATTTAAGTAGGCAGCGACAGTGAATCCGGCATCACCCCAGAGGAGGAACAAGAAGAGCCAGAACAAGAAGAGGTTACTGCTGCGTCAACGCTTGACCAATTACGTCAACGCTTGACCAAGAAGCGTTGACCTGTCAACGCTTGACCAATTACGTCAAGGTGGTCTCCCACATTTTGATGCCGCTGAACCCTATGAGCACGTTATTGATGATAGTGATAATGATGATTATGCATTTATTGATGATAATGATTGAGATTATTAGTAGCCCGCTCCTAGACCTCCATGATCATGGTAAGTTTCTCTAGTGTTTTGCTTAACAAATGCATAAAGACCTAGACTTAGCTTTATTTCCTCCAAAATGACTTAATAAGCTTACCGACCTCCAAAACCATCCATTTTACCTAAGTTAGCTCTAAAACGATCTATATTTAGCTTTGTTTCCTCCAAAATGACATGTACTTAGCTTACTTATGTCAAAAATGGCATAATTAGCTTAGTTAGCTCATAAACGATCCATTTTACCCAAGTTAGCTCTAAAATGACCCATTTTACCTAGGTTAGCTCCAAAATGACCCATCTTACCTAGGTTAGCTCTAAAATGATGCATTTTACCTAAGTTAGCTCATAAACGATCCATTTCACCTAGGTTAGCTCATAAACGATCCATTTCAACTAAGTTAGCTCATAAATGATCCATTTCACCTTAGTTAGCTCATAAATGACCCATTTCACCTTAGTTAGCTCATAAACGATCCATTTCACCTTAGTTAGTTCATAAAAGATCCATTTCACCTAAGTTAGCTCATAAATGATCCATTTCACCTAAGTTAGCTCATAAATGACATATACTTCTTGTTCTAGTCTTCTTCTTCCAGTCACCTTTTTTCTAACTTTCTTATTTGCCATTTTGCAGATCTCATTCACTTCACGAAAGCTAGCTTGCTATGATGGAGTGCTTGTTTTTTCTTTCATTCTCTTCTAGTATTCTTGGCTTGCTATGATGGAACAATGTGTATGTGCAACTTGCTATGTATGAATGGATGGAACTATATATGTATGTACGATGAAACTTATGTGCTGGATATGTCATATGTTTGCTGTGAAATAACCCTGTGAAATATATCTATATATGTCATATATATTTGCTGTGAAAATTGTTGGATTAAAAAACAGAAAAAGAGCCAATGCAGGCTCTTTTCCGTCAGCCACCGACGACAATGGGCTCTTTGCTGTCCATGATAGACGGCAAAGAAGCCACGGGGCAGCCAACTGTGCTTCCTGGGAGCTGACCCATTTGGTCAGTTTGCCTACTGTGGCGGACAGCAAAGCCTTTGGCTACAGTGGCGGACGGCAAAGACTTGGTGGGCAGTGACGTCCAACTGACGTCATTAGGCGGACGGCAAAGGCGTGATGCTATTTGCCGTCAGCCGCGGACGGCAAATACTATCGTTAGCCACCTAACGGACTAACAACAAATTTATTACCGTCGACTTTCTTTGCCGTCAGCCGCTGATGGCAAAGGCCCCTTTGTCGTCCGCTTCAGAAATCAGACGACAAAGAAGGTCTTTACCGATCCTTTCTTTGCTGGTGCATTTTGCCGTCCGTGGCGGACGGCAAAGGCCTTTGCCATCCGCCGTCCGTACCTTTGCCGTACGCCTTGGCAGACGGCAAATTAGCTGACTCCTGTAGTGTGTTACTTGCCCAAGATTCGATCGACGGTATCTCAATACCTAGTTTAATCTCGTTACTGGCAAGTCTCTTTACTCGTTCCATAATGCATCATCCCGCAACTAACTCATTAGTCACATTGCGTGCAAGGCTTATAGTGATGTGCATTACCGAGAGGGCCCAGAGATACCTCTCCGATAGACGGAGTGACAAATCCTAATCTCGATCTATGCCAACTCAACAAACACCATTGGAGACACCTGTGGAGCATCTTTATAATCACCCAGTTACGTTGTGACGTTTGATAGCACACAAGGTGTTCCTTCGGTATTCGGGAGTTGCATAATCTCATAGTCACAGGAACATGTATAAGTCATGAAGAAAGCAGTAGCAATAAAAATGAACGATCATTATGCTAAGCTAACAGATGGGTCTTGTCCATCACATCATTCTCTAATGATGTGATCCCGTTCATCAAATGACAACACATGTCCATGGCTAGGAAACTTAATCATATTTGATTAACGAGCTAGTCAAGTAGAGGCATACTAGGGACACTCTGTTTGTCTATGTATTCACACATGTACTAAGTTTATGGTTAATACAATTCTAGCACGAATAATAAACATTTATCATGACATAAGGAAATATAAATAACAAATATATTATTTCCTCTGGGGCATATTTCCTTCAATCTCCCACTTGCACTAGAGTCAATAATCTAGTTCACATCGTCATGTGATTTAACACCAATAGTTCACATCTTTATGTGATTAGTTCACATCTCCATGTGACTAACACCCAAAGGGTTTAATAGAGTCAATAATCTAGTTCACATCGCTATGTGATTAACACCCAAAGAGTGATCATGTTTTGCTTGTGAGAAAAATTTAGTCAACGGGTCTGCCACATTTAGAGACATATGTATTTTGCAAATTTTCTATGTCTACAATGCTTTGCACGGAGCTACTCTAGATAATTGCTCCCACTTTCAATATGTATCTAGATCGAGACTTAGAGTCATCCAGATCGGTCAAAGCTTGCATCGACGTAACTCTTTACGACGAACTCTTTGTCACCTCCATAACCGAGAAACATTTCCTTATTCCACTAAGGATATTTTTGACCGCTGTCCAGTGATCCACTCCTGGATCACTATTGTACCCTCTTGCCAAACTTATGGTGAGGTACACAATAGGTCTGGTACATAGCATAGCATACTTTGTAGAACCTATGACCGAGGCATAGGGAATGACTTTTCATTCTCTTTCTATTTTCTGCCGTGGTCGGGTTTTGAGTCTTTACTCAACTTCACACCTTGCAACATAGGAAAGAACTCCTTCTTTGACTATTTCAGTTTGAACTACTTCAAAATTTGTCAAGGTATGTACTCATTGAAAATATATCAAGCGTCATGATCTATCTCTATAGATCTTGATGCTCAATATGTAAATAGCTTCACCGAGGTCTTTCCTTGAAAAACTCCTTTCAAACATTCCTTTATGCTTTCCAGAAAATTCTACATTATTTCCGATCAACAATATGTCATTCACATATACTTATCATAAATGTTGTAGTCCTCCCACTCACTTTCTTGTAAATATAGGCTTCACCACAATTTTGTATAAAACCATATGTTTTTATCACTTTATCAAAGCGTATATTCCAACTCCGAGATGCTTGCACCAGTCCATAGATGGATCGCTGGAGCTTGCTCACTTTGTTAGCACCTTTAGGATCGACAAAACCTTCTGGTTGCATCATATACAACTCTTCTTTAAGAAATCCATTAAGGAATGCAGTTTTGACATCCATTTGCCAGATTTCATAAAATGCGGCAACTGCTAACATGATTCAGAGAGGCATTTAAGCATCAATACGAGTGAGAAAATCTCATCATAGTCAACACCTTGAACTTGTCGAAAACATTTTTGCGACAATTCGAGCTTTGTAGATAGTAACACTACTATCATTGTCCGTCTTTCTCTTGAAGATCCATTTATTTTGAATGACTCACTGATCATCGGGCAAGTCAATCAAAGTCCATACTTTGTTCTCATACATGGATCCCATCTCAGATTTCGTGGCCTCAAGCCATTTTGCAGAATCTAGTATCATCATCGCTTCCTCATAGTTCGTAGGTTCGTCATGGTCTAGTAACATGGCTTACGAAACAGGATTACCGTACCACTCTGGTGTGGACCGTACTCTGGTTGACCTACGAGGTTCGGTAGTAACTTGATATGAAGATCATGATCATCATCATTAGCTTCCTCACTAATTGGTGTAGGAATCACTAGAACTAATTTCTGTGATGAACTACTTTCCAATTTGGGAGAAGGTACAATTACCTCATCAAGTTCTACTTTCTTCCCACTCACTTCTTTCGAGAGAAACTCCTTCTCTAGAAAGGATCCATTCTTAGCAACAAAATATCTTGCCTTCGGATCTGTGATAGAAGGTGTACCCAACAGTTTCTTTTGGCTATCCTATGAAGACACACTACTCTGATTTGGTTTCGAGCTTATTAGTTTGAACTTTTTCACATAAGCATCGCAACACCAAACTTTAAGAAACGACAGCTTTGGTTTCTTGCCAAACCATAGTTCATATGGTGTTATCTCAACAGATTTAGATGGTGCCCTATTTAACATGAATGCAACTGTCTCTAATGCATAAGCCCAAAACGATAGTGGTAAATTGGTAAGAGACATCATAGATCGCACCATATCCAATAAAGTACGATTACAACGTTCGGACACACCATTATGCTGTGGTGTTCCAGGTGGCGTGAGTTGCGAAACTATTCCACATTGTTTCAAATGAAGACCAAACTCGTAACTCAAATATTCGCCTCCGCGATCAGATTGTAGAAACTTTATTTTCTTGTTACGATGATTTTCCACTTGACTCTGAAATTCTTTGAACTTTTCAAATGTTTCAGACTTATGTTTCATTAAGTAGATATACCCATATCTGCTCAAATCATCTGTGAAGGTCAGAAAATAACGATACCCGCCGCGAGCCTCAACACTTATCGGATCACATACATCTGTATATATTATTTCCAATAAGTCAGTTGCTCACTTTATTGTTCCGGAGAATGGAGTCTTAGTCATCTTGCCCATGAAGCATGGTTCGCAAGCATCAAGTGATTCAAAAACTCCATCAGCATGGAGTTTCTTCATGCGCTTTACACCAATATGACCTAAACGGCAGTGCCACATATAATTTGCACTATCATTATTAAATTTGCATCTTTTGGCTTCAATATTATGAATATGTGTATTACTATGATCGAGATTCAATAAACCATTTATGTTAAGTGTATGACCATAGAAGGTTTTATTCATGTAAATAGAATAACAGTTATTCTTTGACTTAAATGAATAACTGTATTGCAATAAACATGATCCAAACATATTTATGCTCAACGCAAACACCAAATAACATTTATTTTAGGTTCAACACTAATCCCGAAAGTAAAGGGAGTGTGCGATGGTGATCTTATCAACCTCGGAATCACTTCCAACTCTCATCATCGCCTCGCCCTTAACTGGTCTCTGTTTATTTTTAAACTCCCGTTTCGAGTTACTACTCTTAGCAACTGAACCAGTATAAAACACTGATGGGTTGCTATAAACACTAGTAAAGTACACATCAATAACATGTATATCAAATATACCTGCGTTCACTTTGCCATCCTTCTTATCCGCCAAGTATCTAAGGGAGTTCCACTTCCGGTGACCATTTCCTTTGCAGTAGTAGCACTCAGTTTCAGGCTTGGGTCTATCTTTGGGATTCTTCATGGGAGTGGCAACTTGCTTGCCATTCTTCTTGAAGTTCCCTTTTTTCCCTTGCCCTTTTACTTGAAACTAGTGGTTTTGTCAACCATCAACATTTGATGCTTTTCTTGATTTCTACCTTCGTCGATTTCAGCATCACGAAGAGCTCGGGAATCATTTTCATCATCCCTTGCATATTATAGTTCATCACTAAGTTCTAGTAACTTGGTGATAGTGACTAGAGAACTTTATCAATTACTATCTTATCTAGAAGATTAACTCCCACTTGATTCAAGCAATTGTAGTACCCAGACAATCTGAGCACATACTCACTGGTTGAGCTATTCTCCTCCATCTTGTAGGCAACGTACTGTCAGAGGTCTCATACGTCTCGGCACGGGCATGAGTATGAAATACCAATTTCAACTCTTAGAACATCTTATATGTTCCGTTGAATTCAAAATGTTTTTGAAGTCGCGGTTCTAAGCTATAAAGCATGGTGCACTAAACTATTAAGTAGTCATCATACCGAGCTTTGAAAAACATTCATAACATGTGCATCTGCTCCTGCAATAGGTCTGTCACCTAGCGGTGCATAAAGGACATAATTCTTTTGTGCAACAATGAGGACAATCCTCAGATCACGGACCAATTCCGCATCATTGCTACTATCATCTTTCAACTTCTTTTTCTCTAGGAACATATCAAAATTAAATGGGAAGCTACATCGCAAGCTATTGATCTACAACATAGATATGAAATTACTATCAGGACTAAGTTCATGATAAATTAAAGTTCAATTAATCATATTACTTAAGAACTCCCACTTATATAGACATCCCTCTAATCATCTAAGTGATTGCATGATCCATATCAACTAAACCATATCCGATCATCACATGAGATGGAGAAGTTTTTAATGGTGAACATCACTATGTTGATCACATCTACTATATTCACGCTTGACCTTTCGGTCTCAGTGTTCCGAGGCCATATCTGCATATGCTAGGCTCGTCAGGTTTAACCCGAGTATTCTGCTTGTGCAAAACTGGCTTGCACCGGTTGTATGTGAACATAGAGCTTATCACACCCGATCATCACGTGGTGTCTCAGCACGAAGAACTGTAGCAACGATGCATACTCAGGGAGAACACTTGTACATTGAAATTTAGTGAGAGATCATCTTATAATGCTACCGTCGAACTAAGCAGAATAAGATGCATAAAGATAAACATCACATGCAATCAAAATATGTGACATGATATGGCCATCATCATCTTGTGCCTTTGATCTCCATCTCCAAAGTACCGTCATGATCTCCATCATCACCAGCATGACACCATGATCTCCATCATCTTGATCTCTATCAACGTGTCATCACATGGTTGTCTCTCCAACTATTGCTTTTGCAACTATTGCTATCGCATAGCGATAAAGTAAAGCAATTGTATGGCGCTTGCATCTTATGCAATAAAGAGACAACCATAAGGCTTCTTCCAGTTGCCGATAACTTCGTTACAAAACATGATCATCTCATACAATAAAATTTAGCATCATGTCTTGACCATATCACATCACAACATCCCCTACAAAAACAAGTTAGACGTCCTCTACTTTGTTGTTGCAAGTTTTACGTGGCTGCTACGGGCTGAGCAAGAACCGTTCTTACCTACGCATCAAAAACCACAATGCGGTATAGTGATTACTTTTTGATCTTCAGAAAGAATCATGTTCATTGAATCCAATTCAACTAAAGTTGGAGAAACTGACACCCACCAGCCACCTGTGTGCGAAACACGTCGGTAGAACCAGTCTCGCGTAAGCATACGCGTAATGTCGGTCTGAGCCACTTCATCCAACAATACCGCTGAATCAAGAAACAAATAGTGACGGCAAGCAATATGTATATACCCACGCCCACAATTCCTTTGTGTTCTACTCGTGCATATAACGTCTACGCATAGACCTGGCTCGGATACCACTGTTGGGGAACGTAGTAATTTCAAAAAAATTCCTACGCACACACAAGATCATGGTGATGCATAGAAACGAGAGGGGAAGAGTGTTGTCCATGTACCCTCATAGACCGTAAGCGGAAGCATTATGACAACGCGGTTGATGTAGTCGTACATCTTCACGAATCACGATCGACCGATCCGAGTACCGAAAGTACGGCACCTCCGCGTTCTGCACACGTTCGGCTCGGTGACGTCCCACGAACTCACGATCCAGCAGAGTGTCGAGGGAGAGCTTTGTCAGCACGACGGCGTGATGACGGTGATGATGAATCTACCAGCGCAGGGCTTCGCCTAAGCACTACAACAATATGACCGAGGTGGATTATGGTGGATGGAGGCACCGCACACGGCTAAGGGATCAATGATCAACTTGTGTGTCTATGGGGTGCCCCCGGGCCACATATATAAAGGATGGAAGGAGGAGGAGGCCGGCCCTCATAGGGCGTGCCCAAAGTGTGGAGTCCTACTAGGACTCCCTAGTCCTAGTAGGATTCCACCTCCCACATGGAATAGGAAAAAGGGAAGGGAGAAGGAGAAGGAAGGAAGGGGGCGCCCCCTTTCCCTAGTCCAATTCGGACCAGTCCATGGGGAAGGGGCACGGCCACCCTTGAGGCCTTTCTCTCCTTTCCCGTATCGCCCATTAAGGCCAATACGAATTCTCGTAACTCTTCGGTACTCCGAAAAACACCTGAATCACTCGGAACCTTTCCAATGTCCGAATATAGCCTTCCAATATATCATCATCAAATCACATAAGTACAAATCGTCACAGAACATTAAGCGTGCGGGCCCTACGGGTTCGAGAACTATGTAGACATGACCAAAACTCATCTCCTGTCAATAACCAATAGCGGAACCTGGATGCTCATATTGGTTCCTACATATTCTACGAAGATCTTTATCAGTCAAACTGCATAACAACATACGTTGTTCCCTTTGTCATCGGTATGTTACTTGCCCGAGATTCGATCGTCGGTATCTCAATACCTAGTTCAATCTCGTTACTAGCAAGTCTCTTTACTCATTCCGTAATGCATCATCCTGCAACTAACTCATTAATCACATTGCTTGCAAGGCTTATAGTGATGTGCATTACCGAGAGGGCCCAGAGATACCTCTCCGAAAGACGGAGTGACAAATCCTAATCTCGATCTATGCCAACTCAACAAACACCATTGGAGACACCTGCAGAGCATCTTTATAATCACCTAGTTACGTTGTGACGTTTGATAGCACACAAGGTGCTCCTCCGGTATTCAGGAGTTGCATAATCTCATAGTCAGAGGAACATGTATAAGTCATGAAGAAAGCAGTAGCAATAAAACTGAACGATCATTATGCTAAGCTAACAGATGGGTATTGTCCATCACATCATTCTTTAATGATGTGATCCCGTTCATCAAATGACAACACATGTCCATGGCTAGGAAACTTAACCATATTTGATTAACGATCTAGTCAAGTAGAGGCATACTAGGGACACTCTGTTTGTCTATGTATTCACACATGTACTAAGTTTTCGGTTAATACAATTCTAGCATGAATAATAAAGATTTATCATGATATAAGGAAATATAAATAACAACTTTATTATTGCCTCTAGGGCATATTTCCTACAGCTACATGATAGCATGCCAAGTTTCATGAATTTCAGACCAGTTTTGGATGTACTAGAATTTAAAAACTAGGCATGGCAATGTTTGCGGCCGAGTGACATTGGCAGGGTGTTTGAAATTCATTCTCATTTCTTGCATGGGACCTAAGCATGTAACCAAGGACACATATTTGATTTTTCAATAAGTTTAGATGCACTTGAGCATGTGCATGTAGTTCAAATTTGAATTATGCGCATAAAATTCCTGGAAAACCAAATCAATGTATAAAAATGTACAAACGAACCCTGAATCATTCCAATTTTTTTGATGACACACCTATAGTTGCATGTTCACTACAGATATAAGTTCTAAAAATTCAAACACCATCCTTTGTAGCTGTGACCCCATTAATTACGTAATTCAAATGATCAAGACGATAAATCAAGTAGATCGCACATAGTTTATTATCACCAATCATGTGAGATGCAGCACAAAATATCTTGGAGCACCATTGGTGTATAGTAGGCCCATGGCTTACGAGAGAAGGTGCGTCGGCTACAGTCCATAGCTCGCCAATTCTAAATAAGGGACCGTGTCCGATGACACTTTGTGCGCCAGTTTTTTAGCTGAAGCGATTCCTAATTTTCGGCTTTCGTGAAAATATCTACCTCCCCGCCCCTCCCCCTTACCAAAAGCCACATTTCCCCTTTTTCCGCCTTCTTTTCCAAGTTGAAACCTTCACTCCTTGCTTGCAGCGCCACTGCCTCCTCGCCGGCGACCCTCCTTCATGCTCCTCGGCATCGCCTATCCAGGTAGGTATTCCACACCTGACCCCCATCCTCCTCCTCCTTCCACATCCCACATGCCCCTACCACCGGCGCGAGCGCGACATCTTCCACCCAAATCACCGACCCCTCCACTAAATAAGTGCTGGCCTAAGCCATGGTGCACACAGTATAGCCAGGACCTCAAGGAGCATTTGGCATCGGAGAAGCAAATCGCGGCCGCACGCACAGATGAGGTCGTGATGGCTGCCATTCATGTCGACCCGCAGATCTTGAAGGAGCACCTTGCCATTTTCTAGGTACGCTCATTATGCATGCTCGGTTTACCCGTTGTGTGTGCTGCTCCTGCCTTTCCTTCACAAATTCTAGTGAATTGTGCTATCTAATTTTACCATGCAATTTGTTGCTCTAGTGTATATGTTCTATATGTCGTGTAGTGTGGTGCTCACTTATTAACTGTTTTGTTAATTAGTTGTCATCTTTAGTTAACTGTTTGGTTCAATTTTGCAAATGTAATGTTCAATTCTTCAGGCTGCAATTTTGTATTGTCTTCCATGTGATAAATAAATCAAATTTATCTTTAGAAAATTGTGGGCGCATTCTGTTGTTGTATACCATGTGAGTAATAAATTGAATTTGGCTGTAGTAAATACATGAGAAACAAATACAATTGCTACAATTGGTTGTGGTTAACTATTTGGTTAACTGTCTGATCTTCTATTAGGAGTATGTTATATTGTGCAATGTGGTGCTTAGTTAATGTTTGGTTCATTTATTGTGGTGTTTAGTTAACTGCTTGGTTCAATGTTATATTGTGCAATGTGGTGCTCAGTTAATGTTTGGTTCATTTGTTGTGGTGTTTACTTAACAGCTTGGTTCAATTCTGCAATGCGATGTCCAATTATCGTGGGTAGAATTTTGTATTGTTGTGCATTTGAGGAATAAATCGAATTTGGCTGAACTTAATACATGAGAAACATATACAAGTGCTATATTTCCTAGTTCTTAATCATGCTTGGTTTGGATAAATGGGTTTTCCCCGTGGCTTGAATTAATCTGATGAATCTGCAATGTGATTATTTTTCATCAACGTATTTTACTGATAGCATGCAAACCCTTACTTAACCTGATGACTAACTACCTTATATGTGTTGCAGGGAAACAATGGGAAGCACTGAGATTTACAATCGAGGTTAGCACGTGCATGGTTAGTTGTCTAATAGCACATTGTTGTGCAATTGTAGGAACCATTCTAATATTTAGATTTTTAACAATTTGGTCTTGCACATGTAGGTCTTGTTGTCGGAGGTTTTGACCCACTGTTCGACCCTTTTTGCATTTGGGGAATTGAGTTGTCCATGAATATCAGTCAAGTCAAGAAACTTAGAAAGAGTCTTAGGATAAATAAATTAGCGACAAAAAACAACAAGATCTTTGTCTGCACAATGACGAAGACATCAGTTCACTACAGGATGGTACTAACTATTATACCTTGCCTTTTTTATTCCTTTTCCCTATTTCCAATATAGAGAAGATATTTATGCACATCCTTGTTTTCAGGCCTTTCCAAAGCAGTTCACTAATGATTACCTCTCAAACCACCTATATGGTTTGGAGGTGAGGAAGGTATTCATATAACACCCACGATTCAATATTGAAGTGTTCCTGAAGAGGGCAAAGGATGGACGGTCAATCATCCACAGGCACTGGCCTAAAGTTACATCAATGAAGGCTCAATATTCTCCTTCTGCTTCAGCAGTTTTCCAGATGAGATACATTTGTCTGTGTACCATCTATGATGCTAATTATGAAAGGTTATAGATGTTGCATGTGAAACTTGGTCCTGGTGTAGTTGTGTAATGGGGTAGCTGAGTGATGAAGCTATATGATGTTGTACTCTGTTGTATTTCAATTATGAAAATGAAATATATTGTGTGCTTAATATGAACTGTCAATTAGATTAATAAATGGATTAAGAATAATCGGATAATTAGCCTACTAATTGGGTTTTGCTATTGCAAATGGTTGTTAAAAAATACCATGGGCGATGACCTCAGGCAATGCACACAGTTTCTAGGAATAAACCGTGTTGGATCAATGAACAATCACACACGACTTTCTCTTGAAAACTGTTTGCGTTAGGCCACCTTGCGCAAACGTTTACCACATGAAAACTGTGTGTGATGGACAACCTTTGCCACACAGTTTCTTCCATGCACCGTGTGTGATATATTCAATAACGCAAGCGATTTAACGTGAAAAATTGTGTGTGATGTACCTGTGAACGGAAATGTTTTCCTTCGAGCGACTGTGTGGGATGTACATATGAACGAAAACATTTAGCGAGGACTGACTGTGTGGGATGTACTTGCGACCGGAAACAATTTCATCGTATAATTGAATTTTTAGCTCTACTTTACGTATTTCCATATTTGAGCACTCGCCGGTCGCACACGACCTCATTTTGCCGAACGTGTGTGCCAGGAGGGCATATCCCCGACGGTTTCTGGGTCATGTGGGAAGGACCCCCTATCACCGACACTCACTTGGCGACGATTCTAGATGCCGTCGCGGAAAGGGGTTTTAAACCGTTTGTTTAGGAGCTCACTGTACTAGTGTAAGTTTAGTTTTGATAATAGAGTGGATGGGATTCTTGTTAATGATGTATCGCCCTATGTGGTGAACTCTGTAATGAATGATTGTAACACGTGCTTTGGTTAATTAATATATGAGGTGGAGTTCAAAAAAAATAGAGAAAAGTATGCTTTTCGTTCCTCAACTCTTGGTGAAGTCTAGATTTGGTCCCTCAACTTCAAAACCGGACAACTTACACTCCCAACTACCGAGACCGGAAAGGTTCCTCCCTGGACTCAGTTTTGATCAGTTTTGGTGCTGACTCACCCCGGTTTTGGTTAGAGATACATCAGTGACCCCCACCTTGTCCCAGTTGCCCCGCTTAATGTCTGATGACTCGATCAATTGATCGATGTCTGGGCCTCGACACCGCACATCACCCCCTTACTTGTATGACTCTGCAGAGTTTCTATCGAGTGCCAAGGGTGATACCTCGTCAGCACTTCTGATGTTAACCCTGTAGTGTAGCTGTTCGGTTGTGGCCATCGAGGGTGATTCCTCCTTGACCACTCCCGGTAATGACTCTATCATGCAACCCCTCAAGTGTGTACCGACGAGGGTGACTCCTCCAAGTCCACCTTGATGGTTACATCGAGTGGGAATCCGTCGAGGGTGATTCCTCAGTTTCCATCCTTGCTGTTTTAGACACATAGTTACTCTGACGTACCATAGAGCCATGATGACATCGGGTCGGCCCCGAGGGGTACCGGCAAGTGATGTGAAGTCGGGTTGATCTAGAGGATACCCGCAAGTTTTCCACGCAGTGCGGTCCAACATTCTTTGCTCTTGCTGCAAGTCCATGAGACGGGGCGACGGGACTGTGGGAGTCCTGTACTAAGGGGTCCTCGGGCGTCCGGCCTGTTAGCCATGGGCCGGACTGATGGGCTGTGAAGATATGAAGACCAAAGACTGCACCCGTGTCCGGATGGGACTTTCCTTGGCGTGGAAGGCAAGCTTGACGACCAACTATGTAGATTCATTTCTCTGTAACCGACCTTGTGTAACCCTAGACCCCTCCCGTGTCTATATAAACCGGAGGGCTAGGTCTGTAGATACCCCCGAATCCTCATAATCATAGCCTGACTAGACCTCTAGGGTTTAGCCATTACGATCTCGTGGTAGATCAACTCTTGTAATACTCATATTCGTCAAGATCAATCAAGAAGGACGTAGGGTATTACCTCCATAAAGAGGGCCCGAACCTGGGTAAACATCGTGTCCCCTGTCTCCTGTTACCATCGACCTTAGGCGCACAGTTCGGGACCCCCTACCCGAGTTCGGCTGGTTTTGATACCGACATTGGTGCTTTCATTGAGAGTTCCATTGTGACATCGACGAAAGGATTGATGTCTCTCCTTGTTCTCAAGGATAATATCACCACCGGAGGAATGCTGGCTCCAGGCCAAACCCTTCGGCTGGGCGGCTTTACCATGACCGCCCGTTCGGTCATTAAGCTGACGATGACCTCTTGGGTCATCGAAAACCCCCTTCGCATCGACTTCGAACACTCCAAGCAGATGGATCCAGCGGAGCTTTCGTCCTTAAACGAGCTCCTAGATCGCATCGCCGCCCTGGGGGTCGCTACATATTTCGATCGAATTGGGCTTAAACCCGATCAGAGAGAAATCAAATCTCCACCGATCACCCACTAGATAGCGGTAGTCGAGGAGCGAGTCGACAACTCTTCCTCCATACTAAGAATGGACTATGTCCAGATCTCCGATCTCGAAGAGCCGGGCACCTACCTGCGAGGAGATGCATCCTGTCCTCCTAACATAGAATCGGACGACGGGCCTAAGAAATCAGTGGATATCCCGAAGCCCGATCTGTTAAGTTCGGAAGACCTTCAGACTCTGGATCCAAAACTGGGTCAGGGTTCAGATTTAAATCCACCCACCCACCCGAATACAAGCGCTCTCATGAGCATACAACAACAGTCTCAGTAAACGGTCCACCACTTCTGGGCCAGATTCCTTCTTGTCAAAAACAAGATTAAAGATTGCCGCAACGAGGAAGCGATCTTAGTGTTCCACAACAATTGCAGGGACGAAGGAATCCTCAACGCCATCAACCGCCGTCGCATCCTACAATTCGCTGACTTGACAACTATCATACAGAAGTACAACGCAATGGAAAGCGCCTGGAAGACTCCAGCAGCCCGTTGGGAATCATCGGTCCCCACTCAACTCCTCATTCAGGCGAAAAGGGTGCACCCTTGCAACACGCCCAGTTCAATAGTAAAGAAATATAAGTCTAGTATGGGGCGCGGAACCGTTCTGGAAGGATGGCTCGATGGGCCATGCAAAATACACGCAACACTGGATAACATACCAACACATAGCCTTAGAGCATGTTGGATACTCCGGCAAGTGGCCAAGAGCGGCGAGGATATCCACACCAAGAATAACCCAGAACAACACCCCCTAGAGGACAACGACCCCAAAGTATTGACGGTCTTCGAGACATTCACCTCAAACAATAGGCGCAAAAGAGCACTATGCGGACTCGCCGAAGTCTGTCAAATAACAGCAATAAACCCTTGGAACAACACGGCTATAACTTTTAATGCCGGTGATGAACGAAAATACAGGACAGTCCGAGCACCGGCCACCTTGGTCCTCAATCCAATCGTGGACGGCTTTCGGTTCACCAAGGTCCTAATGGACGGCGGCAGCGGACTAAACCTCATCTACGAAGATACACTCCACAAAATGGAAATAGACAGGAGCCGCATTGAGCAAAGAAGCACGACCTTCTGAAGAATTATTCCCAGTCGGGAGGCGTGGTGTGCGGGAAAAATAACACTCGACGTGGTATTCGGCACGCCGAAGAATTGTCGGTCCGAAGAAATAACCTTCCAAGTGGCCCCTTTCAACAGCGGATATCACGCCCTTTTGGGGCTGGAGGCATTTACATGCTTCCAAGCTGTACCTCATTACGGGTACATGAAGCTTAAGATGCCTGGGCCCAAAGGCATAATCACTCTCGCCAGTGATCCGGACATAACACTCCGTGCCGAAAATAAAACCGCATCCTTGGCCCTTGAGGCATTATCTGAAGCCCTCGTGGCTGAAGAATTAATCGCACTGCACTCCACGGTGGACAGGGACGATGTGATCTTAGACAAACGCTCCAAGTCCACCTCCTTCAAGCCAGTGGAAGAAATAGTCAAATTCCAGGTCCATCCAACGGACCCCAAAAAGACAGCATCTATTGGGGCACAACTAGACCCAACGGTCGACGCCGTGCTAAGGGATTTTCTTCGCGAAAACTGGGATATATTCGCCTAGCATCCTTCTGACATGCCAGGTATCCCGTGCAAACTGGTCGAGCACAGCCTCAACATATTAAAGGGATACAAACCGGTCAAATAAACACTACGACACTTTTCTGAACCCAAACGTCATGCCAAGGGAGAGGATCTAGCCAAGCTAATCGAGGCCGGATTCATTAGAGAAATAAAACATCCGGACTAGCTGGCAAACCTAGTGATGGTACCAAAGAAGGATAAATCCTGGCACTTGTGCGTCGATTTTAAAGACCTCAATAAGGCTTTCCCTAAGGATCCCTCCCCCCTCCCCTGCATTGATCAAATCATTGATGCTACTGCAGGACACGACTCACTGTGTTTCCTCGATGCATATTCCGGATACCATCAAATCAAAATGAAGGAGTTCGACCAAGCTGCAACAGCATTCATCACCCCATATGGGCCATTCTGCTTCAACACCATGCCCTTCGGGCTCAAGAACGCTGGCGCCACCTACCAACGCATGATCCAAACATGCCTAGAGAAACAGATCGGAAAGACAATTGAAGCCTATGTGGACGACGTCGTAATCATGACAAGGCACGTCAAAACACTAATAGACGACCTACGCCGCACATTTGACAACCTCTGAGCATATGACATTTAAGCTCAATCTGGAAAAGTGTGTTTTTGGCGTCCCCGTAGGAAAGCTGTTGGGCTTCATCATCTCCAATAGAGGAATTGAAGCAAATCCAGCCAAAATCCGAGCTCTGTCACAGTTGGCTACGCCAACAGACCTTAAACAAGTCCAAAAACTTGTGGGTTGCGTGGTAGCTCTAAGCCGCTTTATCTCCAGATTGGGAGAAAAGGCACTGCCACTCTATCACCTTCTGCGGAAAACTGATCACTTCGAGTGGACAAACGCGACAACAATCGGACTGGAAGAAATAAAAACACTCCTAGTGAGCAACCTAATCCTGGTCGCGCCAAATGTCGGCGAACCCATGCTACTATACATATAGACAACACATCAAGTGGTGAGCGTCGTGCTCGTCGTTGAACGAGAACAGGACGGACATAAATTCCCGCTTCATAAGCCAGTATACTACGTATCCATTGTCCTTACACCATGCAAATCGCGGTACCCCCATTATCAAAAGATAGCATATGCGATCTTCATGGCATCCCGAAAGCTACGACACTACTTCCAGGAGTGTTCGATCATGGTGGCTTCCGAAGTACCACTCAATGACATAAAAAACAACCGCGATGCCACGGGCCAGATTGCCAAATGGGCCATTGAGCTCCTTCCATTTGATATTACATACAAACCATGTCGAGCTATTAAATCCCAAGTACTGGCTGACTTCGTCGCCGAATGGACAAAGGCCGAACTCCCTAAAGAGTATGACACATATTCCAACTGGGTTATGTACTTCGATGGCTCCAAAATGTTGGCAGGGCTGGGAGCGGGCATCGTTTTGACGTCCCCCACGGGAGACGTTGTTCAGTACATACTCCAAATACTATACACAAACTCCAATAATGCAACCAAATACGAGGCTTTATTGCATGGTCTCTGGATGGCTGTCTCCATGGGCATACATCGCCTGGAAGTGCGCGGGGACTCAAACCTCGCAATATCTCAAATAAATGGAGACTTCGATGCCAAAGATCCGAAGATGGCGGCTTATCGTAATACCGTCCTAAAAATGTCAGCTCGGTTCGAGGGACTCGAGTTTCATCACGTGGCCCGAGAAAGTAATCAAGCGGCGGACGTTCTTGCTTGTATCGGTTCCAAGCGCAACCAGTCCCACCTAACATCTTTCTGGAAAGGCTTTTTAAGCCATCCATGGTGTGGCAAGGGGAAAGCAACAACGCTAGTCCTGATCCGAACACAACCCCAGATTCCGAACACACCGATATCATTGGAGGCTCAGCCACCGAAATAACACCATCGGCCCATCTCATTATGGCCGTCATTGCCCCATGGACCAAACCCTTCTTGGCCTACCTTAATAGGAATGAACTTCCTGAGGATCAGAATGAGGCCCGCCGCATTGTCCGGTGTTCGAAGTCCTACAAGGTTCACAATGGAGAACTCAATAAGAAAAGCGCTACCGGAGTCCTGTTGGAAATATGCCCTAGAGGCAATAATAAAATGATTATTATATTTCCTTGTTCATGATAATTGTCTATTATTCATGCTATAATTGTATTATCCGGAAATCGTAATACATGTGTGAATACATAGACCACAATGTGTTCCTAGTGAGCCTCTAGTTGACTAGCTCGTTGATCAACAGATAGTCATGGTTTCCTGGCTATGGACATGGGGATGTCATTGATAACGGGATCACATCATTAGGAGAATGATGTGATGGACAAGACCCAAACCTAAGCATAGCACAAAGATCGTGTAGTTCGTTTGCTGTAGCTTTTCTGAATGTCAAGTATCATTTCCTTAGACAATGAGATCGTGCAACTCCCGGATACCGTATGAGTGCCTTGGGTGTGACAAAAGTCACAGCGTAACTGGGTGACTATAAAGGTACATTACAGGTATCTCCGAAAGTGTCTGTTGGGTTGGCACGAATCGATACTAGGATTTGTCACTCCGTATGACGGAGAGGTATCTCGGGGCCCACTCGGTAATGCATCATCATAATGAGCTCAATGTGATCAAGTGGTTGATCACGGGATCATGCATTACAGTACGAGTAAACTGACTTGGCGGTAACGAGACTGAACAAGGTATTGGGATACCGACAATCGAGTCTCGGGCAAGTAACGTACCGATTGACAAAGGGAATTGAATACGGGATTGATTAAGTCCTCAACATCGTGGTTCATCCGATGAGATCATCGAGGAGCATGTGGGAGCCAACATGGGTATCCAGATCCCGCTGTTGGTTATTGACCGGAGAGTTGTCCTGGTCATGTCTGCTTGTCTCCCGAACCCGTAGGGTCTACACACTTAAGGTTCAGTGACGCTAGGGTTGTAGAGATATGAGTATGAAGTAATCCGAAAGTTGTTCGGAGTCCAGGATGAGATCCTGGACATCACGAGGAGTTCCGGAATGGTCCGGAGGTGAAGAATTATATATAGGAAGTGTAGTTTCGGCCATCGGGAAAGATTCGAGGTCACCGGTATTGTACCGGGACCACTGCATGGGTCCCGGGGGTCCACCGGGTGGGGCCACCCATCCCGGAGGGCCCCATGGGCTGAAGTGGGGAGGGGAACCAGCCCATAGTGGGCTGGTGCACCCCCCCCCCCCTGCGCCTAGGGTTGGAAACCCTAGGGTGGGGGGCGCCTCCACTTGCCTTGGGGGGCACTCCACCCCCCTTGGCCGCCGCCCCCTTGGGAGATCCCATCTCCAGGGCCGGCGCCCCCCAGGGGGCCTATATAAAGGAGGGGGGAGGGAGGGCAGCCGCACCCCAAGCCCTGGCGCCTCCCTCTCCCCTGCTACACCTCTCCCTCTCGCAGAAGCTCGGCGAAGCCCTGCTGTGATCACTGCTGCATCCACCACCACACTGTCGTGCTGCTGGATCTTCATCAACCTCTCCTTCCCCCTTGCTGGATCAAGAAGGAGGAGACGTCATCCGCTCCGTACATGTGTTGAACGCGGAGGTGCCGTCCGTTCGGCACTTGGTCATCGGTGATTTGGATCATGGCGAGTACGACTCCATCATCCCCGTTCTCTGAATGCTTCCGCTCGTGATCTACAAGGGTATGTAGATGCACTCATCTCTCCCTCATTGCTAGATGACTCCATAGATTAATCTTGGTGATGCATAGAAAATTTTAAAATTCTGCTACGTTCCCCAACAGTGGCATCATGAGCTAGGTCTATGCGTAGTTACTATGCACGAGTAGAACACAAAGTAGTTGTGGGCGTCGATATTGTCAATTTGCTTTCCGTTACTAGTCTTATCTTGATTCGGCGGCATCGTGGGATGAAGCGGCCCAGACCAACCTTACACGTACGCTTACGTGAGACCGGTTCCACCGACTGACATGCACTAGTTGCATAAGGTGGCTGGCGGGTGTCTGTCTCTCCCACTTTAGTCGGATCGGATTCGATGAATAGGGTCCTTATGAAGGGTAAATGGAAATTGGCAATTCATGTTGTGGTTTTGGCGTAGGTAAGAAACGTTCTTGCTAGAAACCTATAGCAGCCACATAAAAACTTGCAACAACAATTAGAGGATGTCTAACTTGTTTTTGCAGCAAGTGTTTTGTGATGTGATATGGCCAAAGGTTGTGATGAATGATGAATGATATATGTGATGTATGAGATTGATCATGTTCTTGTAATAGGAATCACGACTTGCATGTCAATGAGTATGACAACCAGCAGGAGCCATAGGAGTTGTCTATGATTTATGACCTGTGTGTCAACATAAACGTCATGTAATTACTTTACTTTATTGCTAAAGCGTTAGCCATAGTAGTAGAAGTAATAGATGATGAGACAACTTCAAGAAGACACGATGATGGAGATCATGATGATGGAGATCATGGTGTCATGCTGGTTACAACGATGATCATGGAGCCCTGAAGATGGAGATCAAAGGAGCAAATGATATTGGCCATATCATGTCATTGTTTGATTGCATGTGATGTTTATCATGTTTTACATCTTATTTTCTTAGAACGACAGTAGCTTAAATAAGATGATCCCTCGAAATAATTTCAAGAAAGTGTTCCCCCTAACCGTGCACCATTGCGAAGGTTCGTTGTTTCAAAGCACCACGTGATGATCGGGTGTGATAGATTTTAACGTTCGAATACAACGGGTGTAAGCCAGATTTACACACGCGATACACTTAGGTTGACTTGACGAGCCTAGCATGTACAGACATGGCCTCGGAACACAGAAGACCGAAAGGTCGAGCATGAGTCGTATAGAAGATACGATCAACATGAAGATGTTCACCGATGTTGAATAGTCCGTCTCACGTGATGATCGGACACG
Organism: Triticum dicoccoides; assembly: GCF_002162155.2. Taxonomy (NCBI): domain Eukaryota; kingdom Viridiplantae; phylum Streptophyta; class Magnoliopsida; order Poales; family Poaceae; genus Triticum; species Triticum dicoccoides. Next base: position 590,425,701 of record NC_041392.1, on the reverse strand, counting down.
GCCTAGTTAACTCGGATCATGTTATACTTAGATGACTGGAGGGATGTCTATCTGAGTGGGAGTTCATTGAATAATTTGATTAGATGAACTCAATTATCATGTCCTAGTCTAAAATCTTTACAATATGTCTTGTAGATCAAATGGCCCACGTTGTCCTCAACTTCAACGCATTCCTAGAGAAAACCAAGATGAAAGACGATGGCAGCAACTATACGGACTGGGTCCGGAACCTGAGGATCATCCTCATAGCTGCCAAGAAAGATTATGTCCTAGAAGCACCACTAGGTGACGCACCCATCCCAGAGAACCAAGACGTTATGAACGCTTGGCAGCAGCGTGCTGATGATTACTCCCTCGTTCAGTGCTGCATGCTTTACAGCTTAGAACCGGGGCTCCAAAAGCGTTTTGAGAAACACGGAGCATATGAGATGTTCGAAGAGCTGAAAATGGTTTTTCAAGCTCATGCCCGGGTCGAGAGATATGAAGTCTCCGACAAGTTCTTCAGCTGTAAAATGGAGGAAAATAGTTCTGTCAGTGAGCACATACTCACAATGTCTGGGTTACATAACCACTTGACTCAGCTGGGAGTTAATCTCCCGGATGACGCGGTCATTGACAGAATCCTTCAGTCGCTTCCACCGAGCTACAAGAGCTTTGTGATGAACTTCAATATGCAGGGGATGGAAAAGACCATTCCTGAGGTATATTCAATACTGAAATTAGCGGAGGTAGAAATCAAAAAGGAACATCAAGTGTTGATGGTGAATAAAACCACTAAGTTCAAGAAAGGCAAGGGTAAGAAGAACTTCAAGAAGGACGGCAAGGGAGTTGCCGCGCCCGGTAAGCAAGCTGCCGGGAAGAAGCCAAAGAATGGACCCAAGCCCGAGACTGAGTGCTTTTATTGCAAGGGAAGTGCTCACTGGAAGCGGAACTGCCCCAAATACTTAGCGGACAAGAAGGCCGGCATCACGAAAGGTATATGTGATATACATGTAATTGATGTGTACCTTACCAGTACCCGTAGTAGCTCCTGGGTATTTGATACCGGTGCGGTTGCTCACATTTGTAACTCAAAGCAGGAGCTACGGAATAAGCGGAGACTGGCAAAGGACGAGGTGATGATGCACGTCGGGAATGGTTCCAAGGTCGATGTGATCGCCGTCGGCACGCTACCTACCTACGGGATTAGTTTTAAACCTCAATAATTGTTATTTAGTGCCAGCTTTGAGCATGAACATTGTATCAGGATCTCGTTTAATTCGAGATGGCTACTCATTTAAATCCGAGAGTAATGGTTGTTCTATTTATATGAGAGATATGTTTTATGGTTATGCTCCGATGGTGAATGATTTATTCTTAATGAATCTCGAGCGTAATGCTACACATATTCATAGTGTGAATACCAAAAGATGTAAGGTTGATAACGATAGTCCCACATACTTGTGGCACTGCCGCCTTGGTCACATAGGTGTCAAACGCATGAAGAAGCTCCATGCAGATGGACTTCTAGAGTCTCTTGATTACAAATCATTTGACACGTGCGAACCATGCCTCATGGGTAAAATGACCAAGACTCCGTTCTCAGGAACAATGGAGCGAGCAACCAACTTATTGGAAATCATACATAGAGATGTGTGCGGTCCAATGAGTGTTGAGGCTCGCGGTGGTTATCGTTATGTTCTCACCCTCTCTGATGACTTGAGTAGATATGGGTATGTCTACTTAATGAAACACAAGTCTGAGACCTTTGAAAACTTCAAGGAATTTCAGAGTGAGGTTGAGAATCAACGTGACAGGAAAATCAAGTTCTTGCGATCAGATCGTGGGGGAGAATACTTGAGTCATGAATTTGGCACACACTTAAGAAAATGTGGAATAGTTCACAACTCACGCCGCCTGGAACACCTCAGCGTAATGGTGTGTCCGAAAGTCGTAATCGCACTCTATTAGATATGGTGCGATCTATGATGTCTCGTACCGATTTACCGCTATCATTTTGGGGCTATGCTTTAGAGACTGCCGCATTCACTTTAAATAGGGCTCCGTCGAAATCCGTTGAGACGACACCGTATGAATTATGGTTTGGGAAGAAACCTAAGCTGTCGTTTCTAAAAGTTTGGGGATGCGATGCTTATGTCAAGAAACTTCAACCTGAAAAGCTCGAACCCAAGTCGGAAAAATGCGTCTTCATAGGATACCCTAAAGAAACTATTGGGTATACCTTCTACCTCAAATCCGAAGGCAAGATCTTTGTTGCCAAGAATGGATCCTTTCTAGAGAAAGAGTTTCTCTAGAAAGAAGTAAGTGGGAGGAAAGTAGAACTTGATGAAGTATTGCCTCTTGAACCAGAAAGTGACGCAACTTAGGAAAATGTTCCTGAGGTGCCTGCATCGACTAGAGAGGAAGTTAATGATGATGATCATGAAACTTCAGATCAATTTGCTACTGAACTTCGTAGGTCCACAAGGACATGTTCCGCACCAGAGTGGTACGGCAACCCTGTCTTGGAAATCATGTTGTTAGACAACGGTGAACCTTCGAACTATGAAGAAGCGATGGCGGGCCCGGATTCCGACAAATGGCTGGAGGCCATGAAATCTGAGATAGGATCCATGTATGAAAAGGAAGTATGGACTTTGACTGACTTGCCCGATGATCGGCGAGCCATAGAAAATAAATGGATCTTTAAGAAGAAGACAGACGCGGATGGTAATGTGACCATCTATAAAGCTTGGCTTGTCGCTAAGGGTTATCGACAAGTTCAAGGGGTTGACTACGATGAGACTTTCTCACCTGTAGCGAAGCTGAAGTCCGTCCGAATCATGTTAGCAATTGCCGCATTCTATGATTATGAAATATGGCAAATGGACGTCAAAACGGCATTCCTTAATGGTTTCCTTAAGGAAGAATTGTATATGATGCAGCCGGAAGGTTTTGTCGATCCTAAGAATGCTGACAAGGTGTGCAAGCTCCAACGTTCGATTTATGGGCTGGTGCAAGCATCTCGGAGTTGGAACATTCGCTTTGATGAGATGATCAAAGCGTTTGGGTTTATGCAGACTTATGGAGAAGCCTGCATTTACAAGAAAGTGAGTGGGAGCTCTGTAGCATTTCTCATATTGTATGTGGATGACATACTGTTGATGGGAAATGATATAGAATTCTTGGAAAGCATAAAGGCCTACTCGAACAAGTGTTTTTCAATGAAGGACCTTGGAGAAGATGCTTATATATTAGGCATCAAGATCTATAGAGATAGATCGAGACACCTCATTGGTTTTTCACAGAGTACGTACCTTGACAAGATATTGAAGAAGTTCAAAATGGATCAGTCAAAGAAGGAGTTCTTGCCTGTATTGCAAGGTACGAGATTGAGCACGGCTCAAAGCCCAACCGCGGCAGAAGATAGAGAAAAGATGAGTGTCGTCCCCTATGCCTCAGCCATAGGGTCTATCATGTATGCTATGCTGTGTACCAGACCTGATGTAAACCTTGCCATAAGTTTGGTAGGAAGGTACCAAAGTAATCCCGGCATGGAACACTGGATAGCGGTCAAGAATATCCTGAAGTACCTGAAAAGGACTAAGGAAATATTTCTCATTTATGGAGATGATGAAGAGCTCGTCATAAAGGGTTACGTCGATGCTAGCTTCGACACAGATCTGAATGACTCTAAGTCACAAACCGGATACGTGTATATTTTGAATGGTGGGGCAGTAAGCTGGTGTAGTTGCAAGCAAAGCGTGGTGGCGGGATCTACATGTGAAGCGGAGTACATGGCAGCCTCGGAGGCAGCACAAGAAGCAATCTGGGTGAAGGAGTTCATCACCGACCTAGGAGTCATACCCAATGCGTCGGGGCCGATGACTCTCTTCTGTGACAACACTGGAGCTATTGCCCTTGCCAAGGAGCCCAGGTTTCACAGGAAGACCAGGCATATCAAGTGTCGCTTCAACTCCATTCGTGAAAGTGTTCAAAATGGAGACATAGAAATTTGTAAAGTACATACGGACCTGAATGTAGCAGATCCGTTGACTAAACCTCTCCCTAGAGCAAAACATGATCAACACTAGAATTCCATGGGTGTTCGATTCATCACAATGTAACTAGATGATTAACTCTAGTGAAAGTGGGAGACTGTTGGAAATATGCCCTAGAGGCAATAATAAAATGATTATTATATTTCCTTGTTCATGATAATTGTCTATTATTCATGCTATAATTGTATTATCCGGAAATCGTAATACATGTGTGAATACATAGACCACAATGTGTCCCTAGTGAGCCTCTAGTTGACTAGCTCGTTGATCAACCGATAGTCATGGTTTCCTGGCTATGGACATGGGGATGTCATTGATAACGGGATCACATCATTAGGAGAATGATGTGATGGACAAGACCCAAACCTAAGCATAGCACAAAGATCGTGTAGTTCGTTTGGTGTAGCTTTTCTGAATGTCAAGTATCATTTCCTTAGACCATGAGATTGTGCAACTCCCGGATACCGTATGAGTGCCTTGGGTGTGACAAACGTCATAATGTAACTGGGTGACTATAAAGGTACATTACAGGTATCTCCGAAAGTGTCTGTTGGGTTGGCACGAATCGAGACTGGGATTTATCACTCCGTACGACGGAGAGGTATCTCGGGGCCCACTCGGTAATGCATCATCATAATGAGCTCAATGTGATCAAGTGGTTGATCACGGGATCATGCATTACGGTACGAGTAAAGTGACTTGCCGGTAATGAGACTGAACAAGGTATTGGGATACCGACGATCGAGTCTCGGGCAAGTAACGTACCGATTGACAAAGGGAATTGAATACGGGATTGATTAAGTCCTCAACATCGTGGTTCATCCGTTGAGATCATCGAGGAGCATGTGGGAGCCAACATGGGTATCTAGATCCCGCTGTTGTTTATTGACCGGAGAGTCGTCTCGGTCATGTCTGCTTGTCTCCCGAACCCGTAGGGTCTACACACTTAAGGTTCGGTGACACTAGGGTTGTAGAGATATGAGTATGCAGTAATACGAAAGTTGTTCGGAGTCCCGGATGAGATCCTGGACGTCACGAGGAGTTCCGGAATGGTCCGGAGGTGAAGAATTATATATAGGAAGTGTAGTTTCGGCCATCGGGAAAGATTTGGGGTCACCGGTATTGTACCGGGACCACCAGATGGGTCCCGGGGGTCCACCGGGTGGGGCCACCCATCCCGGAGGGCCCCATGGGCTGAAGTGGGGAGGGGAACCAGCCCATAGTGGGCTGGTGCACCCCCCCCCTTGGGCCCCCTGCGCCTAGGGTTGGAAACCCTAGGGTGGGGGGCGCCTCCACTTGCCTTGGGGGCACTCCACCCCCCTTGGCCGCCGCCCCCTTGGGAGATCCCATCTCCAGGGCTGGCCCCCCCCAGGGGGCCTATATAAAGGAGGGGGGAGGGAGGGCAGCCGCACCCCAAGCCTTGGCACCTCCCTCTCCCCTGCTACACCTCTCCCTCTCACAGAAGCTCGGCGAAGCCCTGCTGCGATCACTGCTGCATCCACCACCACGTCGTCGTGCTGCTGGATCTTCATCAACCTATCCTTCCCTCTTGCTGGATCAAGAAGGAGGAGACGTCATCTGCTCCGCACGTGTGTTGAACGCGGAGGTTCTGTCCGTTCGGCACTTGGTCATCTGTGATTTGGATCACGGCGAGTACGACTCCATCATCCCCGTTCTCTGAACGCTTCCGCTCGTGATCTACAAGGGTATGTAGATGCACTCCTCTCTCCCTCGTTGCTAGATGACTCCATAGATTGATCTTGGTGATGCGTAGAAAATTTTAAAATTCTGCTACGTTCCCCAACAAGTCCTTCAAAGATGCATCTCTGAGGAGGAGAGCCGGCAGCTCCTGGCTGAAATTCATGCCGGCCTCAGCGGGCACCATGCCGCAGCTCGGGCCCTTGTTAGAAAGGCCTTCCGTACAGGGTTTTATTGGCCGACGGCCCAAGCAGATGCACAGGAACTTGTCCAACGTTGCGTCGGATGCCAACTCTTCGCCAATCAAAGCCACATGCCCCCCACTTCCCTACAAACAATCCCCATCACTTGGCCTTTTGTGGTTTGGGGACTGGACATGGTTCGACCCCTTAAAGGAGGAAGCCATAAGAAAATATATCTGCTGGTCATGATGGATAAATTCACCAAGTGGATAGAGGCCAAACCAGTTAAAACGGCTGAGTCCGGGCCGGTGATAGAATTTATATCCGGCGTTGTACACCGTTATGGTGTCCCACATAGCATCATCACTGATAACGGCTCTAATTTCACAGCCGACGAAGTGAAAACCTGGTGCACTAATCTGGGCATCAAGCTCGATTATGCCTCTGTCTATCATCCGCAGACAAACGGTCAAGTCAAACGGGCCAACGGTCTTATAATGAGCGAAAACAAACCCAGGCTGGTGCAGTCTTTGAAGGAATCAGACACACACTGGGTCGAGGAGCTTGACTCCGTACTCTGGGGGCTGCGGACCACGCCCAACCGAACTACCGGATACACACCTTTTTTCATGGTGTATGGCGCAGAGGCTGTGCTACCCTGCGACATTATACATGACTCACCTCGGGTGCGCATGTACAAAGAGAGAGAGGCCGAGCTCGATCGGCAGGACAGCCTAGATGCCCTAGAGGAGGAGCGTGACGTTGCAAAAGCCCGTTCCGTGTTTTATCAACAACAGGCCCACAAATATCAAAGAAGAGAAGTATGGGCCAAGACTTATAACATTGGTGAACTTGTTCTACGCTTGCCGGAGAAGAAAAAGGACAAACTCAAGCCCAAATGGGAGGGTCCCTTCATCATTGACGAAGTCCTCAACGGAGGAGCGTACCGCCTGCGTGATGCTTCAGACAATCGCCTCGAGCCGAACCCCTGGAACATGGCCAGACTCCAAAGATTCTATGCCTAAGCGCTGAACTCTTTGTGCGTCTCCCTCTCCCTGCTATTTCCATAATACTTTTTTCTTTCTCTCTCTCTCTTTTAGTTTTTCTCTTTAGCCTTAAAGCTTTTGTGCGGTTAGACCGCACACCTCGGACGCACACATATGCCTTCAAATATGTATGTCCATATACCTCGGGGCTTCTTGTACAGAAGCTTGCTATTATTCTCCGGGCATCAAGCTCATCACATATGCGTTTTCCCCATATGTACCTTTTCTTCGCCATTATATGCATCAATATGACTTAAGTTTTGGCCAAGCTGGGTTGCCTGGCTCCTGTGCTTATGCCCTACGTTCCCGTTAGTTCGGCTAGGGAATAAAGGGAGCACCTCTGTGATTGTTACTGTCGGGTCATCCGGAAGTGTACCTCAGACTGGGTGAAGCCAGAAGCTAGAGTTCTTAAGGGAATATTCAGTCGGTGAATTAAAGATGTTTTTTGCATTTGCTCCATTTGCGAACCCCAGAAGATATATATATATATATATATACATATATATACATATATATATATACTGCGATTTTTTCAATCACAATTTGGACATGCGGTCTAACGCATGCACACCCAGGGAAAGGAACCCTTAACGGAACTATTCTCTCTAGAAGATGTTTCTTACATAATGTAATATAACATAACTAGCCGAATACAACTTGTCTTTTCAAGCAACTATGACCCTTACGCCTGGTTTCCACGCATACCTCGGTCTATTCGGCTGCACGGGTACTCGGAAACACTCCGCGCCTTCAGGTCCAGAGGGCAAAGCGAAAAGGTCTGCCATGAAAATCGTTTTACAATTCAGCTAGATGAAAAAATACACAGTCATTTCGACTCAAAAATTTCCTCCTCTATACCCTGCAGTAGGCTATCTAACTTACAATCCTACTGGGAATATCTAGCGGCCACCTCTACTTGGTCATATACTAAACTAACGGGAATTTCTTCCCCATTTGACCCTAGCGGTCCGACCCGGGCCATGTGATTTGGATTCAGCTTCGTATGCCGCATTTTCACCATGGCCCAGGCCTCTCGCGCACCCTCACGGCAGGTTGATATCTTCCATAGTCGGATACGTGCTACCTCTTGAGCACTGCATTGGTTTTCCCCGAAGAGGAAGGGATGATGCGGCAAAGTAGCGTAAGTATTTCCCTCAGTTTTTTAGAACCAAGGTATCAATCCAGTAGGAGGCTACGCGCGAGTCCCTCGTACCTGCACAAAACAAATAAATCCTCGCAACCAACGCGTTAAGGGGTTGTCAATCCCTACACAGCCACTTAAGAGAGTGATACCTGATAGATAGATATGATAAGATAATATTTTTTGGTATTTTTATGATAAAGATGCAAAGTAAAATAAAAGCAAAGTAAAAGCAAAAGGAAATAACTAAGTATTGGTAGATTAATATGATGAAGATAGACCCGGGGGCCATAGGTTTCACTAGTGGCTTCTCTCGAGAGCATAAGTATTCTACAGTGGGTGAACAAATTACTGTTGAGCAATTGACAGAATTGAGCATAGTTATGAGAATATCTAGGTATGATCATGTATATAGGCATCACGTCCAAGACAAGTAGACCGACTCCTGCCTGCATCTACTACTATTACTCCACTCATCGACCGCTATCCAGCATGCATCTAGAGTATTAAGTTAATGAAAACAGAGTAATGCCTTAAGCAAGATGACATGATGTAGAGGGATAAACTCATGCAATATGATGAAAACCCCATCTTGTTATCCTCGATGGCAACAATACAATACGTGCCTTGCTGCCCCTACTATCACTGGGAAAGGACACCGCAAGATTGAACCCAAAGCTAAGAACTTCTCCCATTGCAAGAAAGATCAATCTAGTAGGCCAAATTAAACTGATAATTTGAAGAGACTTGCAAAGATAACCAATCATACATAAAAGAATTCAGAGAAGCTTCAAATATTGTTCATGATAGACTTGATCATAAACCCACAATTCATTGGTCTCAACAAACACACCGCAAAAAGAAGATTACATCAAATAGATCTCCACAAGAGAGGGGGAGAACATTGTATTGAGATCCAAAAAGAGAGAAGAAGCATCTAGCTAGTAACTATGGACCCGTAGGTCTAAGGTAAACTACTCACACTTCACCGGAGGGGCTACGGTGTTGATGTAGAAGCCTTCCATGATTGCTGCCCCCTCCGGCGGAGCTCCGGAACAGGCCCCAAGATGGGATCTCGTGGATACAGAAAGTTGCGGCGGTGGAATTAGGGTTTTGGCTCCGTATCTGATCGTTTGGGGGTACGTAGGTATATATAGGAGGAAGGAGTACGTCGGTGGAGCAGCAGGGGGCCGACGAGGGTGGAGGGCGCGCCTGGGGGAGTAGGCACACCACCGTACCTCGTGGCCTCCTCTTTTGTGTCTTGACGTAGGGTTCATGTCTCCTGAGTCTTGTTTGTTGAGAAAATCACGTTCCCGAAGGTTTCATTCCGTTTGGACTCCGTTTGATATTCCTTTTCTTCGAAACCCTAAAATAGGCAAAAACAACAATTCTGGGCTGGGTCTCCGGTTAATAGGTTAGTCCCAAAAATAATATAAAACTGGATAATAAAGCCCAATAATGTCCAAAACAGTAGATAATATAGCATGGATCAATCAAAAATTATAGATACGTTGGAGACGTATCAATCATCCCCAAGCTTAATTCCTGCTTGTCCTCGAGTAGGTAAATGATAAAAACAGAATTTTTGATGCGGAGTGCTACTTGGCATAATTTTGATGTAATTCTTCTTAATTGTGGCATGAATATTCAGATCCGAAAGATTCAAGACAAAATTTCATATTGACATAAAAATAATAATACTTCAAGCATACTAACTAAGCAATTATGTCTTCTCAAAATAACATGGCCAAAGAAAGTTCATCCCTACAAAATCATATAGTTTAGTCATGCTCCATTTTCGTCACACAAGGATGCTCTCATCATGCACAACCCCGATGACAAGCCAAGCAATAGTTTCATACTTTAGTAATATCAAACCTATAAACTTTCACGCAATATATGAGCGCGAGCCATGGACATAGCACTATGGGTGGAATAGAATATAATGAGGGGGGTTATGTGGAGAACACAAAAAAGGAGAAAGTCTCACATCAACGAGGTTAATCAATGGGCTATGGAGATGCCCATCGATTGATGTTAATGCAAGGAGTAGGGATTGCCATGCAACGTTTGCACTAGAACTATAAATGTATGAAAGCTCAACAAAATAAACTAAATGGGTGTGCATCTAACTTGCTTGCTCATGAAGACCTAGGGCACTTGAGGAGACCCATTGTTGGAATATACAAGCCAAGTTCTATAATGAAGAATTCCCACTAGTATATGAAAGTGACAAAACAAGAGACTCTCTATCATGAAGGTTACGGTGCTACTTTGAAGCACAAGTATGGCAAAGGATAGTAACATTGTCCCTTCTCTCTTTTTCTCTCATTTTTTATTTGGCCTTTCTCTTTTTTTATATGGCCTTTCTCTCTTTTTTTTATAATTCCTCACTTGGGACAATGCTCTAGAAAATGATCATCACACTTCTATTTATTTACAACTCAATGATTACAACTCGATACTAGAACAAAAGATGACTCTATATGAATGCCTCCGGCGGTGTACCGGGATATGTAATGGACCAAGAGTGACATGTATGAAAGAATTATGAATGGTGGCTTTGCCACAAATACTATGTCAACTACATGATCATGCTAAGAAATATGACAATGATGAATGTGTCATGATAAACGGAATGGTGGAAAGTTGCATGGCAATATATCTCAGAATGGCTATGGAAATGCCATAATAGGTAGGTATGGTGGCTGTTTTGAGGAAGATATAAGGAGGTTTATGTGTGAAAGAGCATATCATATCATGGGGTTTGGATGCACCGGCGAAGTTTGCGCCAACTCTCAATGTGAGAAAGGGCAATGCGCGGTACCGAAGAAGATAGCAAGGATGGAAGGGTGAGAGTGCGTATAATCCATGGACTCAACATTAGTCATAAAGAACTCAAATACTTATTGCAAAAATCTACAAGTCATCAAAAACCTCGGTACTACGCGCATGCTCCTAGGGGGATAGATTGGTAGGAAAAGACCATCGCTCGTCCCCGACCGCCACTCATAAGGAAGACAATCAAATAACACCTCATGTCTCAAATTTGTTACATAATGTTTACCATACGTGCAGGCTACGGGACTTGCAAACTTCAACACAAGTATTTCTCAATTTCACAACTACTCAACTAGCACAACTTTGATATTGTTACCTCCATGTCTCAAAACAATCATCAAGCATCCAACTTCTCTTAGTATTCAAAACACTCATAAGAAATTTTACTAATCTTGAATACCTAGCATATTAGGATTTTAAGCAAATTACCATGATATTAAGACTCTCAAAATAATCTAGGTGAAGCATGAGAGATCAATAGTTTCTATAAAACAAATCCACCACCGTGATCTAAAAGATATAAGTGAAGTACTAGAGCAAAACTATATAACTCAAAAGATATAAGCGAAGCACATAGAGTATTCTAACAAATTCCAAGTCATGTATGGCTCTCTTAAGAGGTGTGTACAGCAAGGATGATTGTGGTAAAATAAAAAGCAAAGAGTCAAATAATACAAGACGCTCCAAGCAAAACACATATCATGTGGTGAATAAAAATATAGCTCCAAGTAAAGTTACTGATAGAAGTAGACGAAAGAGGGGATGCCTTCCGGGGCATCCCCAAGCTTTGGCTTTTAGGTGTCCTTAGATTGTCTTGGGAGTGCCATGGTCATCCCCAAGCTTAGTCTCTTGCCACTCCTTGTTCCATAATCCATCAAATCTTTACCCAAAACTTGAAAACTTCACAACACAAAACTCAAAGTAGAAAATCTCGCGAGCTCCGTTAGCGAAAGAAAACAAAAGACCACTTCAATGTACTGTAGTGAACTCATTCTTTATTTATATTGGTGTTAAACCTACCGTATTCCAACTTCTCTTTTGTTTATAAACTATTTTACTAGCCATAGATTCATCAAAATAAGCAAACAACACACGAAAAACAGAATCTGTCAAAAACAGAACATTCTGTAGTAATCTGTAGCTAGCGCAAGATCTGGAACCCCAAAAATTCTAAAATAAATTTCAGGACGTGAGGAATTTATCTATTAATCATCTGAAAAAAGAATTAACTAAATAACACTTTCCAAATAAAAATGACAGCAGTTCTTGTGAGCGCTAAAGTTTATGTTCTTTACAGCAAGTTTAACAAGACTACTTGGCACAAACAGTAATTAAACTCAAAAAAACACAACCAAAACAGAGTCTAGATAAATTATTTATTACTAAACAGGAGCAAAAATCAAGGAATAAAAATTGGGTTGCCTCCCAACAAGCGCTATCGTTTAACGCCCCTTGCTAGGCATAACAAGCAAGGATAGATCTAGGTATTGCCATCTTTGGTAGGCAATTCTTCAATGAGGCATCTACCATCTTTAGGAATTTCTTTCTTTTTATTAATTATCAAACTTTTAGGCACAATATCAAAAAATTCATTTGTAACAAATGGTTCCTTAGTGATAGCAAAAAGATTGGGATGAATACTTATAGATTTGAGATCCGCAGTTTCCTTACTAGAGGATTCACCCTTATTTTTAGGACTATACATAAGTTTGGAATTTTTAGTGGGAGGACCTGGAGTATTCTTTACGGAAGAAAAAGTGGTTCCCAAGTTGGTAATAATATCCTCAAGTTTATCGATTCTAGTGGAATCATGATTTATTTTCTCATTAACTATGGGTTCCTTCTCTTTAATATTTTTCAAAGTGATTCCTACTTTAGATCAATATTGAGAGATTCGGTTGTGGATCTTTTTATCCAAATTTTCAATTAACTCTACGGTAGCAACCTTATTTTCAATAATTTCAAGCCTTTGCATTACATGCTCCAAAGTTAATACAGTTCCATTAACCAAAAGAGGGGGTGATCCAAACAATTCTATAATAGCATTATAAGAATCAAAAGTGTGGCTACCCAAGAAGTTCCCTCCAGCAATAATATCAAGGACATATCTGTGCCAAGGAGTAACGCCTACATAAAAATTGTGAAGAATAACGGAAGTAGATTGCTTCCTAGTAGATCTATTTTGAGCATTGCAAATTCTATACCAACCGTCTTTTAGATTTCCCCCCTCCCTTTGCTTAAAATTTAGAATTTCATTCTCGGAAGACAACGAAGAAGATAAGGGACTAGCCATAACGACAAGCAAACGAACTAATGCACAAGAAAACAAAAAGCAAGCGGGCAAAAAGAGGCAAACGGGAAAGAGAAGGAGGATAGAGAGAGAGGGCGAATAAAACAGCAAGGGTGAAGTCGGGGAGAGGAAAACGAGAGGCAAATGGCAAATAATGTAATGCGGGAGATAAGGGTATGTGATGGGTACTTGGTATATTGACTTTTGCGTAGACCTCCCTGGCAACAGCGCCAGAAATCCTTCTTGGTATCTCTTGAGCACTGCGTTGGTTTTCCCTGAAGAGGAAGGGATGATGCAGCAAAGTAGCGTAGGTATTTCCCTCAGTTTTTGAGAACCAAGGTATCAATCCAGTAGGAGGCTACGCGTGAGTCCCTCGTACCTGCACACAAAAAAATAAATCCTCGCAACCAACGCGTTAAGGGGTTGTCAATCCCTACACAACCACTTACGAGAGTGAGATCTGATAGATATGATAAGATAATAATTTTTGGTATTTTTATGATAAAGATGCAAAGTAAAATAAAAGCAAAGTAAAAGCAAAAGGAAATAACTAAGTATTGGTAGATTAATATGATGAAGATAGACCAGGGGGCCATAGGTTTCACTACTGGCTTCTCTCGAGAGCATAAGTATTCTACGGTGGGTGAACAAATTACTGTTGAGAAATTGACAGAATTGAGCATAGTTATGAGAATATCTCGGTATGATCATGTATATAGGCATCACGTCCGAGACAAGTAGACCGACTCCTGCCTGCATCTACTACTATTACTCCACTCATCGACCGCTATCCAGCATGCATCTAGAGTATTAAGTTAATGAAAACAGAGTAACGCCTTAAGCAAGATGACACGATGTAGAGGGATAAACTCATGCAATATGATGAAAACCACATCTTGTTATCCTCGATGGCAACAATACAATACGTGCCTTGCTGCCCCTATTGTCACTGGGAAAGGACACCGCAAGATTGATCCCAAAGCTAAGCACTTCTCCCATTGCAAGAAAGATCAATCTAGTAGGCCAAACCAAACTGATAATTCGAAGAGACTTGCAAAGATAACCAATCATACATAAAAGAATTCAGAGAAGATTCAAATATTGTTCATAGATAGACTTGATCATAAACCCACAATTCATCGGTCTCAACAAACACACCGCAAAAAGAAGATTACATCGAATAGATCTCCACAAGAGAGGGGGAGAACATTGTATTGAGATCCAAAAAGAGAGAAGAAGCCATCTAGCTACTAACTATGGACCCATAAGTCTGAGGTAAACTACTCACACTTCATCGGAGGGGATATGGTGTTGATGTAGAAGCCCTCCGTGATTGATGCCCCCTCCGGCGGAGCTCCGGAACAGGCCCCAAGATGGGATCTCATGGATACAGAAAGTTGCGGCGGTGTAATTAGGGTTTTGGCTCTGTATCTGATCGTTTGGGGGTACATAGGTATATATAGGAGGAAGGAGTACGTCAGTGGAGCAACAGGGGGCCCACGAGGGTGGAGGGCGCGCCTGGGGGGTAGGCACGCCCCCCTACCTCGTGGCCTCCTCCTTTGTGTCTTGACATAGGGTCCATGTCTCCTGGGTCTTGTTCGTTGAGAAAATCACATTCCCGAAGGTTTCATTCCGTTTGGACTCCGTTTCATATTCCTTTTCTTCGAAATCCTGAAATAGGCAAAAAACTGCAATTCTGGGATGGGCCTCAGGTTAATAGGTTAGTCCCAAAAATAATATAAAAGTGGATAATAAAGCCCAATAATGTCCAAAACAGTAGATAATAGAGCATGGAGCAATCAAAAATTATAGATACGTTGGATACATATCAAGCATCCCCAAACTTAATTCCTGCTCGTCCTTGAGTAGGTAAATGGTAAAAACAGAATTTTTGATGCGGAGTGCTACTTGGCATAATTTTGATGTAATTCTTCTTAATTGTGGCATGAATATTCAGACCCGAAAGATTCAAGACAAAATTTCATATTGACATAAAAATAATAACACTTCAAGCATACTAACTAAGCAATTATGTCTTCTCAAAATAACATGGCCAAAGAAAGTTCATCCCTACAAAATCATATAGTTTAGTCATGCTCCATTTTCGTCACACAAGGATGCTCTCATCATGCACAACCCCGATGACAAGCCAAGCAATTGTTTCATACTTTAGTAATCTCAAACCTATAAACTTTCACGCAATAAATGAGCGCGAGCCATGGACATAGCACTATGGGTGGAATAGAATATAATGAGGGGGGTTATGTGGAGAAGACAAAAAAGGAGAAAGTCTCACATCAACGAGGTTAATCAATGGGCTATGGAGATGCCCATTGATTTATGTTAATGCAAGGAGTAGGGATTGCCATGCAACGGATGCACTAGAGCTATAAATGTATGAAAGCTCAACAAAATAAACTAAGTGGGTGTGCATCCAACTTTCTTCCTCACGAAGACCTAGGGCACTTGAGGAGACCCATTGTTGGAATATACAAGCCAAGTTCTATAATGAAGAATTCCCACTAGTATATGAAAGTTACAAAACAAGAGACTCTCTATCATGAAGATTACGGTGCTACTTTGAAGCACAAGTGTGGCAAAGGATAGTAACATTGTCCCTTCTCTCTTTTTCTCTCATTTTTTATTTGGCCTTTCTCTTTTTTTATATGGCCTTTCTCTCTCTTTTTTTATAATTCCTCACTTGGGACAATGCTCTAGAAAATGATCATCACACTTCTATTTCTTTACAACTCAATGATTACAACTCGATACTACAACAAAAGATGACTCTATATGAATGCCTCCGGCGGTGTACCGGGATATGCAATGGACCAAGAGTGACATGTATGAAAGAATTATGAATGGTGGCTTTGCCACAAATACTATGTCAACTACATGATCATGCTAAGCAATATGACAATGATGAATGTGTCATGATAAACGGAATGGTGTAAAGTTGCATGGCAATATATCTCAGAATGGCTATGGAAATGCCATAATATGTAGGTATGGTGGCTGTTTTGAGGAAGATATAAGGAGGTTTATGTGTGAAAGAGCATATCATATCATGGGGTTTGGATGCACCGGCGAAGTTTGCGCCAACTCTCAATGTGAGAAAGGGCAATGCGCGGTACCGAAGAAGATAGCAAGGATGGAAGGGTGAGAGTGCGTATAATCCATGGACTCAACATTAGTCATAAAGAACTCAAATACTTATTGCAAAAATCTACAAGTCATCAAAAACCTCGGTACTACGCGCATGCTCCTAGGGGGGTAGATTGGTAGGAAAAGACGATCGCTCGTCCCCGACCGCCACTCATAAGGAAGACAATCAAATAACACCTCATGTCTCAAATTTGTTACATAATGTTTACCATACGTGCAGGCTACAGGACTTGCAAACTTCAACACAAGTATTTCTCAATTTCACAACTACTCAACTAGCACAACTTTGATATTATTACCTCCATATGTCAAAACAATCATCAAGCATCCAACTTCTCTTAGTATTCAAAACAATCATAAGAAATTTTACTAATCTTGAACACCTAGCATATTAGGATTTTAAGCAAATTACCATGCTATTAAGACTCTCAAAATAATCTAGGTGAAGCATGAGAGATCAATAGTTTCTATAAAACAAATCCACCACCGTGCTCTAAAAGATATAAGTGAAGTACTAGAGCAAAACTATATAACTCAAAAGATATAAGCGAAGCACATAGAGTATTCTAACAAATTCCAAGTCATGTATGGCTCTCTCAAAAGGTGTGTACAGCAAGGATGATTGTGGTAAACTAAAAAGCAAAGAGTCAAATAATACAAGACGCTCCAAGCAAAACATATATCATGTGGTGAATAAAAATATAGCTCCAATTAAAGTTACTGATAGAAGTAGACGAAAGAGGGGATGCCTTCCGGGGCATCCCCAAGCTTTGGCTTTTAGGTGTCCTTAGATTATATTGGGGGTGCCATGGTCATCCCCAAGCTTAGTCTCTTGCCACTCCTTGTTCCATAATCCATCAAATCTTTACCCAAAACTTGAAAGCTTCACAACACAAAACTCAAAGTAGAAAATCCCGTGAGCTCCGTTAGCGAAAGGAAACAAAATACCACTTCAAGGTACTGTAATGAACTCATTCTTTATTTATATTGGTGTTAAACCTACCGTATTCCAACTTCTCTATGGTTTATAAACTATTTTACTAGCCAAAGATTCATCAAAATAAGCAAACAACACACGAAAAACAGAATCTGTCAAAAACAGAACAGTCTGTAGTAATCTGTATCTAGCGCAAGATCTGGAACCCCAAAAATTCTAAAATAAATTGAGGGACGTGAGTAATTTATCTATTAATCATCTGAAAAAACAATTAACTAAATAGCACTTTCCAAATAAAAATGACAGCAGTTCTCGTGAGCGCTAAAGTTTCTGTTCTTTACAGCAAGTTTAACAAGACTTTCCCCAAGTCTTCCCAACGGTTCTACTTGGCACAAACACTAATTGAACTCAAAAAAACACAACCAAAACAGAGTCTAGATAAATTATTTATTACTAAACAGGAGCAAAAATCAAGGAATAAAAATTGAGTTGCCTCCCAACAAGCGCTATCGTTTAACGCCCCTTGCTAGGCATAACAAGCAAGGATAGATCTAGGTATTGCCATCTTTGGTAGGCAATTATTCCATGAGGCATATACCATCTTTAGGAATTTCTTTATTTTTATTAATTATCAAACTTTTAGGCACAATATCGAAAAATTCATTTGTAACAAATGGTTCCTTAATGATAGCAAAAAGATTGGGATGAATACTTATAGATTTGAGATCCGCAGTTTCCTTACTAGAGGATTCACCCTTATTTTTAGGACTATACATAAGTTTGGCAATTTTAGTGGGAGGACTTGGAGTATTCTTTACGGCAGAAAAAGAGGTTCCCAAGTTGGTAATAATATCCTCAAGTTTATCGATTCTAGTGGAATCGTGATTTATTTTCTCATTAACTATGGGTTCCTTCTCTTTAATATTTTTCAAAGTGATTCCTACTTTAGATCAATATTGAGAGATTCGGTTGTGGATCTTTTTATCCAAATTTTCAATTAACTCCACGGTAGCAACCTTATTTTCAATAATTTCAAGCCTTTGCATTACATGCTCCAAAGTTAATACAGTTCCATTAACCAAAAGAGGGGGTGATCCAAACAATTCTATAATAGCATTATAAGAATCAAAAGTGTGGCTACCCAAGAAGTTCCCTCTAGCAATAATATCAAGGACATATCTGTGCTAAGGAGTAACGCCTACATAAAAATTGCGAAGAATAACGGAAGTAGATTGCTTCCTGGTAGATCTATTTTGAGCATTGCAAATTCTATACCAAGCGTCTTTTAGATTTCCCCCTCCCTTTGCTTAAAATTTAGAATTTCATTCTCGGAAGACAACGGAGAAGATAAGGGACTAGCCATAACGACAAGCAAACGAACTAATGCACAAGCAAACAAAAAGCAAGCGGGCAAAAAGAGGCAAACGGGAAAGAGGAGGAGGATAGAGAGAGAGGGCGAATAAAACAGCAAGGGTGAAGTGGGGGAGAGGAAAACGAGAGGCAAATGGCAAATAATGTAATGCGGGAGATAAGGGTATGTGATGGGTACTTGGTATATTGACTTTTGCGTAGACCTCCCCGGCAACTGTGCCAGAAATCCTTCTTGGTACCTCTTGAGCACTGCGTTGGTTTTCCGTGAAGAGGAAGGGATGATGCAGCAAAGTAGCGTAAGTATTTGCCTCAGTTTTTGAGAACCAAGGTATCAATCCAGTAGGAGGCTACGCGCGAATCCCTCGTACCTGCACACAAAAAAATAAATCCTCGCAACCAATGCGTTAAGGGGTTGTCAATCCCTACACAACCACTTACGAGAGTGAGATCTGATAGATATGATAAGATAATATTTTTTGGTATTTTTATGACAAAGATGCAAAGTAAAATAAAAGCAAAGTAAAAGCAAAAGGAAATAACTAAGTATTGGTAGATTAATATGATGAAGATAGACCCGGGGGGCCATAGGTTTCACTAGTGGCTTCTCTCGAGAGCATAAGTATTCTACGGTGGGTGAACAAATTACTGTTGAGAAATTGACAGAATTGAGCATAGTTATGAGAATATCTCGGTATGATCATGTATATAGGCATCACGTCCCAGACAAGTAGACCGACTCCTGCCTGCATCTACTACTATTACTCCACTCATCGACCGCTATCCAGCATGCATCTAGAGTATTAAGTTAATGAAAACAGAGTAACACCTTAAGCAAGATGACACGATGTAGAGGGATAAACTCATGCAATATGATGAAAACCACATCTTGTTATCCTCGATGGCAACAATACAATACGTGCCTTGCTGCCCCTATTGTCACTGGGAAAGGACACCGCAAGATTGAACCCAAAGCTAAGCACTTCTCCCATTGCAAGAAAGATCAATCTAGTAGGCCAAACCAAACTGATAATTCGAAGAGACTTGCAAAGATAACCAATCATACATAAAAGAATTCAGAGATGATTCAAATATTGTTCATAGATAGACTTGATCATAAACCCACAATTCATCGATCTCAACAAACACACCACAAAAAGAAGATTACATCGAATAGATCTCCACAAGAGAGGGGGAGGACATTGTATTGAGATCCGAAAAGAGAGAAGAAGCCATCTAGCTACTAACTATGGACCCATAGGTCTGAGGTAAACTACTCACACTTCATCAGAGGGGATATGGTGTTGATGTAGAAGCCCTCTGTGATTGATGCCCCCTCCGGCGGAGCTCCGGAACAGGCCCCAAGATGGGATCTCATGGATACAGAAAGTTGTGGCGGTGGAATTAGGGTTTTGGCTATGTATCTGTTCGTTTGGGGCTACGTAGGTATATATAGGAGGAAGGAGTATGTCAGTGGAGCAACAAGGGGCCCACGAGGGTGGAGGGCGCGCCTGGGGGGTAGGCGCGCCCCCCTACCTCGTGGCCTCCTCTTTTGTGTCTTGACATAGGGTCCAAGTCTCCTGGGTCTTGTTCGTTGAGAAAATCACATTCCCGAAGGTTTCATTCCGTTTGGACTTTGTTTGATATTCCTTTTCTTCGAAACCCTGAAATAGGCAAAAAACTGCAATTCTGGGATGGGCCTCCGGTTAATAGATTAGTCCCAAAAATAATATAAAAGTGGATAATAAAGCTCAATAATGTCCAAAACAGTAGATAATATAGCATGGAGCAATCAAAAATTATAGATACGTTGGAGACGTATCAATACGCCATCGCGCTCCCTTGAGCAACTCTACAAGCTCCTCCATATTCCCTGGAGGGGAGGCGGATGGCCATAAGGCCTTGGCTACACTCCGCATTGCCTGCCGAGCTTGCTCGTGCAATTGCGACAGCCCTTGCAGAAGATCACTTGATGATCCGGACACCTCCTCTTCGGGACGGCCCGTCAACATACCTGCAATCATAGCTATATCAGCTACTTTTTACCTCCAAACTGTAATACGGTAAATTCGACCACGCACTGAATATGCCGCCTCGCAACTTTTTGTTCTCCTTCATGGAGTCGGCCAGCTGGACTCGCACATCTTTCAGTTATTCACCCAGTTTGGTGTTTGAATCCTGGAGTTTGTTCTTCTCCTCTCTAACCCGGGTCAGAACGCGCTCGCCAGCGGGATGTTGTCTCTTTGCCTCTTTTTCACTTGTTTAAGCGGCCTTCAGTTTCTCTTCCAGTTGGTCTGACGACCCTGTTATGAGACAAAGCAGCAATTTCAACACACCTGGCATATCATTTTTTGTTTCTCTATGGAGGGAAAAATTACCAGAGGACGCCTTCTTGAGCTGTTCTAGTTCAGTGGTAGCAGCAGATAGCTGTGTGCGGCACTTTTCCAGCTCTTGGGCTAGCAGGTCGTTCTTCTGCGTAAGAACCTGGTTACACAACGATCCTTAAATCATTTGTACCCACTGCTTCAAGTCTCGGGGGCTACTGGCATATGGTTATCATAGTTAGACAAACTAAACCTACCTGCACATCTTTTAAATGCTGCTTTGTGGCTCTGTTAAGCCCATCTCGAGCAGCTTGGATATATTCATCAGCCGAGCTGAAGGCGTTAAATGCCTCTTCTGAAAAACCAGGGTCTTGTAAATCGGCCCTGCGGTGCCGATGATTCATGGCGCTCTCCACTTCCGAGTTGGTGACGGATACATCATCCGAATCCTCGGCTGGAGGACAGTCTGGCATCACGCCCGCATCAGCCCTCGTCTTCACAGCAGGATCTGGATCCTAGCTGCGGGAAGTATGACCGGCCAGACCCCCGGATATAGTTCGGCACACCTTTTTTCTGATACAGGGTAAATGGAAAGGTCATGGTTGGATGTGACTGCCAAGGTGCATATTTGCAAATTCATACCTCTTTGATGAAGGCTCGGTCGTATATTTGTTTGCCTTCCTCTTCGACGGCTTGCCTGGTGTGGGGGACGCTCTCTTCGGAGATGCCCCCGAGGCAGCATGGCACGCCGAACGCGTCCCCTTTTGAGCACAGGACAGTGCGGTGGGTGAGGAGGAATGAGAAAACTCTCTTGGACAAGGTATCTCCGGATTACTTACATGTGAAGCAGGAAGGAGACCGGGGTAATCGGCGATGATGGGTACTGATACGTCCATTTTGCATCATGCTTTTATATCAATATTTATTGCATTATGGGCTGTTATTACACATTATGTCACAATACTTATGCCTATTCTCTCTTATTTTACAAGGTTTACATAAAGAGGGAGAATGCCGACAGCTGGGATTCTGGGCTGGAAAAGGAGCAAATATTAGAGACCTATTCTGCACAGCTCCAAAAGTCCTGAAACTTCACGGATGATGTTTTCCAAATATATAAAAGACATTGAGCTCAAGAACTTCACCAGGGGGGCCACACCCTGCCCACGAGGGTGGGGGCGCGCCCTACCCCCTAGGCGTGCCCCCTACCTCGTGGGCCCCCTGGTGGCCCTCCGGTGACCATCTTCTGCTATATAGACTCTTTCGATGGGAAAAATCATAAGCCATCTTCTCAGACGAAACTCGGCCGCCACGAGGCGGAACGTTGGCGGAACCAATTGAGGATTCTGGCGGGGCTGTTCTGTCGGGGAAACTTCCCTCCCGGAGGGGGAAATCATCGCCATCGTCATCACCAACGCTCCTCTCATCGGGAGAGGGCAATCTCCATCAACATCTTCATCAGCACCATCTCATCTCAAAACCCTAGTTCATCTCTTGTATCCAATTCTTGTCTCCAAGTCCGGGATTGATGCTAGTAGGTTGCTACTAGTGTTAATTACTCCTTGTAGTTGATGCTAGTTGGTTTAATTGGTGGAAGATCATATGTTCAGATCCTATATGCACATTAATACCCCTTTGATTATGAAGATGTTTATGCTTTGTGAGTAGTTACTTTTGTTCCTGAGGACATGGGAGAAGTCTTGCTATTAGTAGTCATGTGAATTTGGTATTCGTTCGATATTTTGATGAGATGTATGTTGTCTCTCCTCTAGTGGTGTTATGTGAATGTCAACTACATGGCACTTCACCATTGTTTGGGCCTAGAGGAAGGCATTGGGAATTAATAAGTAGATGATGGGTTGCTGGAGTGACAGAAGCTTAAACCCTAGTTTATGCGTTGCTACGTAAGGGGCTGATTTGGATCCATATGCTTCATGCTATGGTTAGGTTTATCTTAATACTTTTGTTGTAGTTGCGGATGCTTGCAATAGGGGTTAATCATAAGTGGGATGCTTGTCCAAGTAAGGGCAGTACCCAAGCACCGGTCCACCCACATACCAAATTATCAAAGTACCGAACGCGAATCATATGAACGTGATGAAAACTAGCTTGACGATATTCCCATGTGTCCTCGAGAGCGCTTTACATCATATAAGAGTTTGTCCAGGCTTGTCCTTTGCTACAAAAAGGATTGGGCCACCTTTCTGCACCTTATTTACTTTTGTTACTTGTTGCTCGTTACAAATTATCTTATCACAAAACTATTTGTTACCACTTATTTCAGTACTTGCAGAGAATACCTTGGTGGAAACCGCTTATCATTTCCTTCTGCTCCTCGTTGGGTTCGACACTCTTACTTATCGAAAGGACTATGATAGATCCCCTATACTTGTGGGTCATCAGGTACATTTGTACCGTCATAGCTCATATGATAGAATATTCCATCCTCGAGATCCACAAATATGTCCGGATCTTCCTCATATCCGGGGTCAAGATCTCGGTTGCGATTCTCCGGCTGAGGAGCAAGGTCATGGATCCCCTCGATAGCCTTTCGCCATTCCTGTTATAAGTGGATAAGATACTGCCTGTCAAGAATGATTCAGGGATGGGAGTAAAATTGTGGAGCTGAAGCTTACCCAGCTGGGAGGATTATACATGGAAAATCCATCTCGATATTGGAGACGGGTGAACTCCTCCTTCTCCCCTTTATACAGCTCGGCCAGTATTTTGGCCAGGGCGGCGGGGGTCTTTGGGCCCTTCCGACCATAGCGTGAGGTGTCGTCTTCCCCGTTATAATGCCACATGGGCAGCCCTCTATATTGGAGTGGCTGGACCCCCGCGCTATAGAGATTGCCATTACCTCGACTATTGACAATTCGGACTGGACAAGCATCTTAATCTTGCCCAGCAGCAGGCTGATCTCTGCACTATCCTCTTCCTCGAGGCTCTGAGGACGCCAGCTATGGCGTTTCTTTAGCGGAGCACTTGAAAACTCGGGGAGGCCCATACGGACGGGGTAGGGTAGCGACGTCGTCGATGTAGAACCATTCGGAAGGCCACTCTTCGGAAGCTTTCTTCGACGTGCCGGACAGGTATCCGGTCTCGGCGATGCGCCAAACTTCGGCTCCTCCCCTTCAAAAATTGACCCTCCTTGATTACGAGGGACGAGGAAGAACAGTCTTCTCCATAAATCGAAATGGGCCTTGCAGCCCAGGAATAGCTTGCATAGAGCGGTATAACCCGCAATATGAAGGATAGAGGCGGGAGTGAGACTGTGCAGTTGGAGGCTGTAATACTCCAGCAGACCTCGGAGGAAGGGATGGATCGGAAATCTGACACCTCTTAACAAGAAGGGGACGAAGCATACTCGTTCTCCCTTTGACGGATTGGGGAAGTCCTCCGTTTGATCCCCCCCCCCCTTGAAGGACGTCATCCCTGCTCGTACGGGGACCAAGTATGCGGGGGGAAGAAAGCCCTGTTGACGGTGTCCTGGACTAGGGGGTACTCACCACGTCATCTCCCAATCTGTTAGATTGGGCCGAGGACCCCCATGGCCGTATACTCATGGGCCAGTTCGGACAGCTGCCACATACAAGGAAGATTCCACAAGACTTGGCGATCAAGACAAGGACTCCTCCCCACCGACGTATTTGGCTAGGACTCTTGTTATCCTAGGCCTCGGGTGCATTATATAAACCGAGGCCAGGCTAGTCGATAGAGGATATACAACAATCATACCATAGGCTAGCTTCTAGGGTTTTAGCCTCTACGATCTCGTGGTAGATCAACTCTTGTAATACTCATATCATCAATATCAATCAAGCAGGACGTAGGGTATTACCTCCATAAAGAGGGCCCGAACCTGGGTAAACATCGTGTCCCCTGCCTCCTGTTACCATCGATCCTAGACGCACAGTTCGGGACCCCCTACCCGAGATCCGCCCGTTTTGACACCGACACCTATGTTTGCAGCTTCGCCAGCTGACTGTGGGATACGAAACATCTCTCCCAATCACCCTTTTTGGAGCCGTGGGGACGAGAGGAAGAGCCGGGAGCGCTAGCCATGGCACCTTTGTGGTACGGTCAGGGTGGTATATGCAAAAAATACCCCGACCTCTCGTGTTCGCTCAACACATGGAGACTGAAGTTGTTGATGCACAGAAGCAGAGGGGTACAAAATTAAATGGAAGGCCGAAGACACTACTTGGAAGTCATCGGTGAAGGAACCCGCCTTGCAATGTTGAAGATAATCTATGTGCCGAACACCTCGTCATTGGAGACTGGTTCGGGGGCTACTGAGGGACTCCTGGACTAAGGGGTCCTCGGGCATCCGGCCTGTTAGCCATGGGCCGGACTGATGAGCTATGAAGATATGAAGACCGAAGACTGCACCCGTGTCCGGATGGGACTTTCCTTGGCGTGGAAGGCAAGCTTGGTGGCCAACTATGTAGATTCCTTTCTCTGTAACCGACCTTGTGTAACCCTAGATCCCTCCCATGTCTATATAAACCAGAGGGCTAGGTCCGTAGATACCCCGAATCCTCATAATCATAGCCAGACTAGACCTCTAGGTTTTAGCCATTACGATCTCGTGGTAGATCAACTCTTGTAATACTCATATTCATCAAGATCAATCAAGTAGGACGTAGGGTATTACCTCCATAGAGAGGGCCTGAACCTGGGTAAACATCGTGTCTCCTGTCTCCTGTTACCATCAACCTTAGACGCACAGTCCGAGACCCCCTACCCGAGATCCGCCGGTTTTGATACCGACAAGGACCACATATCGTGGATCATTGATTGTTACCGCACACTACCAAGACACTAACGGTTTGGATATTTGATCCAAGTAGGCCTCTGGCCTTTTTCGCACTAACCACCACACGGGAATAATTATGGGCACTCTACGTCGTACGTATCAGCCAAAAGCTCAATGGACGTTAGCGATGGAGCGACGTGCGCCGGGTTGGACTGCAACGCCTTCTATTGTATAAGGGAGGCTAGTTCTGCTCACCGGCTGCGCATGCAACATGCATGATTGCAAAGGGAGATGGCCCATGACCCCTTCACATTTAGGATGTGGACCGGTATCCTGGCCTCTTTGTTGAGCCTAGGTAGGACTACGGTGTGTTGATCAATCGAGGGCGGTCATGACCTGATGGTTTGTCCGGCCGGAGTTGATCGAGCATGTTGGGTAAGTTGGTGCACCACTGCAGGGAAGTATTCTATCTATTCGAATAGTTGTCTCCATGGTAATGGAAGCTCGGAGTTGTATCCCGATTGATACAACTAGAACTTGATGCCGAGGCATGTAATGGAAATGATGGCTCCGGGATTGTTTTCTTGCATGGAGTCGAGGAAGTGATCTCTGGGCAGTGTTACAAAATACTTACTAATATTATAATATGCCACTCTTATCTCTTCTGATGCTGCAAGATGCTTGGAGCTGCTTGAAGATGCTAGTCTTTGATAGGCTAGGTTTTCCCCTTCTCTTCTGGCATTCTGCAGTTCAGTCCACAAATACTACCCATTTCATTGACATCGATGCATATGTAGTGTAGATCTTTGCTAGCAAGTACTTCGTGTTGGGGAACGCAGTAATTTCAAAAAATAATCCTACGCACATGCAAGATCCATCTCGGTGATGCATAGCAACGAGAGGGGAGAGTGTTGTCCATGTACCCTCGTAGACCGTAAGCGGAAGCGTTATAACAACGAGGTTGATGTAGTCGTACGTCTTCACGACTCGACCGATCCTAGCACCGAAGGTACTGCACCTCTGCGATCTGCACATGTGCAGCTCAGTGATGTCCCATGAACTCTAGATCCAGCTGAGGTCGAGGGAGAGTTCCCTCAGCACGACGGTGTGATTACGATGATGATGAAGTTACCGATGCGGGGCTTTGCCTAAGCTCTAGAACGATATGACCGAGGTGGAAATCTGTGGAGGGGGCACCGCACATGGCTAAAACAATCATCTTCTGTGTTCTAGGGTGCCCCCTCCCCATGTATATAAAGGAGGGAGGGGGAGGCCGCCCGACCCTCCTTGGTGCGCCCCCAAGAGGGGAATCCTACTAGGACTCCAAGTCCTAGTAGGTTTCCACCAAAAGGGAGAGAGGGGGAAGGAAGGAGAGGGAGAGGGGAAAGTAAAAGGGGGGGCGCCCCCCCTTCCTAGCCCAATTCGGACTCAAGGGGGAGGGGGCGGCCTGCCCTGGCCGCCCCTCTCTCTCTCCACTAAGGCCCATGAGGCCCATTAGTTCCCCCAGGGTTTCCGATAATCGTCCGTCACTCCGGTTTTATTCGAAACTTCTCCGGAACACTTCCGGTGTCCGAACATATTCACCCAATATATCAATCTTTATGTCTCGACCATTTCGAGACTCCTCGTCATGTCCATGATCATATCCGGGACTCCAAACTACCTTCGGTACATCAAAACACATAAACTCATAATATCGATCGTCACCAAACGTTAAGCGTGTGGACCCTACAGGTTCGAGAACTACGTAGACATGACCGAGACTCATCTTCGGTCAATAACCAATAGCGGAACCTGGATGCTCATATTGGTTCCTACATATTCTATGAATATCTTTATCGGTCAAACTGCATAACAACATACGTTGTTCCCTTTGTCATCGGTATGTTACTTGCCCGATAATCGATCGTCGGTATCTCAATACCTAGTTCAATCTCGTTACCGGCAAGTCTCTTTACTTGTTCCATAATGCAACATCCCGCAACTAACTCATTAGTCACATTGCTTGCAAGGCTTATAGTGATGTGCATTACCGAGAGGGCCCATAGATACCTCTCCGATACACGACGTGACAAATCCTAATCTCGATCTATGCCAACTCACCAAACACCATCGGAGACACCTGTAGAGTGCTACCTCTTTTAGCACTGGGTTGGTTTCCCCGAAGAGGAAGGGATGATGCAGCAAAGTAGCGTAAGTATTTCCCTCAGTTTTTGAGAACCAAGGTATTAATCCAGTAGGAGGCTACGCGTGAGTCCCTCGTACCTGCACAAAACAAATAAATCCTCGCAACCAACGCAAATAGGGGTTGTCAATCCCTATACGGCCACTTACGAGAGTGAGATCTGATAGATATGATAGGATAAAAAATTTCGTATTTTTATGATAAAGATGCAAAGTAAAATAAAGGCAAAGTAAATAGCAAAGTAAAAAAACTAAGTAGTAGGAGATTGATATGATAAAGATAGACCCGTGGGCCATAGGTTTCACTAGTGGCTTCTCTCAAGAGCATAAGTATTCTACAGTGGGTGAACAAATTACTATTGGGCATAGTTATGAGAATATCTAGGTATGATCATGTATATAGGCATCACGTCCGAGACAAGTAGACCGACTCCTGCCTGCATCTACTACTATTACTCCACTCATCGACCTCTATCCAGCATGCATCTAGAGTATTAAGTTAAAAACAGAGTAACGCCTTAAGCAAGATGACATGATGTAGAGGGATAGACTCATGCAATATGAAGAGAACCCCATCTTGTTATCCTCGATGGCAACAATACAATATGTGCCTTGCTGCCCTTACTGTCGCCGGGAAAGGACACCGCAAGATTGAACCCAAAGCTAAGCACTTCTCCCATTGCAAGAAAGATCAATCTAGTAGGCCAAACCAAACTGATAATTCGAAGAGACTTACAAAGATAATCAATCATACATAAAAGAATTCAGAGAAGATTCAAATATTATTCATAGATAGACTTGATCATAAACCCACAATTCATCGGTCTCAACAAACACATCGCAAAAAGAAGATTACATTGAATGGTTCTCCATAGGAGAGGGGAGAACATTGTATTGAGATCCAAAAAGAGAGAAGAAGCCATCTAGCTACTAACTATGGACCCGTAGGTATGAGGTAAACTACTCACACTTCATCGGAGAGGCTATGGTGTTGATGTAGAAGCCCTCCCTGATCGATGCCCCCTCCGGCAGAGCTCCGGAACAGGCCCCAAGATGGGATCTCGTGGATACAGAAAGTTACGGCGGTGGAGTTAGGGTTTTGGCTCTGTTTCTGATCATTTGGGGGTACGTGGATATATATAGGAGGAAGAAGTACATCGGTGGAGCAACAGGGGGCCCACGAGGGTGGAGAGTGCGCCTGGGGGGGTAGGCGTGCCCCCTACCTCATGGCCTCCTGTTAATTGTCTTGATGTAGGGTCCAAGTCTCCTGAGTTGTATTCGGTGAGAAAATCACGTTCCCGAAGGTTTCATTCCGTTTGGACTCCGTTTGATATTCCTTTTCTTCGAAACCCTAAAACAGGCAAAAACAGCAATTTTGGGCTGGGCCTCTAGTTAATAGGTTAGTCCCAAAAATAATATAAAAGTGGATAATAAAGCCCAATAATGTCCAAAACAGTAGATAATATAGCATGGAGCAATCAAAAATTATGGAGATGTTGGAGACGTATCAAGCATCCCCAAGCTTATATCCTGCTTGTCCTCGAGTAGGTAAATGATAAAAACAGAATTTTTGATGCGGAGTGCTACTTGGCATAATTTTAATATAATTCCTCTTAATTGTGGTATGAATATTCAGATCCGAAAGATTCAAGACAAAAGTTCATATTGACATAAAAATGATAATAATTCAAGCATTCTAACTAAGCAATTATGTCTTCTCAAAATAACATGGCCCAAGAAAGTTCATCCCTACAAAATCATATGGTTTAGTCATGTTTCATTTTCGTCACACAAGAATGCAATCATCATGCACAACCCCGATGACAAGCCAAGCAATTGTTTCATACTTTAGTAATCACAAACCTATAAACTTTCACACAATATATGAGCGCGAGCCATGGACATAGCACTATAGGTGGAATAGAATATAATGAGGGGGGTTATGTGGAGAAGACAAAAAGGAGAAAGTCTCACATCAACGAGGCTAATCAATGGGCTATGGAGATGCCCGCCGATTGATGTTAATGCAAGGAGTAGGGATTGCCATGCAACGGATGCACTAGAGCTATAAATGTATGAAAGCTCAACAAAATAAACTAAGTGGGTGTGCATCCAACTTTCTTCCTCACGAAGACCTAGGGCACTTGAGGAGACCCATTGTTGGAATATACAAGCCAAGTTCTATAATGAAGAATTCCCACTAGTATATGAAAGTTACAAAACAAGAGACTCTCTATCATGAAGATTACGGTGCTACTTTGAAGCACAAGTGTGGCAAAGGATAGTAACATTGTCCCTTCTCTCTTTTTCTCTCATTTTTTTATTTTGGGCCTTTTCTCTTTTTTATGGCCTTTCTCTTTTTTGGGGCCTTCTCTTTTTTGTGGCCTTTTTTTATATTCCTCACTTGGGACAATGCTCTAGAAAATGATGATCATCACACTTCTATTTATTTACAACTTAATGATTACAACTTGATACTAGAACAAAGGATGACTCTATATGAATGCCTCCGGCGGTGTACCGAGATATGCAATGGACCAAGAGTGACATGTATGAAAGAATTATGAACGGTGGATTTGCCACAAATACTATGTCAACTACATGACCATGCTAAGCAATATGACAATGATGAATGTGTCATGATGAACGGAATGATGGAAAGTTGCATGGCAATATATCTCGGAATGGCTATGAAATGCCATAATAGGTAGGTATGTTGGCTATTTTGAGGAAGATATAAGGAGGTTTATGTGTGAAAGAGCATATCATATCACGGGGTTTGGATGCACCGGCGAAGTTTGCACCAACTCCCAATGTGAGAAAGGGCAATGCTCGGTACCGAAGAGGCTAGCAAGGATGGAAGGGTGAGAGTGCGTATAATCCATGGACTCAACATTAGTCATAAAGAACTCATATACTTATTACAAAAATCTACAAGTCATCAAAAAACAAGCACTACGCGCATGCTCCTAGGGGGATAGATTGGTAGGAAAAGACCATCGCTCGTCCTCGACCACCACTCATAAGGAAGACAATCAAAGAAACACCTCATGCTTCAAATTTGTCACACAACGATTACCATACGTGAATGCTACAGGACTTGCAAACTTCAACACAAGTATTTCTCAATTTCACAACTACTCAACTAGCAAAACTTTGCTATTATTACCTCCATGTCTCAAAACAATCATCAAGCATCAAACTTCTCTTAGTGTTCAACACACTCATAAGAAAGTTTTTATTATTAATCTTGCATACCAAGCATATTAGGATTTTAAACAAATTACCAATGTATTAAGATTCTCAAAATAATCTAAGTGAAGCATGAGAGATCAATATTTTCTATAAAACAAATCCACCACCGTGCTCTAAAAGATATAAGTGAAGCACTAGAGCAAAATTATATAACTCAAAAGATATAAGCGAAGCACATAGAGTATTCTAACAAATTCCAAATCATGTATGGCTCTCTCAAAAGGTGCGTACAGTAAGGATGATTGTGGTAAACTAATAAGCAAAGACTCAAATAATACAGGACGCTCCAAGCAAAACACATATCATGTGGCGAATAAAAATTAAGCTCCAAGTAAAGTTACCGATAGAAGTAGACGAAAGAGGGGATGCCTTCCGGGGCATCCCCAAGCTTTGGCTTTTAGGTGTCCTTTGATTATCTTGGGAGTGCCATGGGCATCCCCAAGCTTAGGCTCTTGCCACTCCTTGTTCCATAATCCATCAAATCTTTACCCAAAACTTAAAAACTTCACAACACAAAACTTAAAGTATAAAAACTCATGAGCTCCGTTAGCGAAAGAAAACAAAAGACCACTTCAAGGTACTGTAATGAACTAATTCTTTATTTATATGGGTATTATACCTACTGTATTCCAACTTCTCTATGATTTATAAACTAATTTACTAGCCATAGATTCATCAAAATAAGCAAACAACACATGCAAAACAGAATCTGTCAAAAACTGGAAAGTCTGTAGTAATCTGTAGCTAGCGCAATATATGGAACCCCAAAAATTCTAAAATAAATTTCTGGACGTGAGGAATTTATCTATTAATCATATTCAAAAAGAATTAACTAAATATCACTTTACAAATAAAAATGAAAGCAGTTCTCGTGAGCGCTAAAGTTTCTGTGTTTTACAGCAAGTTCAACAAGACTTTCCCCAAGTCTTCCCAATGGTTCTACTTGGCACAAACACTAATTAAACACAAAAACACAACCAAAACAGAGGTTAAATAAATTATTTATTACTAAACAGGATCAAAAATCAAGGAATAAAAATAAAATTGGGTTGCCTCCCAGCAAGCGCTATCGTTTAACGCCCCTAGCTAGGCATAACAAGGAAGAATAGATCTAGGTTTTGCCATCTTTGGTAGGCAATCCATAAGTGGCTCTCATAATAGATTGATAAGGTAATTTAATTTTCTTTCTAGGAAATTGTTACATGCCTTTCCTTAATGGAAATTGGAATCTAATATTTCCTTCCTTCATATCAATAATTGCACCAACCGTTCTAAGGAAAGGTCTACCAAGAATAACAGGACATGAAGGATTGCAATCTATGTCAAGAACAATAAAATCTATGGGCACATAATTACTATTTGCAACAATAAGAACATCATTAATTCTTCCCATAGGTTTCTTAATAGTGGAATCCCCTAGGTGTAAGTTTAGAGAGCAATCATCAAAATCAAGGAAAGCTAACAAATCACACACGGTCTTTGGAATCGTGGAAACACTAGCACCCAAATCACATAAAGCATAGCATTCATGATATTTAATTTTAATTTTAATAGTTGGTTCCCACTCATCATAAAGTTTTCTAGGGATAGAAACTTCCAATTCAAGTTTTTCTTCATAAGATTGCACCAAGGCATCAACGATATGTTTAGTAAACGCTTTATTTTGACTATAAGCGTGAGGAGAATTTAGCACAGATTGCAACAAGGAAATACAATCAATCAAAGAGCAATTTTCATAGTTAAATTCCTTGAAATCCATAATAGTGGGTTTAGCAATATCTAGGGTTTTAATTTCTTCAATCCCACTTTTATCAATTTTAGCATCAAGATCAAAAGATTCAGAATTCTTGGAACGCCTTCTAGGTAAAGGTGGATCATATTCAGTCCCATCATTATCAAGATTCATATTGCAAAACAAAGATTTAATAGGGGACACATCAATAACTTTTAGATCTTCATCATTATTTTCATAGGAACTAGAAGAACACGCTTTTATAAAGGCATATTTCTTCTTTTGCATGTCACATAAATCAACGAAGCTATTTAGATGGGTAGCGGCATCTTCACTAGGAAGGCCGGAGAACAGATATTTCATGACAAGATTCAGCAAAGCAGCATTAATTTCACAAGATTCAACATCGGTAAGAGGAGCAATCGGAGTGCTAATAAAATCATTGTTGTTGGTATTGGTGAAGTCACACAATTTATTATTATCTTGAGCCATCATGATAAGCAAGCAAACTAACACACAAGCAAACAAAAAGCAAACGGGAAAAAGAGGCAAATAGAGAAAGAGAGGGAGGATAGAGAGAGAGGGCGAATAAAGCGGCAAGGGTGAATTGGGGGGAGAGGAAAACGAGAGGCAAATGGCAAATAATGAAATGCGAGAGATAACGGTATGTGATGGCTACTTGGTTTGTTGACTTTTGCATAGACCTCCCCTGCAACGACGCCAGAAATCCTTCTTGCTACCTCCTTCAGCACTGCGTTGGTTTTCCCCGAAGAGGAAGGGATGATGCAGCAAATAGCGTCAGTATTTCCCTCAGTTGTTGAGAAGCAAGGTATCAATTCAGAAGGAGGCTATGCGCGAGTCCCTCGTACATGCACAAAACAAATAAATCCTCACAACCAACGCAAATAGGGGTTGTCAATCCCTATAGGGCCACTTACGAGAGTGAGATCTGATAGATATGATAAGATAATATTTTTGGTATTTTTATGATAAAGGTGCAAAGTAAAATAAAGGCAAAGTAAATAGCAAAGTAAATAACTAAGTAGTAGGAGATTGATATGATAAAGATAGACCCGGGGGCCATAGGTTTCACTAGTGGCTTCTCTCAAGAGCATAAGTATTCTACGGTGGGTGAACAAATTACTATTGAGCAATTGACAGAACTGAGCATAGTTATGAGAATATCTAGGTATGATCATGTATATAGGCATCACGTCCGAGACAAGTAGACCGACTCCTACCTGCATCTACTACTATTACTCCACTCATCGACCGCTATCCAGCATGCATCTAGAGTATGAAGTTAAAATCAAAGTAATGCGTTAATAAAGATGACATGATGTAGAGGGAGAGACTCATGCAATATGAAGAAAACCCCATCTTGTTATCCTCGATGGCAACAATACAATACGTGCCTTGCCGCCCTTACTGTCACCGGGAAAGGACACCGCAAGATTGAACCCAAAGCTAAGCACTTCTCTCATTGCAACAAAGATCAATCTAGTAGGCCAAACCAAACTGATAATTCGAAGAGACTTGCAAATATAACCAATCATACATAAAAGAATTCAGAGAAGATTCAAATATTATTCATAGATAGACTTGATCATAAACCCACAATTCATCGGTCTCAACAAACACACTGCAAAAAGAAGATTACATCAAATGGTTCTCCACAAGAGTGGGGGAGAACATTGTATTGAGATCCAAAAAGAGAGAAGAAGCCATCTAGCTACTAACTATGGACCCGTAGGTCTGAGGTAAACTACTCACACTTCATCGGAGAGGCTATGGTGTTGATGTAGAAGCCCTCCCTGATCGATGCCCCCTCCGGCGGAGCTCCGGAACAGGCCCCAAGATGGGATCTCGTGGATACAGAAAGTTACGGCAGTGGAATTAGGGTTTTGGCTCTGTTTCTGATCGTTTGGGGGTACGTGGATATATATAGGAGGAAGAAGTACCTCGGTGGAGCAACAGGGGGCCCACGAGGGTGGAGGGCGCGCCTGGGGGGGTAGGCGCGCCCCCTACCTCGTGGCCTCCTATTAATTGTCTTGACGTAGGGTCCAAGTCTCCTGAGTTGTATTCGGTGAGAAA
The DNA here is from genome assembly GCF_002162155.2 of Triticum dicoccoides. NCBI lineage: Eukaryota > Viridiplantae > Streptophyta > Magnoliopsida > Poales > Poaceae > Triticum > Triticum dicoccoides. The sequence continues at coordinate 590,390,645 of NC_041392.1, read as the reverse complement.
ATCACGTTCCCGAAGGTTTCATTCCGTTTGGACTCCGTTTGATATTCCTTTTCTTCGAAACCCTAAAATAGGCAAAAAATAGCAATTTTGGGCTGGGCCTCTGGTTGATAGGTTAGTCCCAAAAATAATATAAAAGTGGATAATAAAGCCCAATAATGTCTAAAATAGTAGATAATATAGCATGGAGCAATCAAAAATTATAGATACGTTGGATACGTATCATAGAGCATCTTTATAGTCACCCAGTTACGTTGTGAAGTTTGATAGCACACTAAGTGTTCCTCCGGTATTCGGGAGTGGCATAATCTCATAGTCATAGCAACAAACTAAACGATCATCGTGCTAAGCTAACGGATGGGTCAAGTCAATCACATCATTCTCTAATGATGTGATCCCGTTCATCAGATGAAAACTCTTGTCCATGGCTAGGAACTTAACCGTCTTTGATTAACGAGCTAGTCAAGTAGAGGCATACTAGTGACACTCTGTTTGTCTATTTATTCACACATGTAGTAAGTTTCCGTAATACAATTCTAGCATGAATAATAAACATTTATCATGATATAAGTAAATATAAATAACAACTTTATTATTGCCTCTAGGACATATTTCCTTTAGTCTCCCACTTGCACTACAGTCAATAATCTAGATTACATTGTAATGATTCTAACACCCTGGAGTCTTGGTGATGATCATGTTTTGCTCATGAGAGAGGCTTAGTCAATGGGTCTGCAACATTTAGATCCGTATGTATCTTGCAAATCTCTATGTCTCCCTCCTTGACTTGATCGCGGATGGAATTGAAGCGCCTCTTGATGTGCTTGGTTCTCTTGTGAAATCTGGATTCCTTTGCCAAGGCAATTGCACCAGTATTGTCACAAAAGATTTTTCATTGGACCTGATGCACTAGGTATGACACCTAGATCAGATATGAACTCCTTCATCCAGACTCCTTCATTTGCTTCTTCCGAAGTAGCTATGTACTCCACTTCACACGTAGATCCCGCCACGGCGCTCTGCTTGGAACTGCACCAACTGACAGCTCCACCATTCAATAAAAATACGTATCCGGTTTGTGACTTAGAGTCATCCAGATCAGTGTCAAAGCTTTCATCGACGTAACCATTTACGACAAGCTCTTTGTCACCTCCATAAACGAGAAACATATCCTTAGTCCTTTTCAAGTATTTCAGGATGTTCTTGACCGTTGTCGAGTGATCCACTCCTGTATTACTTTGTTACCTCCCTGCTAAACTAATAGCAAGGCACACATCAGGTCTGGCACACAGCATTGCATACATGATAGAACCTATGGCTGAAGCATAGGGAATGACTTTCATTTTCTCTCTATCTTCTGCAGTGGTCGGGCATTGAGTCTGACTCAACTTCACACCTTGTAATACAGGCAAGAACCCTTTCTTTGCTTGATCCATTTTGAACTTCTTCAAAACTTTATCAAGGTATGTTCTTTGTGAAAGTCCAATTAAGCGTCTTGATCTATCTCTATAGATCTTGATGCCCAATATATAAGTAGCTTCACCGAGGTCTTTCATTGAAAAATTCTTATTCGAGTATCCTTTTATGCTATTCAGAAATTCAGTATCATTTCCGATCAACAATATGTCATCTAGATATAATATCATAAATGCTATAGAGCTCCCACTCACTTTCTTGTAAATACAGGCTTCTCCAAAAGTCTGTATAAAACCATATGCTTTGATCACACTATCAAAGCGTATATTCCAACTCCGAGAGTCTTGCACCAGTCCATAAATGGATCGCTAGAGCTCACACTTTGTTAGCACCTTTTGGATCGACAAAACCTTCTGTTTACATCATATACAACTCTTCTTTAAGATATCCATTAAGGAATGCAGTTTTGACATCCATTTGCCAAATTTCATAATCATAAAATGCGACAATTGCTAACATGATTCGGACGGACTTAAGCATCGCTACGGGTGAGAAGGTCTCATCGTAGTCAACTCCTTGAACTTGTCGAAAACCTTTTGCAACAAGTAGAGCTTTGTAGACAGTAACATTACCGTCAGCGTCAGTCTTCTTCTTGAAGATCCATTTATTCTCTATGGCTTGCCGATCATCGGGCAAGTCAACCAAAGTACACACTTTGTTCTCATACATGGATCCCATCTCAGATTTCATGGCCTCAAGACATTTTGCGGAATCTGGGCTCATCATCGCTTCCTCATAGTTCATAGGTTCGTCATGGTCAAGTAACATGACCTCTAGAACAGGATTATCGTACCACTCTGGTGCGGATCTTACTCTGGTAGACCTACGAGTTTCGGTACTAACTTGATCAGAAGTTTCATGATCATCATCATTAGCTTCCTCAGTTACTAGTGTAGGAATCACTGGAACTAGTTTCTGTGATGAACTACTTTCCAATAAGGGAGCAGGTACGGTTACTTCATCAAGTTTCACTTTCCTCCCACTCACTTCTTTCGAGAGAAACTCCTTCTCTAGAAAGGATCCATTATTAGCAACAAATATCTTGCCTTCGGATCTGTGATAGAAGGTGTACCCAACAGTCTCCTTTGGTTATCCTATGAAGACACATTTCTCCGATTTGGGTTTGAGCTTATCAGGTTGAAGCTTTTTCACATAAGCATCACAGCCCCAAACTTGAAGAAACGACAACTTGGGTTTCTAGCCAATCCATGGTTCATAAGTGATACGTCTCCATCATATCTACTTTCCCAAACACTTTTGACCTTGTTTTGGACTCTAACTTGCATGATTTGAATGGAACTAACCAGACTGATGCTATTTTCAGCAGAATTGCCATGGTGTTATTTTTGTGCAGAAATAAAAGTTCTCGGAATGACTTGGCACAAACAGTAATTAAAACATAAAACCACATCTAAATAGAGGCTAGATGAATTATTTATTACTAAATAGGAACAAAAAGCAAAGAACAAAAATAAAATTGGGTTGCCTCCCAACAAGCGCTTTCGTTTAACGCCCGTAGCTAGGCATGATGATTTCAATGATGCTCACATAAAAGATAAGAATTAAAACATAAAGAGAGCATCATGAAGAATATGACTAGAACATTTAAGTCTAACCCACTTCCTATGCATAGGGATTTTGTGAGCAAACAATTTATGGGAACAATAATCAACTAGCATAGGAAAGCAAAACAAGCATAACTTCAAGATTTTAAGCGCATAGAGAGGAAACTTGATATTATTGCAATTCCTACAAGCATATATTCCTCCCTCGTAATAATTTTCTGTAGCATCATGAATGAATTCAACAATATAACTAGCATTTTTTTCATGATCTACAACCATAGAATTTTTATTACTCTCCACATAAGCAAAATTCTTCTCATTCATAATAGTGGGAGCAAACTCAACAAAATAACTATCATGTGAGGCATAATCCAATTGAAAACTAAAATCATGATGACAAGTTTCATGGTTATCATTATTCTTTATAGCATACATGTCATCACAATAATCATCATAGATAGCAACTTTGTTCTCATAATCAATTGGAACCTCTTCCGAAATAGTGGATTCATCACTAAATAAAGTCATGACCTCTCCAAATCCACTTTCATCAATATAATCATCATAAATAGGAGGCATGATTTCATCATAATAAATTTGCTCATCAAAACTTGGGGGACAAAAAACATCATCTTCATCAAACATAGCTTCCCCAAGCTTGTGGCTTTGCATATCATTAGCATCATGGATATTCAATGAATTCGTACTAACAACATTGCAATCATGCTCATCATTAAAATATTTAGTGCCAGACATTCTAATGCATTCTTCTTCTAACACTTTGGCACAATTATCGTAATCCTAATTTTCATGAAAGACATTAAAAAGATGAAGCATATGAGGTACCCTCAATTCCATTTTTTTTAAATTTCTTTTATAAACTAAACTAGTGATAAAACAAGAAACTAAAAGATTCGATTGCAAGATCTAAAGATATACCTTCAAGCACTAACCCCCCCCCGGCAACGACGCCAGAAAAGAGCTTGATGTCTACTACACAACCTTCTTCTTGTAGACGTTGTTGGGCCTCCAAGTGCAGAGGTTGTAGGACAGTAGCAAATTTCCCTCAAGTGGATGACCTAAGGTTTATCCATCCGTGGGAGGCGTAGGATGAAGATGGTCTCTCTCAAACTGTGATGCCCCGAGACCGATGCACCAGGTGTCTTCCAGTTATTCGCTGTCGTTGCCATGTCATTTTCTTGTGTGTCGCTCTTGCCATGTCATCATGTGCATTGCATCATCATGTTTTCAAAACTTGCATTCGCCCGGGTTCCCCCAGTTCTTTTCGTTGTCCGTTCTGAGCCCAGACACACTTGCACGCGCCCGCGACACATCCGAAATATTATTTTATAAGTGGCCGGAAAATGTTCTCAGAATGGGTTGAAAGTTGGCATGCGATGTTCTTATGTTGTTAGGAGGTCTCCTGCCAAGTTTCATTGCATTCGGATCCGTTTGATGCCCCAACGTTAAACTATAGCGGCATTATAGTCGGGCACACGTCGGACGTTTTCGGTCTCCGAAAACTGTTGCCGGGCTTTCCCTCTCTTTCCTCTCTAGTCCGTCTGCACGGTCCGCTATCACCGACAGGCCCCGAAACCCCTCTTTGCACAGTGCACCGACCCCTCACGTGCGTGTCCGAAACATCCCCGGACCCGACCCGGGCAGTCATCACCGTTGTGTCCAGATCATCCCCAAACATCAACGAAACATCACCGTTATCTTTTTTGGACTCCCTAGCTATTTTTTTCGCGACCATCCAATTAAAATCAAAGGGACCAAATGACCCTACCAAAATTCCACTTGCCATATATTAGACCACCCCCTAACCAAATCAGTCTAACCCTAGCCTAACCCAGTCCCATCCGCGCCGCCACCGCTCTCATTCTTCCCCTCAGGATCCATCCCCACCAACCGCAGCCTCTAACCAGATCCCTGATTTTCCGCGCAGCCGCCCGAGCATCTCGATGGATCGAGTGCTTTGCCTCCAAGCACAGCCTCCCCTGCTCATGCCCCGAGCCTCCCGTCGTCCAGGAGCACGAGCTCCATCGCCTCACTGCCACTAGCAGGAGCATCCCCATCGTCGGCCTCCAGGACCTCTGCTCCTCCTCTCTGTCTTCTTCTCCTCCCTCTCGCGATTTCTTCTCTCTCATGCATCTCTCTCTCAGGAACCCCACGCCATGGATGGGTGAGCCCCGCACCGAGCTCCTCAAGTCCTTCTGCAGCAGCAGGAGCTTCCACCGCCGCGCCATGTTGCCCTCCTCTGCTTCTCCTTCGTCGGAACCACACCATCCTGCCGTCCCGCTGGAGTCCTCAGCTCGCCGGAGTAGCGCCAAGTACCCCTGCATCGCCTGTGCGTTGAAGGCACCTCTACCTCACCCGCCAGCCTCGTCTGCTTCATCTACGAACCAGCTCCTCTGACCGATCCCCGCATTGACCCTATCGATTGCCCGTGTGAACCTCCTGCGCCAAGCCAACCAGGCCGATCCGGTCTCTAGCCGTCCCCGCCGCCGAGTTTCCCTGCTTCGTGCCTCTACTCGCGCCGCTGCCAGATCGAGCGAGCGAGGAGAGCGCTCGCGTTGACCGCAGCCCAACTGCCCACTCACCCGAACTGGGCCTTGGCCCATGGTGAGACACCCCCTCCCCCCCCAGCAGCGCCTCTTTTGTTTTTTTCAGTGGCCCAACTTGCACCAGTTTCGGCCCATAGATGTTTTTTTAGTTCTGTGATTTTACTAATTTTCCTTCACATGCATAATTACAGAATATGCCATCATTTTAAAAATGCTCACACCTAAATAACCGTGCATCGGATTTAAACAAACTTAACATGAAAGTTGCTTAGAATTTTGTGTAGTTTCATAATATGTCTTTTTCATCCATGTTTAAAATGTTTAAAATGTTGTTTGTGTAATTTTTCCCATATGCCATGCTAAAATGATTTACTTCATAACTATTTAACCGTAGCTCCAAATTTAATAATCTTTATATGTAAATGGGGTAGAAAAGTGCATAGTTTAACATGGTTCACATTCTTTGCATGTTTAACAACCATGAAATTGTGTTTAGGGCAGAACAGTACAAAATCCATAAATTGCACATGAGGATTTTTCTGGACTTGTTGCTCGTTGTTCCGGCCTCATTTAAACTTGTCTAGATAGGTAGTTTTTCATATGCTTCACCCTCTTGCCATGTTTAACAACATTTAATATTGTTGGGTACATAAACAAGATCGAACTAAATAAGTCACATGGTGTTTCGTCAATATGCAACAGAGTTGCATATGGAGCTCCACTGAATTTGTAGGGTTGATTGAGCACTTTGCCATGACATGCTTCATTAAACCGGACATGCATCATACTTGGTTGTGCATCATGCCATGTTCATGTGTTGGTTTTTTACTATGTTGCTTGTTTCTTTACGGGTTGCTTCTCTCGTTAGCTTCGGTTCCGTTTCGGAGTTGTGAGGATCCGTTCGACTATGTCCGTTTGTCTTCTTCATGGACCCATTCTTCTTCCTTGCAGGATCTCAGGCAAGATGACCATACCCTCGAAATCACTTCTATCTTTGCTTGCTAGTTGCTCGGCCTATTGCTATGCCGCGATACCTACCACTTGCTATATGATGCCTCCCATATTGCCATGTCAAGCCTCTAACCCACCTTTCCTAGCAAACCGTTGTTTGGCTATGTTACCGCTTTGCTCAGCCCCTCTTATAGCATTGCTAGTTGTAGGTGAAGATTGAAGTTTGTTCCTTGTTGGAACATGTTTATTGTTGGGATATCACAATATCTCTTATTTAATTAATGCATCTTTATACTTGGTAAAGGGTGGAAGGCTCGGCCTTATGCCTGGTGTTTTGTTCCACTCTTGCCGCCCTAGTTTCCGTCATACCGGTGTTATGTTCCTGGATTTTGCGTTCCTTACGCGGTTGGGTTATAATGGGAACCCCTTGAAAGTTCGCCTTGAATAAAACTCCTCCAGCAAGGCCCAACCTTGGTTTTACCATTTGCCACCTAAGCCTTTTTCCCTTGGGTTCTGCAGACTCAAGGGTCATCTTTATTTTAAACCCCCCAGGCCAGTGCTCCTCTGAGTGTTGGTCCAAACTAGAGCACCGTGTAGGGCCATCCCTTGGCAACTTGGGTTACGTCGGCTCCTGTATGCTTAGCTTATCCAGTGTGCCCTGAGAACGAGATATGTGCAGTTGCTATCGGGATTTGTCGGCATAGCGGGTGGTCTTGCTTGTCTTGTTTTACCATTGTCAAGATGTCTCGTCCTGGGAGAAGGAATATCCTTCATTGACCGTGAGAGCTTGTGATGGGCTAAGTTGGGACACCCCTGCAGGGTTTTGAAGTTTTGAAAGCCGTGCCCGCAGTTATGGGCAGATGGGAATTTGTTAATGTCCGGTTGTAGAGAACTTAACAGTTAACTTAATTAAAATGCATCAACCACGTGTGTAGCCGTGATGGTCTCTTTCCGGCGGATTTCGGGAAGTGAACACGGTTTTGGTGTTATGCTTGAACGTAAGTAGTTTCAGGATCACTTCTTGATAACGTCTAGTTCACGACCGTGCTTTGCTTATCTTCTTGCTCTCATTTGCGTAAGTTAGTCACCATATATGCTATTGCTTGCTGCAGCTCCACCTCACTACCTTCTTCCTACCCATAAGCTTAAATAGTCTTGATCGCGAGGGTGTGAGATTGCTAAGTCCACGTGACTCACAGATTACTTCCAAAACCAACTGCAGGTGCCGATGATGACCGTGCAGGTGATGCAACCGAGCTCAAGGAGGAGCTTGATGAAGATCGTGTTCGTTGTGTTGTTTCGTTTCCAGTCGATCAGTAGTGGAGCCTAGTTGGGGCGATAGGGGACCTATTGCATTAGGGGTAGTCATTCTTTATTTGGTTCCGTAGTCGGACCTTGATTGTAATTCTGGATGATGTAATGCTATTTTATGTATTGTGTGAAGTGGAGATTGTAAGCAATCTCTTTATCTCTTTCTTATTCAGTACATGGGATGTGTAAAGATTACCCCTCTTGTGACATGCCTACAATGCGGTTATGCCTCCAAGTCGTGCTTCGACACGTGGGAGATATAGCAGCATCGTGGGTGTTACAACTTGGTAATCAGAGCCTTCCCCGACTTAGGAGCCCCCTGCTTGATCGAATCGCTGGCGTTGTTGAGTCTAGAAAAATGTTTTGAGTCTTTTAGGATTATATATATCGGAGAGTAGGATTCTTTTTACTCCTCAGTCCCTTCGTCGCTCTGGTGAGGCCTCCTGACGTAGAGTTTTGACTCTTCTCTCCTCAAATTTCACTTAAAAAATTTAGGATCACGCGGGTATCTTGGAATCGTTCCGATGGTTTTGTGACGACAATATTGTTCTTGGTGCCTCCTGACATTTAGGGGTTGTGGCAGTGTCCCGGGGAGTTGAGCTCCGAGGTGTTGTCGTCACAATTTTATCGTTGTAGTTCTGGAATACCTGAGTTTGGCTGACATCGAAAATCTCTTTTATGCAGTTGTTGATGAGATAACCTCGATGCCACCCAGTACTGGGGCGGGAGTTCCGGAGTATTGCCATAACTCATATAACGGATGCTTTTCGAAGGTTGAGGTAAATGATTTCTGAAGGTTTCTTGGTTATGTGTTGAAGGATGGATACAGCTGGATGTAGGATTTGCTAGTTTGGGTGAGATATTATGCTTCCCATGTATCCCCAACACCTGATTGCATAACCTGAAAGTTTCGGGAGTTTATAAGTGGGAATTCAAGTAGCTCCTAGGATATCTTTCCGACAGATGTATGATATGAAATTGGGGTTCGACGTCTAGTGGTCCGCCTATCCACGGTTGGTTTTACAGTGGTCTCGTTGTGTCTTAAAGAGTCCTTGGCTATGCTGACTCGGGGACGCTTCGTATGTCATGTGCACTGCCTTGTACATGATGGTGTTGTACGATCGAGCCCGTGTGGGCCCCACCACAAAAACTTCGGATGAAATCTCTATCATATGTTTGTTCCGGCTTTTTCTGCAAGCCAATCCTTTGTTTTGTTTTGAGTTGTGGTATTCGAGTTGCTTCAATGTCAAGTGTTGATTCCATACCTTTCCTAAGCGGTGTTCTCATATCTCTATGTGAGTACTAATCCTTCATGATAATCGAGGTTGTCTTTTCAATTCTTTCCAACCGGCGTGCTTCTCTGCTAGTGGATCCGATCATTTTTCAACCGCAAGTTCAACTCTAAGTATTCTCATCGGTGTTTGTTTCATCCGTCCCATGTTGTCTTTGTTTTTCCCACCCTCCCACCCTTTTTCTTCGAGGACTCAGATATCTTAATCAAGTATACATTTGATTCATGTGAACTTTCTTCTTTCCTTTCCTTCAATGTTCTTAACCCGTGATTTCTCGTGGAGATACTAACGGAGCTTCAAGTTCATCATTCCTCGTTCTCTTTACTCTTCGGTGGATTCAATTCAAGCTTTGTTGATCATATCTTTTCCTCGTTTCAAATGCTTTCTTATGCCGGTGCACCTCTTGATCATCCACTTCTCGCCATTCATTTATTCTGGAGTGCTGAAGATATCTCAGAAGGCTCGTTTTGTCATTCAAGATCCGTTCAAGCTATTTGGAGGTTATTATCTCATTCAAGTCACTTAATTCAACCGGTGCAATCTCCCTTTCAAGCAATCTCTTCAACGGTGTTTCTTTTGAGTGGGCCCTAACCCATAGGTTTTTCCCATGATCTTAACTAACTCTTCTAATTTTCCCAGAGTTATTCTCGAATTCATTTCAAAGTTTGATGTAAGAATGAATTATCATCAGTCAAATGCCTTTCTCCAAGATCTTTCAAATTATTTTCATCGTTGGTTCAACCTTTCTAATTTTTCATCCCGGGGTATCTCAAAAATTCGTGGTGGTCTCTCTCATTGTCTTTCTCAACATTTGAAGACTGAAGAAGAGTTTCTCTTCAATCTTACCCGTTCTTCCAAAGATTCATGGCTATAGCTTGTTGCCATCCTCTCATAATTGTTTTCGATTGTGAGAATTCTTTTCATCCTTCCAGAGCAATTCATGAGTCTTTTCAGTTTGATTCTCCGAAGCCCATCATCTCAGATTATTCATTCCGTCTTTCAGCTCTCGATCTCCAAATCTTACCGGTGCATCATGCAAGTATTCTCTAGTTAGTTCATGATCTCTCTGTTCACTTGTATCTAAATTCTCTCAAGCATCTTAATTCATTTGCTAATTCTTCCAGGTATTTCTTTATCTTTTCTTCTATCATTTTCAATTCTTATGGTGGTTTGTTCAAGTTTCTTCTTCCTTCATTTTCATATCAATTCATTTGTTGTTTCAATCTTATCGGCGGATCGTTGAAGTCTTTTCTCAAGTTTGCGCTATATCTATCTTAATCCTTTCAACGAGAATAAGAAGTATGACAAGTTCGTTGCTTCATCAATTTAAACTGGTGAAGGATATGCATAACATAATTCTTATTATTGTTCATCCAAGTGATCTAATTTCTTCTTTCCGGAGTGGTTCATCATATCACATTCTCGGTTCGAGATGCTTCATCTTTCTTTTCCGGAGTTCCAAGTTTTTTCGCATTATCTAGTCGTGAAGATTCATCTAAACCATTGCAAGGCTTCACCTTATATTCTCAACTTCTCTTTCATTTGATCTTCTTTTTGTTACCGGAGTTCTTCATGGAGGCTCTACATGATGGTTCATCAAGGATTTAATTCCTTCTTGAAGTGTTCATTGAGATTCTTTCCAGAGGAGTTCAAGCATTCTTCATCTAGCATTCCGAAGTGCGATTCTTTCATATCTCATCTTTTGAGGTGGTGTTATGTCATTGTTGATAATTTCCCTTCGTGTTTCATGATTCACATGTTTTCAAGAGTGACATATCTAAATCCATCATTTTCTCTTCGCTCAAGACATCTTTTCAACCAATTAATCTCGTCATTGAAGTTATCTTGGGTTATATTTCACCTAAAGCTTTCCTTAAGGATTGTTGCTATTTACGGTGCTTATAAATTACCCAAGTTCTTCTTTTATCCTCCCGGTGAAATAGTTTCTCGTCTCCTTGTTCTTATCAATCCAATCTTTTTTTCTGTGAGTGGCAGGTTGTCACCTCATAATTTTGAGATGTTCTCCATAAGCCCACTACAAGCTTACTCTTTTTGTTGTTGGTTTTCCAACAACTCCGTTCGACCCTTCTCCTAAGGATGCCTTTTCAAGCTCAATTGTGGCAGAAGTTGGCATTTTCTTCTCCATTCTTTTATTTCAATTATATATCTTCTATTCTTTCTCCCGGAGGCTTTGTGATGTTGCACTCTTCGACCCATCATCTCATTTGTTGTCAAAGATCATGTTCTTTCCTTTTGCTTATCCATTCAACCGGCGTGTCGTTTTTTCATTCGATCTCTCTCACCTTATCAAGTTTTTTCCTCCATTCTCAACCGGAGTGATGTCTGAAATCTTTCTTACCCCCTTGTGCCATTCTTTCAATAGTTCTAGAGGCAGTGTGTTGTTGCTTTCATCAAGTATCCTCTCATCTTGTCAAGATCATATTCTATGCCTTCCTTTTCCAACCGGAGTGTTATCGTAATTGATCTTTATCGTTCCTTGTACATCTCGTTTCTACTGGAGTGCTTGCATGTACGTCTTGTCCATTGCAACCAATTTCTTATGTCTTTCAACCTACAAGGTTCTAGTAATGATTGCTTGTTCCTCTTTTCCTAACAGAGTGTTTTCAACTGTGTGCATCTTCGTTGTAGTCTTTCGTTCAATCTGTTCAATCTCTCAAGGCTCATGGTTTCACTCGTTTGTCAAAGAAGCAACTTAGTTTTACCTCTTCTCTTCCTCTTCCATTCCTCTCCGGTGCCATCCTAGATCTCGGGACGAGATCATCTCATAGTGGTGGAGTGTTGTGACGCCCCGAGACCGATGCGCCAGGTTACTTCCAGTTATTCGCTGTCGTTGCCATGTCATTTGCTTGTGTGTCACTTCTTGCCATGTCACCATGTGCATTGCATCATCATGTTTTCAAAACTTGCATTCACCCGGGTTCCCCCAGTTCTTTTCGTTGTCCGTTCTGAGCCCAGACACACTTGCACGCGCCCTCGGCACATCCGAAATATTATTTTATAAGTGGCCGGAAAATGTTCTCGGAATGGGTTGAAAGTTGGCATGCGGTGTTGTTATGTTGTTAGTAGGTCGCCTGGCAAGTTTCATCGCATTCGGAGTCCGTTTGGCGCCCCAACGTTAAACTATAGCGACATTATAGTCACGCACACGTCGGACGTTTTCGGTCTCCGAAAACTGTTGTCGGGCTTTCCCTCTCTTTCCTCTCTAGTACGTCTGCACAGTCCGCTATCACCGCCAGGCCCCGAAACCCCTCTTTGCACAATGCACCAACCCCTCACGTGCGCGTCCGAAACTTCCCCGGACCCGACCCGGGCAGTCGTCACCGTTGTGTCCAGATCATCCCCAAACATCTACAAAACATCACCGTTTTCTTATTTGGACTCCCTAGCTTTTTTTGTGACCGTCCGATTAAAATCAAACGGACCAAATGCCCCTACCAAAATTCCACTTGCCATATATTAGACCACCCCCCAACCAAATCAGTCTAACCCTAGCCTAACCCAGTCCCATCCGCGCCGCCACCGCTCTCATTCTTCCCCTCGGGATCCATCCCCACCAACCGCAGCCTCCGACCAGATCCCTGATTTTTCACACAGCCGCCCGAGCATCTCGATGGATCGAGTGCTTCGCCTCCAAGCACAGCCTCCCCTGCTCAAGCCACGAGCCTCCCGTCGTCCAGGAGCACGAGCTCCATCGCCTCGCTGCCACTAGCAGGAGCATCCCCATCGCCGGCCTCCAGGACCTCTGCTCCTCCTCTCTGTCTTCTTCTCCTCCCTCTCTCAATTTCTTCTCTCTCATGCATCTCTCTCTCAGGAACCCCACGCCTCGGATGGGTGAGCCCCGCGTCGAGCTCCTCAAGTCCTGCTACAGCAGAAGGAGCTTCCGCCGCCGCGCCATGTTGCCCTCCTGTGCTTCTCCTTCACCGGAATCACACCATCCTGCCATCCCGCCAGAGTCCTCAGCTTGCCGGAGTAGCGCCAAATACCCCTGCATCACCCGTGCGTTGAAGGCACCTCTGCCTCGCCCGCCAGCCTCGTCTGCTTCATCTACGAACCAGCTCCTCTGACCGATCCCCGCGTTGACTCTGTCGAGTGCCCGTGTGGACCTCCTGTGCCAAGCCAACCAGGCAGATCCGGTCTCTAGCCGTTCCAGCCGCCGAGTTTCCCTGCTTCGTGCCTCTGCTCACGCCGCTGCCAGATCGAGCGAGCGAGGAGAGCGCTCGCGTTGACCGTGGCCCAACTTCCCTCTCACCCGAACTGGGCCTTGGCCCATGGTGAGACGCCCCCCAGCAGCGCCTCTTTTGTTTTTTTAGTGGCCCAACTTGCACCAGTGTCAGCCCATAGATGTTTTTTTTGTTCTGTGATTTTACTAATTTTTCTTCACATGCATAATTACAGAATATGCCATCATTTTAAAAATGCTCACACCTAAATAACCGTGCATCGGATTTAAACAAACTTAACATGAAAGTTGCTTAGAATTTTGTGTAGTTTCATAATATGTCTTTTTCATCCATGTTTAAAATGTTCAAAATGTTGTTTGTGTAATTTTGCCCATATGCCATGCTAAAATGATTTAATTCATAACTATTTAACCGTAGCTCCAAAATTAATAATCTTTATATGTAAATGGGGTAGAAAAATGTATAGTTTAACATGGTTCACTTTCTTTGCATAGTTAACAACCCTGAAATTGTGTTTAGGGAAGAACAGTACCAAATCCATAGATTGCACATGAGGATTTTTCCGGACTTGTTGCTTGTTGTTCCGGCCTCATTTAAACTTGTCTAGATAGGTAGTTTTTCATATGCTTCACCCTCTTGCCATGTTTAACAACATTTAATATTGTTGGGTACATAAACAAGATCGAACTAAATAAGTCACGTGGTGTTTCGTCAATATGCAACGGAGTTGCATATTGAAAGGATCGATATGGTTGACTACAGAGGGGGTGAATAGGAAACTAACAATTTTTAGCTTTTCTTTAGCAATTTAAACTTTGCATCAAAGTAGGTTGTCTAGATATGCAACTAGGTGAGCAACCTATATGATGCAGTACGAATAGGAACACAAGCAAGCAAGATATATGAAACAAATAAGCTTCCACAAGTAAAGGCACGAGATAACCAAGAGTGGAGACGGTGGAGACGAGGATGTGTTGCCGAAGTTCCTTCCCTTTGAGAGGAAGTACGTCTCCGTTGGAGTGGTGTGGAGGCACAATGCTCCCCAAGAAGCCACTCGGGCCACCATAATCTCCTCACGCCCTCACACAATGCGAGATGTCGTGATTCCACTATTGGTGCCCTTGGAGGTGGAGACCGAACCTTTACAAACAAGGTTGGGGCAATCTCCACAACTCAATTGGAGGCTCCCAGCGACACCACGAAGCTTCACCACAATGGACTATGGCTTCGCGGTGACCTCAACCGTCTAGGATGCTCAAACACCCAAGAGTAACAAGATCCGCAAGGGATTAGTGGGGGGAATCAAATATCTCTTGGTGGAAGTGTAGATCGGGGCCTTCTCAACCACTCCCGAGCAAATCAACAAGTTTGGTTGGCTAGGGAGTGAGATCGGGTGAAAATGGAGCTTGGAGCAATAATGGAGCTTAGTGGTGGAAGAGGTGAGTCAACCGGGAAGAAGGGGACCCCTTATATAGTGCATGGAAAAGATCCAACCGTTACCCACCAACCAGCCCGCGGCCAGCGGTACTACCGCAAGGCCGCGCGGTACTACTGCTTGCAACCAAGCGGTACTACCGCACGGCTGTGCGGTACTACCGTACCGACCCACGGTACTGCCGCAACCCCAGCACAGAACCGATAAATAGACGCACATAAGCTGGGGGCGGAACTTCCGCACGCGCAGTACTACCACGCCCCCATGCGGTACTACTACGAGGCAAAAGTCCCAGCTAGGGGAGAAGGGAAACTTCCGTGCCTACTTCTGCAAAGAAACGGAAGTAGCAAAAACCCGACACCATAGTACTGCCGAGGGGCGGTACTACTGCCTGACCGCATAGTGCGGTACTACCGCACGACGAAAGCGGTACTTCCGCGGTAGGTGCGGATGTAAAAAATTACATCCGCTCCTACTACCGCAAAGGGGCGGCACTAGCCTAGTGGGCAGCGGTAGTACGGCTCCAATGGAGCGGTACTACCGTGGGCACCTGCGGTACTACCGCGCCACCGCGCGATACTACCGCGGATGCCTACGGTACTACCGTTGACCCAGGAGCAGTACTACCGCAACCAACAACGGCACCCAGACAAGGGAGGCAAGAAAACGGAGGAAGCTCCAATGAAGAAGGAGGGGATAAGAAGGAGATGTGTACGTGATGATTCCACGCAAACCTTTCCAACGCGGACCCCCTCTTAATAGTACGGCTTTCCTACGACTCAAATCCACAAAAAAGAAACGTAGAAAAGACGTCGTCTTCGTCAGTCTTCGAGGGGCACCCAATCGTCTTGTGCCTAGCAAAGAAGTGTCTGGAATACTCATGGCACACGATTAGTCCGCAAATGCGTTGTCATCAATCACCAAAACACTTAGGGATAAATATGTCCTTACAATCTCCCCCTTTTTGGTGGATTGATGACAAAACGGGATTTTCACAAAGAAAATACTATTAAGTAAATGCAAACCCCTCCTCTCTATAATATAGACGGGCTCCCCCTAGTTGTGTGCCACCTAGATGAGTGCTATGGACTGCATGGCACACGAATACTAGGAACAGAGCTCCCCCTATATTATAGAGACAAGGCATATCTATCACTAGACAAGATAGTACAAACATAAGTTAACTAAGATAGATAGAGTGCATATGTCTTACACCATATGTAGGATAGGTCTTGAAGGCACAAACCAAACAAAAGCAAACGAGGTCCAAACGACAAAGCAGACAAACACACCAAGCACGACACAACGCAAATCCCTACACTCTTTCCCCCTTTGGCATCGAGACGCCAAAAAGGCAGAGAGGACACCTACACACAGGGGTGGCTCAGGCAGAGAAGTCGTCCCACTGCTCCTCGTCAGACTCAGCGGCGGGGATAGTCTCCTCGAGGTCATCCTCTGAACTGGTCCACTTGTATCCCTGCTTTGACATCCAGGCAGCCTCAGGTGTGATGACTTCCTCAGACCCGCCAGACACATCCTCTCCAAAGAGCCTCATAACCTTCTTGTCACGGTGGCGACTCTCCTTGTCAGCCACGTGAGCCCTGTACTGTCCCTTCGCCTGCATGCAGAAGAGAGTCTTCATCTTGTCCTTTAGCTTCTTGGCCCATGACGGCTCAGAGGAAGAAGTGGTGGACTAGCAGCACGGTCTTCAGCAACATTCTCAGCAGCAGCAGCCTCCCCCTCACTAGCAGCCCTCCTAGCAGAAGAGGCCTCAGCACGGGTAGTGGTGTTGGCCCAGTTGGGCTTGACGCGGAGGCTGATGGACTCATGGAGAATCCAGTCTGGAGCAAGGAAATCATCACCTGGGTACATCTTCTCCCAAGTGGTGGAGAGCAGCAGAAACATGTACGGTCCATAGATAGGTACCTTATGAGTGAACACCGCAAATCGAAGCTCACACCACATGATGTTTGAGACATCAAGTGGCTGAGTCTGAGAAGAACATGCCTCTGCACACAAGAGCAACATGTCCACTAGATATGTATGTACCTTGTCCTTGTTGCCAATGCGTGGGAACAGAGTGTTGCGGAAGATGCGATGCATGATATCCAGAAAGGAGTTTAACACCCAGATGACTTGCCATTGGGGAGTACCTTCTCAACAAGGAAGGGCTGAAGCAGGTTCTTGTTGGCAGACTCAGAGTTGGCATGGGGGCGAACGCCAACGGGGGTGTGAAGCCCGTTATCAGGAATGTGCAGCAGATCCATGAACTCTTTCCATGTAGCAGATAGCTGACGGCCATTGGTCATCCAGGTCATCCTCCGCTCCTCCCCGGGATGAAAGTACACTGAGGAAAAGAACTGACAGATGAGCTCAGGGTCATAGTCAAGGTGAAAAGAGACCACCGCCTCAATAGCAAACTGCTCCACCAAGTCCAGAGCCTCTCCAAAATAGTCACGAAACTTGTCCTTCCGCAGGTGATGCATGTCTATCCACTTGACATCCACGAAGGTATTCTGCTTGTTCTTGATCACATCCAGATAGATGAGAGCCTGTTGCTTGGTCCAGAACAACTCGGTGCCTCTGAGGATAGCCCGAGGATTCACATAGGGATTGATCTTCCGGTGCTCGACATACTCAATGATTGAAATCTCATCCATGCCCTTAGCAGGTTCCTTTTGCTTGCTGGCAGTGGTCTTGACATTGCGCTTGGGGCATTGGAGCCCTTTGGGGCTTCATCTTGGGGGTTACGCAGACACTTGGAGCCAGTGTCACGACTGGGATTGGAACGGCGAGAGCCACCACCTGAGACACAGAACGCAAAAACACCCACAACAGCCAAGAGAGATTAATGCAAAGACCACGACAACGCAAGTGAAACAAGCAGAAAGCACACATGATAAATGCCTAGAGAGAGATTTGATCCCTACGGTAGTACTGCCAAGTGCTGCGGAGCTAAGATAGTAGTACGGCTCTTAGACGCGGTAGTACCGTGCGAGATCACGGTAGTACCGGGTGTAGGAGCGGTAGTACGACCTTAGCGCCACGGCTGGCGCGGTAGTACCGCGACTGCAGAGTGGTAGTACCGCACCTGACAGGCGGTAGTACCGCAAGAGTGGTAGTACTGCACATTAGGCATGGTAGTACCGCACCGCGTCAGATCTGAACAAGTTCAAATCTGAAAAAGCCCGTGAAACCACGGCGGTACTACGGTTGGACAAAGCTATCACAAGACAGCATATCAAGTATGTTTCCTACGCATCACGACTCTCCTACATCCTACTCTTGCACAGATTTGGCCTAAAATCTCAAGAACGACAAGTTTCTCCCCAAAAACCTAGAAGCAAGAGAACAGCCAAGAAAAAGAGGGATTTAGGGAAAAACATTGGTCCATGGCAAGAGGAAGTGGTGGGGAACGATCCCACCAGTCGGAATCCGAGGAGAGTGGCCGGAGACGGAGATCCGGTGAGGGCCTCCGGCGCCGTTCTTGAGAGAGAGACGTGGAGAGAGAGACAAACGAATGGGTATGGGGAGTTGGAACTCCCCTGTCCGAGTCATAACCCCCACGCGCCCTCGACGGCGCGGTAGTACCGTGCCCAGACAAGGTAGTACCGCCCGGCGCGGTACTTCCGAAGTATCGCACCAGAGCGGTAGTACCGTGCTGTGGCGCAGTAGTACCGTGCCTCCCAAAGCGGTAGTACCACGTCCAGATGTGGTAGTACCGTGAGCTCAAGAAGATGCACGTTTCGAGCACACGAAAAACTGGATCTTTGCACAAAACACTCCGAGCCAACACGACACCACAAGACCACGCAACACACAAAACCAGAAAGGCACACGACAAATGAACCAACCACGAGACACCACCTTTCCAAAAGAGAGGGCGGTAGCCGTAGCCACCTATGCTTGAGTCTATTGGTATGGCACCGCGAAGAATTATCCTTGGGTCCATGACCAAAACTCGTCTTTGAAGCACAAGTACCATCAAACATGGCTAATGTGAAAGACTTGATTGATTTATGCATAATGGGGGGAGGGAGAGTTCATTGAGAGAACATCACTCCCCCTATGTCCATGCCTACATCTAAATAGGACAACACGTTGAGTATGGTGGGGTGTGCAAGGGTTCAAGCAACATTGCTCGAATCGATGATATTTAGCTCATGCCTTAACTCGCGAAATCTTGCTTCATCCAAGGGCTTCGTGAAGATATCTGCAAGGTTATCATGAGTGTTGACGTAGTTGAGCTTGATCTCTCCTCGCCTAATGTGATCCCGGATGAAGTGATACCGGATCTCAATATGCTTCGTCTTGAAGTGTTGCACCGGGTTGAGAGGGATCTTGATGGCACTTTCATTGTCACACCAAAGAGGCACTTTGTCACAAGTGACACCGTAATCCTTTAAACTTTGCCTCATCCATAAGAGTTGTGCACAACAACTACCGGCCGCCACATACTCCGCTTCGGTGGACGAGAGAGACACACAACTTTGCTTTTTGGAAGACCAACTTACCAAAGAGCAACCAAGGAATTGGCACCCTCCGGAAGTGGACTTCCTATCCACTTTGTCTCCCGCCCAATCGGAATTTGAGTACCCTACAAGCTTGAAGTTTGATCCTCTTGGGTACCATAAGCCAAAGTTTGGGGTATGAGCCAAATATTGAAAGATTCGTTTGACCGCCACATAGTGACTTTCCTTAGGTGCGGCTTGAAACCGTGCACAAATTCCCACACTCAACATGATGTCCGGTCTAGATGCACAAAGGTAAAGCAAGGATCCAATCATGGAACGATATACCTTTTGATCCACCACTTTACCATTGGGATCTAAGTCAAGTTGGCACTTGGTGGGCATTGGAGTGGAAGCTGGCTTGACGTCACTTAGCTTGAATCTCTTGAGCATGTCTTGAGTGTATTTGGATTGATTGATGAAGGTTCCTTCTCTTCTTTTCTTCACTTTGAACCCTAGAAAGAACTTCAACTCTCCCATGGAGGACATCTCGAACTTTGAGGTCATGAGAGCGGCAAATTCCACGTTGAAAGCTTTGTTAGGAGAACCAAAGATAATATCATCAACATATAATTGGCACACAAACAACTCCCCTTTGACCTTCTTAGTAAAAAGAGTGGGGTCGATTAGCCCAACTTCAAAACCACGGTCTTGTAACAACTCGGTAAGGTGGTCATACCACGCACGTGGGGCTTGTTTAAGGCCATAGAGTGCCTTATCGAGTTGATACACATGATCGGGAAAGTAGGGATCCTCGAACCCGGGGGGTTGCTTGACGTAAACCAATTCATTAATAGGACCATTAAGAAAAGCACTCTTCACATCCATTTGTTGTAACTTAAAGTTGTGATGATAAGCATATGCAATCAACATGCAAATGGATTCAAGAAGAGCAATGGGAGCAAAGGTTTCACCGTAGTCGATACCCTCGACTTGGGAGTAGCCTTCTGCTACCAGACGAGCCTTGTTGCGAATGATAATCCCATGGGCATCTTGCTTGTTCTTAAATATCCACTTAGTTCCTATGACATTGTGATTCCCGGGTGGTCTTGGCACCAATCTCCACACTTTGTTGCGCTTGAAGTTGTTGAGTTCTTCATGCATGGCATTGAGCCAATTCGGATCTTCTAGCGCCTCATAGACCTTGTGGGGTTCCACACAAGAGACAAACGCGTGATGCTCACAATAATTTGCTAATTTTCTACGAGTGCTTACCCCCTTTCTTAAGCTTCCAAGCACATTCGTCATGAGATGATCCTTGGTGGAGAGCTTGGAAGCAACCTTGGCGGCACGACGCTCTAATTCCTCCTCGGTGGTGAGTTGAGGAGCGGTTACTTGATCATCTTGAGAGCCGTCATGAACTTGTTCTTGATCTTGAACTTGCTCGGGGGAGAGAACTTCACCTTGGGCATCACTTGGTGTGTCCACACCGTCTTGAGTATGATCTTGCCCTTGGTCTTGTTCATGAGGTTGAGGGCCTTCACTTTGTTCTTCGGAAGCGTGTGGGCCTTGGGTTGGTGATGGCTCCACTTGAGTGGAGCATTGTCCTTCTCCTTCGGCCACAAGGGGTTCCTCAATGGGTAGGATAAAACCAACACCCATTCTTCTTATGGCTTGAGGAGGAATTTCATCAACTACATCACAAGTGCCACTTTGCTCCACTTGGGAGCCGTTATTCTCATCAAACTCCACGTTACACGTCTCCTCAATAAGTCCCGTGGATTTATTGAGGACATGGTAAGCATGAGAGTTTGTAGCATAACCAACAAATATGCCCTCATAAGCTCTAGCCTCAAATTTAGACAACCGAACACCTTTCTTGAGAATGAAACACTTACACCCGAATACCCGGAAGTACTTGAGGTTGGGCTTGTTACTAGTGATTATCTCATATGGAGTCTTGTTCAAGCCCTTACGGAGGTAGAGCCGATTGGATGCATGACATTCGGTGTTGATGGCTTCGGCCCAAAAGTTGTACGGAGACTTGAACTCCGCCATCATGGTCCTTGCCGCATCCATCAACGTCCGGTTCTTCCTCTTCGCAACACCGTTTTGTTGAGGGGTGTAGGGTGCGGAATATTGATGTTTGATTCCCTCATCACTAAGAAACTCATCCAAGGTGTAGTTCTTGAACTCAATGCCGTTGTCACTTCTTATTGTCAAGATCTTTGCATTGTGTTGACGTTGAGCTTCATTTGCAAAGTCAATGACGGTTTGTTGGGTCTCGCTCTTCCTCTTGAAGAAATACACCCACGTGTACCTTGAGTAGTCATCCACAATCACCAAGCAATACTTCCTACCTCCAAGACTATCGAAGGATGGAGGCCCAAAGAGATCCATGTGAAGGAGCTCCAAAGGCCTCTTTGAATAAATGATAGTCGTGGGAGGGTGAGCCTTCTCATGTAGCTTTCCTTCGATACAGGCACTGCAAGCACGATCTTTAGCAAAACTAACATTCGTTAGTCCACGAACATGGTCCCCCTTGAGGAGACTTTGCAAAGATCTCATATTGACATGGGCTAAACAGCGATGCCAAAGCCATTCCACATCAACTTTAGCCATTAGGCATGTCGCGGTCTTAGTGGGTCGCTCCGAAAAGTTAATCACATAGAGACCATTCTCGACATGCCCAACAAAAGCTACTTTAAGAGTGTTGCTCCACAAGAGGGCCACGGTATCGATATCAAAGAAAGTGGCAAAGCCCATGATAGCAAGTTGACGAACGGAAAGTAAATTGTATGCAAGGGACTCAACAAGCATGACTTTCTCGATCGTGAGATCATGAGAGATGACCACTTTGCCAAGTCCCAATACCTTAGAAGATGAGGCGTCACCCCACTCGACATTGGTGGGCATAGATGGAACTTTGTGCACGTCCACCACCAAGTCCTTGCTTCCAGTCATATGATTTGTAGCTCCGCTATCGAGCAACCATGATCCACCACCAGAAGCAAACACCTACAAGAGATCAATGCTTGGTTTAATGGGTCCTTTGATGTTAGTAACAAGGGTCTTAGGAACCAAATAGACCATTCAATGTACTCATGAAGAGAACCAACAAATTTGGCATAAACATGCCCATCACTAGCACGACATAACACATAAGAAGGGTTAAAATCGTCGGCTTTGTTGAGAGGGGTGACATTGCCCTTCTTGACATTGTTCTTCTTCTTCTCCTCGGGGGCACTCTCTCCCTCCCTCACAAAGGTTTGCATGAGGGGAGGAGGTCTTTTGGTCTTGTCATTCTTCTTCTTGTTCTTGGAGTCGGGCACGTACCCAACCCCTTCCTTGGCCACACCTCCCTTTTGGTTGATCAAGAGATCGTTGAGGTTCTTCTTGCCTTGTATGCAAGTCGCAAGACCTCTCTCAAGTTGCTCCTTCAACTTAGCATTTTCCTCAACAAGATGTATATGCTCACAACACGGGTTAGTAGCATTTGCATTATCAATTAGAACCATATGAGTAAAAGTTGCTTTCTCCTTAGTTAGCTTCACTTGGAGTTGATCATGAGACTCATTGAGACTAGCGTGAATACTCTTCAAGGCCTTGTGGGCCTTGTCAAGTATATCAAACTCCTCTTTGAGTCTAGCAAGATCAACCCCAAGTTTGGCCTTCTCAGAATTTAGCAGACAAGAAACAATGAGGACATGATCATAATCTTTCTTTAACTTAGCATGATCAACGTTGTGTGACTCCTCAAGAGCCAAACGAAGACCACGCTCTTCCTCAAGAGCATTGGAAACATCCGAAATCTCATCGGCATAGTCACGACTATGCCCTTCCATATTAGAGATGGTGTCTTCGTGAGCCTCGATCATGTCATTGGCTTCACCAAGTTGTTCCAAGAGAGCAACAAAGTGCTTCTTGGATCTTCCATTGAGTTTGCCCATAAAGGCCTCAAACTCGTTAGCCTCCACATTAGCTCCCTCAAGTTCATTAATGCTATCCGTCGGGGAAGGATGATTAATGATGGTAGTTTTGATGTTGGAGGTTACCTTGTTGGTGGCTTTAGCCATGAGGCACTTGGCGGTGATGCTCTCGTTGGGTGAGTCGAAGAGAGACACCCGTGACATTGTTGCAATGGCAACAGAGGCCATGGCAACCGACTCACCATCTTCATCATCGTCATCATCATCATTGTACTCTTCTTGCACAACCAAAGCCTTGGGAGGAGTCTTCTTGGTGAAGTTGTTCTTGTTGGGGAACGACTTGGCCTTGTCCTTTCGGATGAGCTTGCCACCATTGTCTTCCCTCTTCTCATACGGGCATTCCGCAACGAAATGACTCACGTTGCCGCAATTGTAGCAAGTCCTTACACGTTGCTTGCCCCTTGTGCCACTTGAGTTGCTTTTGCTAAAGTTTGGCCTCGAGTTTTTATTGCTCCAAAATTGCCTTGAAGCAAGTGCCATGTGTTCATGATATGCATACTTCGTATCTTCGGGGTTGCTCTCCTCTTCTTCCTCTTCTTCTTCTTCCACAGTGAGCTTGGCCTTCAATGCAAGGTTAGGCTTCTTTGCCCGTTGAGAACGGAGCACCGCATTGTCGGAGGTCTTGTCCAAAATGTTCATGGCCACAAACTCATCCAACACTTCGCTTGAGGTCAGAGTGTGGAAGTCCGGTCTTCGACGAATGACGGAGGACATGGCCTTGTGATAGGGCATCATTGCCTTGAGGAATTTGCGCTTGATCCAATTGTCATCCGTGTCCTTGCTCCCGTGATCTCGTAGTGAGACCGCGAGTTTGGTCACTCTCCGATAAAGCTCATGAGGTTCTTCATCTTCTTTCATTGCAAACTCATTGGCCTCATCTTGTACCACTTCATAATTGGAGCATTGAATGCTTGCGCTTCCCCGTTAGAGAGAGACAACACAATGCCATGCATCTTTGGCCAAGGCGAAGGGACAAAGATGAGGTAGGTCTTCGGGTGGAATTGCATCTTGAATGATGAAGAGAGCATTCTCATTGAATTGATTATCCGCGGCTTCTCGAGGAGTGAAGTTGCTTGGATCATGCGGATAAAAACCTTCTTCAATGATTCTCCAAAGGTTAGTGTTCACATGATTTAAATGACGTTTAAAGCAGTAAACCCAAGAATCAAAGTCCTCATTTTTCACAACCTTAGGAGGAGGACCGGCATGATTCAAATGAGTGGAAGGAATCGGTCCACCATAAACAAGTGGTGGTTCCACATGGGCAAAGATGCCGGTGCCATTCTTACCACTTGAAGAAGGAGCCTTTTCACTACTAGCTTCCCCCTTGTCGGGGATAGCATCCGTCACCTTGTTGGCGGGATCACCCACTTTCAACGGTGCGGTGGATAGTTTAAGCCCCTCAAGAAATTTAGTAAACATGCTCTCAACTTCGGTCATCATGGAGGTTTTCAATGTCTCCAAGGCCACATTGAACTCCTCACGAGAGACCGAGGTTCCCCCATCGCCCGTAGACGAGATAGGATTCACACCGAAGTGTTTCTCCACACCGTCTACGGTATCAACCATACTCTTTGGACGGTAAAGTCCTTAATAAAGAGACGAGGCTCTGATACCAATTGAAAGGATCGATATGGTTGACTAGAGGGGGGGTGAATAGGCAACTAACAATTTTTAGCTTTTCTTTAGCAATTTAAACTTTGCATCAAAGTAGGTTGTCTAGATATGCAACTAGGTGAGCAACCTATATGATGCAATACGGATAGGAACACAAGCAAGCAAGATATATGAAACAAATAAGCTTCCACAAGTAAAGGCACGAGATAACCAAGAGTGGAGACGGTGGAGACGAGGATGTGTTGCTGAAGTTCCTTCCCTTTGAGAGGAAGTACGTCTCCGTTGGAGTGGTGTGGAGGCACAATGCTCCCCAAGAAGCCACTAGGGCCACCGTAATCTCCTCACGCCCTCACACAATGCGAGATGTCATGATTCCACTATTGGTGCCCTTGGAGGCGGCGACCGAACCTTTACAAACGAGGTTGGGGCAATCTCCACAACTCAATTGGAGGCTCCCAACGACACCACGAAGCTTCACCACAATGGACTATGGCTTCGCGGTGACCTCAACCGTCTAGGATGCTCAAACACCCAAGAGTAACAAAATCCGCAAGGGATTAGTGGGGGAATCAAATATCTCTTGGTGGAAGTGTAGATCGGGGCCTTCTCAACCACTCCCGGGCAAATCAACAAGTTTGGTTGGCTAGGGAGTGAGATCGGGCGAAAATGGAGCTTGGAGCAATAATGGAGCTTAGTGGTGGAAGAGGTGAGTCAATGGGGAAGAAGGGGACCCCTTATATAGTGCATGGAAAAGATCCAACCGTTACCCACCAACCAGCCCACGGCTAGCAGTACTACCGCGCCTGGCCAGTGGTACTACCGCAAGGCCGCGCGGTACTACTTCTTGCAACCAAGTGGTACTACCGCACGGCTGTGCGATACTACCGTACCGACCCACGGTACTGCCGCAACCCCAGCACAGAACCGATAAACAAACGCACAGAAGCTGGGGGCGGAACTTCCGCACGCGCGGTACTACCGCGCCCCCCATGCGGTACTACCGCGAGGCAAAAGTCCTAGCCAGGGGAGAAGGGAAACTTCCGTGCCTACTTCCGCAAAGAAACGGAATTAGCAAAAACCCGATACAGTAGTACTGCCGTGGGGCGGTACTACTGCCCGACCGCATAGCGCGGTACTACCGCACGGCGAAAGCGGTACTACCGCGGTAGGTGCGAATGTAAAAAATTACATCCGCTCCTACTACCGCAAAGGGGCGGCACTAGCCTGGTGGGCAGCGGTAGTGCGGCTCCAGGGGAGCGGTACTACCGTGGGCACCTGCGGTACTACCGCGCCACCGCGCGGTACTACCGCGGATGCCTACGGTACTACCATTGACCCAGGAGCAGTACTACCGCAACCAACAACGGCAGCCAGACAAGGGAGGCAAGAAAACGGAGGAAGCTCCAAGGAAGAAGGAGGGGATAAGAAGGAGACGTGTACGTGATGATTCCACCCAAACCTTTCCAACGCGGACCCCCTCTTAATAGTACGGCTTTCCTACGACTCAAATCCACCAAAAAGAAACATAGAAAAGACGACGTCTTCGTCAGTCTTCGAGGGGCACCCAATTGTCTTGTGCCTAGCAAATAAGTGTCTGGAATACTCATGGCACACGATTAGTCCACAAATGCGTTGTCATCAATCACCAAAACACTTAGGGATAAATATGTCCTTACACATATTGATCTCCACTTAATTTGTAGGGTTGTTTGAGCACTTTGCCATGCCATGCTTCATTAAACCGGACATGCATCATACTTGGTTGTGCATCATGCCATGTTCGTGTGTTGGTTGTTTACTATGTTGCTTGTTTCTTTCCGGGTTGCTTCTCTCGTTAGCTTCGGTTTCGTTCCGGAGTTGTGAGGATCTGTTCGACTATGTCTGTTTGTCTTCTTCATGGACCCGTTCTTCTTCCTTGCGGGATCTCAGGCAAGATGACCATACCCTCAAAATCACTTCTATCTTTGCTTACTAGTTGCTCGCTCTATGGCTATGCCGCGATACCTACCACTTGCTATATCATGCCTCCCATATTGCCATGTCAAGCCTCTAACCCACCTTTCCTAGCAAACCATTGTTTGGCTATGTTACCGCTTTGCTCAGCCCCTCTAATAGCGTTGCTAGTTGCAGGTGCAGATTGAAGTTTGTTCCTTGTTGGAACATGTTTATTGTTGGAATATCACAATATCTCTTATTTAATTAATGCATCTATATACTTGGTAAAGGGTGGAAGGCTCGGCCTTATGCCTGGTGTTTTGTTCCACTCTTGCCGCCCTAGTTTCCGTCATACCGGTGTTATGTTCCTGGATTTTGCGTTCCTTACGCGGTTGGGTTA
Organism: Triticum dicoccoides; assembly: GCF_002162155.2. Lineage (NCBI taxonomy): Eukaryota > Viridiplantae > Streptophyta > Magnoliopsida > Poales > Poaceae > Triticum > Triticum dicoccoides. Next base: position 590,363,457 of record NC_041392.1, on the reverse strand, counting down.
TAATGGGAACCCCTTGACAGTTCGCCTTAAATAAAACTCCTCCAGCAAGGCCCAACCTTGGTTTTACTATTTGCCACCTAAGCCTTTTTCCCTTGGGTTCTGCAGACTCAAGGGTATCTTTATTTTAAACCCCCCGGGCCAGTGCTCCTCTGAGTGTTGGTCCAAACTAGAGCACCATGCAGGGCCATCCCTTGGCAACTTGGGTTACGTCGGCTCCTGTATGCTTAGCTTATCCGGTGTGCCCTGAGAAAGAGATATGTGCAGCTGCTATCGGGATTTGTCGGCATAGCGGGTGGTCTTGCTGGTCTTGTTTTACCATTGTCGAGATGTCTTGTAACCGGGATTCCGAGCCTGATCGGGTCGTCCTGGGATAAGGAATATCCTTCGTTGACCGTGAGAGCTTGTGATGGGCTAAGTTGGGACACCCCTGCAGGGTTTTGAACTTTCGAAAGTCGTGCCCGCGGTTATGGGCAGATGGAAATTTGTTAATGTCCGGTTGTAGAGAACTTGACACTTAACTTAATTAAAATGCATCAACCGCGTGTGTAGCCGTGATGGTCTCTTTCCGGCGGAGTTCGGGAAGTGAACACGGTTTTGGTGTTATGCTTGAACGTAAGTAGTTTCAGGATCACTTCTTGATCACGTCTAGTTCACGACCGTGCTTTGCTTCTCTTCTCGCTCTCATTTGCGTAAGCTAGTCACCATATATGCTATTGCTTGCTGCAGCTCCACCTCACTACCTTCTTCCTACCCATAAGCTTAAATAGTCTTGATCGCGAGGGTGTGAGATTGCTGAGTCCCCGTGACTCACAGGTTACTTCCAAAACCAGTTGCCGGTGCCGATGATGACCGTGCAGGTGACGCAACCGAGCTCAAGGAGGAGCTCGATGAAGATCGTGTTCGTTGTGTTGTTTTGTTTCCAGTCGATCAGTAGTGGATCCCAGTTGGGGCGATCGGGGACCTATTGCATTAGGGGTAGTCTTTCGTTATTTGGTTCCGTAGTCGGCCCTTGATTGTAATTCTGGATGATGTAATGCTATTTTATGTATTGTGTGAAGTGGCGATTGTAAGCAATCTCTTTATCTCTTTCTTATTTAGTACATGGGATGTGTAAAGATTACCCCTCTTGCGACATGCCTACAATGCGGTTATGCCTCTAAGTCGTGCTCCAACATGTGGGAGATATAGCCGCATCGTGGGTGTTACACAAACAATCCTGCAACCAAATAACAAAGAGTCTCTTATGTCCCCAACACACCCAATACAATGGTAAATTGTATTGGTGCACTAGTTCGGTGAAGAGATGGTGATACAAGTGCAATACGGATGGTAGATATAGGTTTTTGTAATCTGAAAATATAAAAACAGCAAGGTAACTAATGATAAAAGTGAGCACAAACGGTATTGCAATGCGTTGAAACAAGGCCTAGGGTTCATACTTTCACTAGTGCAAGTCCTCTCAACAATAATAACATAATTGGATCATATAACTATCCCTCAACATGCAACAAAGAGTCACTCCAAAGTCACTAATAGCGGAGAACAAATGAAGAGATTATTGTAGGGTACGAAACCACCTCAAAGTTATTCTTTCTAATCGATCTATTCAAGAGTCGGTAGTAAAATAACACAAAGCTGTTCTTTCTGTTCAATCTATCCTAGAGTTCATACTAGAATAACACCTTAAGACACAAATCAACCAAAACCTAATGTCACCTAGATACTCCAATGTCACCTCAAGTATCCGTGGGTATGATTATATGATATGCATCACACAATCTTAGATTCATCTATTCAACCAACACAAAGAACTTCAAAGAGTGCCCCAAAGTTTCTACCGGAGATTCAAGATGAAAATGTGTGCCAACCCCTATGCATAAGTTCACGAGGTCACGGAACTCACAAGTTGATCACCAAAACATACATCAAGTGGATCACGTGATATCCCATTGTCACCACAGATAAGCACATGCAAGACATACATCAAGTGTTCTCAAATCTTTAAAGACTCAATCCGATAAGATAACTTCAAAGGGAAAACTCAATCCATTACAAGAGAGTAGAGGGGGAGAAACATCATAAGATCCAACTACAATAGCAAAGCTCGCAATACATAAAGATCATGCCAACTCAAGAACACGAGAGAGAGATCAAACACATAGCTACTGGTATATACCCTCAGCCCCAAGGGAGAACTACTCCCTCCTCGTCATGGAGAGCGCCAGGATGATGAAGATGGCCATCGGAGAGGGATTCCCCTCCGGCAGGGTGCCGGAACGGGTCTAGGTTGGTTTTCAGTGGCTACGGAGGCTTCTGGCGGCGGAACTCCCGATCTAGGTTATTTTCTGGAGGTTTCTATATTTATTGGAATTTTTGGCATAGGTCTCACGTCAAGAAGGTGCCTGAGTTGTCCACGAGGTAGGCCCACGTGTCCGGGGGCGCCCCCCACCCTCGTGGATGGCCCGAGACTCTTCTGGCCCAACTCTTTTACTCCGGGGTCTTCTTTTGGTCCATAAAAAATCGTCAAAAATTGGCACGTCAATTGCACTCTATTTGGTATTCCTTTTTTGTAAAACTCAAAACAAGGAAAAACAGAAACTGGCACTGGGCTCTAGGTTAATAGGTTAGTCCCAAAAATCATATAAAATAGCATATAAATGCATATAAAACATCCAATGTTGATAATATAATAACATGCAACAATCAAAAATTATAGATACGTTGGAGATGTATCAAGCATCCCCAAGCTTAATTCATGCTCGTCCTCGAGTAGGTAAATGATAAAAATAGAATTTTTTATGTGGAATGCTACCTAACATATTTATCCATGTAATTCTCTTTAATGTGGCATGAATGTTCAGATCCGAAAGATTCAAGACAAAAGTTTAATATTGACATAAAAATAATAATACTTCAAGCATACTGACTAAGCAATCATGTCTTCTCAAAATAACATGGCCAAAGGAAGTTCATCCCTACAAAATCATATAGTTTGGTCATGCTCCATTTTCGTCACACAAGAATGCTCTCATCATGCACAACCCCGATGACAAGCCAAGCAATTGTTTCATAGTTTAGTAATCTCAAACTTTTTTCAACTTTCACGCAATACATGAGCTGAGCCATGGATATAGCACTATGTGTGGAATAGAATATAATGATGGGGGTTATGTGGAGAAGACAAAAAAGGATAAAGCCTCACATTGATGCGTCTAATCAACAGGCTAGAGAGATGCCCATCAATTGATGTCAATGCAAGGAGTAGGGATTGCCATGCAACGGATGCACTAGAGCTATAAATGTATGAAAGCTCAACAAAAGAAACTAGGTGGGTGTGCATCCAACTTGCTTGCTCACGAAGACCTAGGGCATTTGAGGAAGCCCATTGTTGGAATATACAAGCCAAATTCTATAATGAAAAATTCCCACTAGTATATGAAAGTGACAAAACAAGAGACTCTCTATCATAAAGATCATGGTGCTACGTTGAAGCACAAGTGTGGAAAAAGAGGATAGTAGCATTGTCCCTTTTTATTTATTTTATTTTTTTTCTTTCTTTTCTTTTTTTGGGCCTTTCTTTCTTTCTTTTTTTTGCCTTTCCTTTTTTATTTGGGACAATGCTCTATTAATGATGATCATCACACTTCTATTTATTTATAAATCAATGATTACAACTCGATACTAGAACAAAATATGACTCTATATGAATGCCTCCGGCGGTGTACCGGGATGTGCAATGAATCAAGAGTGACATGTATGAAAATTTATGAATGGTGGCTTTGCCACGAATACGATGTCAACTACATGATCATGCAAAGCAATATGACAATGATGAAGCGTGCCATAATAAACAGAATGGTGGAAAGTTGCATGGCAATATATCTCGGAGTGGCTATGGAAATGCCATAATAGGTAGGTATGGTGGCTGTTTTGAGGAAGATATAAGGAGGTTTATGTGTGATAGAGCATATCATATCACAGGGTTTGGATGCACCGGCGAAGTTTGCACCAACTGTCGAGGTGAGAAAGGGAAATGCACGGCACCGAAGAGGCTAGCAATGATGGAAGGGTGAGAGTGCGTATAATCCATGGACTCAACATTAGTCATAAACAACTCATATACTTATTGCAAAAATCTACAAGTCATCAAAAAACAAGCACTACGCGCATGCTCCTAGGGGGATAGATTGGTAGGAAAATACCATCGCTTGTCCTCGACCACCACTCATAAGGAAGACAATCAAAGAAACACCTCATGCTTCAAATTTGTCACACAACGATTACCATACATGCATGCTACGGGACTTGCAAACCTCAACAAAAGTATTTCTCAAATTCACAATTACTCAACTAGCACAACTCTAATATCGCCATCTCTATATATCAAAACAATTATCAACTATCAAACTTCTCATAGTATTCAATGCACTTTATATGAAAGTTTTTATTATACCCATCTTGGATGCCTATCATATTAGGACTAATTTCATAACCAAAGCAAATTACCATGCTGTTCTAAGGACTCTCAAAATAATATAAATGAAGCATGAGAGTTCATCTATTTCTTCAAAATAAAACCACCGCCGTGCTCTAAAAGGATATAAGTGAAGCACTAGAGCAAACAACAAACTACTTCAAAAGATATAAGTGAAGATCAATGAGTAGTCGAATAATTATGTAACTATGTGAAGACTCTCTAACATTTAAGAATTTCAGATCTTGGTATTTTGTTCAAACAGCAAGCAAAACAAAAGAAAAGAAAATGTCGCTCCAAGCAAAACACATATCATCTGGTGAATAAAAATATAGCCTCAAGTAAAGTTACCGATGAATGAAGACGAAACAGGGGATGCCATCCGGGGCATCCCCAAGCTTAGGCTCTTGGTTGTCCTTGAATATTACCTTGGGGTGCCTTGGGCATCCCCAAGCTTAGGCTCTTTCCACTCCTTATTCCATAGTCTATCGAATCTTTACCCAAAACTTGAAAACTTCACAACACAAAACTTACCAGAAAACTTGTAAGCTCCGTTAGTATAAGAAAATAAATCACCACTTAGGTACTGTTGTGTGATACGTCTCCGTCGTATCTACTTTTCCAAACACTTTTGCCCTTGTTTTGGACTCTAACTTGCATGATTTGAATGGAACTAACCCGGACTGACGTTGTTTTCAGCAGAATTGCCATGGTGTTATTTTTGCGCAGAAATAAAAGTTCTCAGAATGACCTGAAAATCAACGGAGATTATTTTTAGAATTTATAAAAAATATTGGAAGAAGAATCCACGTCAGGGGGGGCATACCCTGTCCACGAGGGTGGGGAGCGCACCTACCCCCTGGGCGTGCCCCCTGCCTCGTGGCCCCCCTGACGCTCCACCGACCTCAACTCCAACTCCATATATTCGTGTTCGGGGAGAAAAAAATCAAAGAGAAGGATTCATCACGTTTTACGATATGGAGCCGCCGCCAAGCCCTAAACTCTCTCTGGAGGGCTGATCTGGAGTCCGTTCGGGGCTCTGGAGAGGGGAATCCGTCGCCATCGTCATCATCAACCTTTCTCCATCACCAATTTCATGATGCTCAGCGCTGTGCATGAGTAATTCCATCGTAGGCTTGCTGGATGGTGAATGGGTTGGATGATATTTATCATGTAATCGAGTTACTTTTGTTAGGGTTTGATCCCTAGTATCCACTATGTTCTGAGATTGATGTTGCTATGACTTTGCTATGCTTAATGCTTGTCACTAGGGCCCGAGTGCCATGATTTCATATCTGAACCTATTATGTTTTCATGAATATATGTGAGTTGTTGATCCTATCTTGCAAGTCTATAGTCACCTATTATGTGTTATGATCCGTTAACCCCGAAGTGACAATAATCGGGACCATTACCGGTGATGACCGTAGTTTGAGGAGTTCATGTCTTCACTATGTGTTAATGCTTTGGTCCAGTACTCTATTAAAAGGAGGCCTTAATATCCCTTAGTTTCCAATAGGACCCCGCTGCCACGGGAGGGTAGGATAAAAGATGTCATGCAATTTCTTTTCCATAAGCACGTATGACTATATTCCGAATACATGCCTACATTACATTGATGAACTGGAGCTAGTTCTGTGTCACCCTATGTTATAAATGTTGCATGATTGATCGCATCCGACATAATTCTCCATCACCGATCCAATGCCTACGAGCTTTTCCTATATTGTTCTTCGCTTATTTACTTTTCCGTTGCTACTGTTACAATCACTATAAAACCCCAAAATGTTACTTTTGCTGCCGTTACCATTATTATCATATTACTTTGCTACTAAATACCTTGCTGCAGATATTAAGTTTCAAGGTGTGGTTCAATTGACAACTCAGCTGCTAATACTTGATAATATTCTTTGGCTCCCCTTGTGTCAAATCAATAAATTTGGGTTGAATACTCTACCCTCGAAAACTGTTGCGATCCCCTATACTTGTGGGTTATCAAGACTATTTTCTGGCGCTGTTGCCGGGGAACATAGCTCTATTCTTTGAGTCACTTGGGATTTATATCTTCTTATCATTAAGAAGAACTTGAAAGATCAAAGAAGCAAGATTTTCCCCTCAACTACGAGGGGAGGTAAGGAACTGCCATCTAGCTCTGCACTTGATTCACCTTCTATTTTGAGTAAACTTGCGACACCTACACATGCTATTGATTCCGATAGGTTGCATGGTATTGATGATGCCACTTCTGCTTTGCATGATATTTATGATGAAACTACTTCTATGCTTGATACTACTGTGCCACTAGGTGAATTTCTTGATGAACAACTTTCTAGGGCTAGAGAGAATGAAATTATTGAAACTGATAACATTGATGAAAGTGATGATGAAGATTCTCCCCGTAGATATGAATTGCCTATTGTTCCTGAGGATTATGTTATGGATGAAGAAATTATTAGCTAAGCTTAAAGAAAAATCTTTGAATGCTAGAATGAAATATGACCCTGCTTTTGCTACTTCACCTATCTTTATTACTGATAAGGATTATGATTTCTCTGTCGATCCTGAGTTAATTACTTTGGTTGAATCTGATTCTTTTTATGGTTATGAATCTGAAACTGTTGTGGCACATCTTACTAAATTAAATGATATAGCCACCCTCTTTACACATGATGGGAAAACTTGCTATTACTTTATCCTTAAGTTGTTTCCGTTCTCATTAAAGGGTGATGCTAAAACATGGTTTAATTCTCTTGATCCTGGTTGTGTGCGTAGTCCCCAGGATATGATCTATTACTTCTCTACTAAGTATTTCCCTGCTCATAAGAAACAAGCTGCTTTAAGGGAAATATATAATTTTGTGCAAATTGAAGAAGAGAGTCTCCCACAAGCTTGGGGGTGGCTTCTCCGGTAACTTAATGCTTTGCCTGATCATCCTCTCAAGAAAAATGAAATAATTAGATGCTTATGTTGGACTAACCGATGCTTCCAGAGATTACCTGGATAGTTGTGCTGGTTGTGTTTTCAGGGAAATAACTGTTGATCAAGCTGAATTGCAATTGAATAATATGGTGACTAATGAAAATAATTGTACACTTCCTGAACCAACTCCTAAGCCAACTCCGAAGAGAAGGGGTATTCTATTTCTCAGTCCTGAATATATCCAATAGGCAAAGAAATCTATGAAAGAAAAAGGTATTAAAACTGAAGATGTTAAGAATTTACCACCTATTGAAGAAATACATGGTCTTAATTTGCCGCCTATTGAAGAAATACATGGTCTTGATAACCCGACACAGGTAGTAAAGGTAAATTCTCTCTGTAGATTCGATAAATGTGAAATCCCACTTACTAAGTTTGCTAGCCCATGCTTGGATGAGTTTAATGACTTTATGGTTAAACAAGAAAACTTCAATGCTTATGTTGGTAGACAATTGAAACACAATGCTGATATGCTTGAACACTTGGGTGATTATATGGCTAATGTTAAAGGTGAACTTAAACTTATTAGTAAACATGCTTCTATGGTTACCACTCAAGTAGAACAAGTACTTAAAGCTCAGAATGATTTGCTTAATGAATTAAATAATAAGAAAAATGGTAATGATGTTAGAGTTATAACTAGAGGTGGTAAAATGACTCAGGAACCTCTGTATCATGAGGGCCATCCTAAGAGAATTGAGCAAGATTCTCAGAGAACTAATGTTGATGCACCTAGTCCTTCTAAGAGGAAGAAAAAGAAAAATGATAGGACTTTGCATGCTTCTAGTGAACCTGTTGTTGACACACCTGAGAATCCCAATGATATTTCTATTTCTGATGTTGAAACACAATCTGGTAATGAACATGAACCTAGTGATAATGTTAATGATGATGTTCATGTTGATACTCAACCTAGCAATGATAATGATGTAGAGATTGAACCTGCTGTTGATCTTGATAACCCACAATCAAATAATCAATGTTATGATAAGAGAGACTTTGTGGCTAGGAAGCACGGTAAAGAAAGAGAACCATGGGTTCAGAAATCCATGCCCTTTCCTCCTAAACCATCCAAGAAAAAGGATGATGAGGATTTTGAGCGCTTTGCTGAAATGATTAGACCTATCTTTTTTACGTATGCGTTTGATTGATATGCTTAAAATGAATCCTTATGGTAAGTATATGAAGGAAATTGTTACTAATAAAAGAAAGATACCGGAAGCTAAAATTTCCACCATGCTTGCTAACTATACTTTTATGGGTGGAATACCAAAGAAACTTGGAGATCCAGGAGTACCAACTATACCATACTCCATTAAAAGAAACTATGTTAAAACTGCTTTATGTGATCTTGGAGCCAGTGTTAGTGTTATGCCTCTCTCTTTATATCGTAGACTTGATTTGAATAAGTTGACACCTACTGAAATATCTTTGCAAATGGCTGACAAATCAACTGCTATACATGTCGGTATTTGTGAGGATGTGCCTGTTGTGGTTGCAAATGTTACTATTTTAACGGACTTCGTTATTATTGATATTCCCGAGGATGATAGAATGTCTATTATTCTTGGAAGACCCTTTTTGAATACTGTAGGGGATGTTATTGATTGCACCAAAGGGAATGTCACTTTTCATGTTAATGGTAATGAGCATATGATACGTCTCCAACGTATCTATAATTTTTTATTATTCCATGCAAAAGTGGGATTGAAGAGATTAAAACTTTAGATAGCAACGAACCCACTATCTTGGATTTCAAGGAATTTAATTATTATAATTGCTCTTTGATAGATTGTATTTCCTTGTTGCAATCCATGCTAAATTCTCCTCATGCTTATAGTCACAATAAAGCTTTTACTAAACATATCGTTGATGCTTTGATGCAATCTTATGAAGAAAACCTTGAGTTGGAAGTTTCTATCCCTAGAAAACTTTATGATGAATGGGAACCTACAATTAAAATTAAAGATCATGAATGTTATGCTTTGTGTGATTTGGGTGCTGGTATTTCCACGATCCCAAAAACTTTGTGTGATTTGCTAGGTTTCCGTGAATTTGATGATTGTTCTTTAAACTTGCACCTTGCGGATTCCACTATTATGAAACCTATGGGAAAGATTAATGATGTTCTTATTGTTGCAAATAGGAATTATGTGCCCGTAGATTTCATTTTTCTTGATATAGATTGCAATCCTTCATGTCCTATTATTCTTGGTAGACCTTTCCTTAGAACGATTGGTGCAACTATTGATATGAAGGAAGGGAATATTAGATTCAAATTTATGTTAAGGAAAGTCATGGAACACTTCCATAGAAATAAAATTAAATTACCTTATGAATCTATTATGAGAGCCACTTATTGATTGCCTACCAAAGATGGCAATACCTAGATCTATCTTCGCTTTTATGCCTAGCTAGGGGCGTTAAACGATAGCGCTTGTTGGGAGGCAACCCAATTTTATTTTTGTTCCTTGCTTTTTGTTCCTATTTAGTAATAAATAATTTATCTAGCCTCTGTTTTGGTTGTGTTTTTTGTGTTTAATTAGTGTTTGTGCCAAGTACAACCGTTGGGAAGACTTGGGGAAAGTCTTTTTGATCTTGCTGTAAAAAACAAAAACTTTTGCCCTCACGAGAATTGCTGCCATTTTTCATTAGAGAGTTCTATTTAGTTAATTATTTTTGAAGATGATTAATAGATAAATTCCTCACGTCCAGTAATTTATTTTTGAATATTTGGGGTTCCAGAAGTTTGCGTTAGTTACAGATTACTACAGAATGTTCTGTTTTTGAAAGATTCTGTTTTTCGTGTGTTGTTTGCTTATTTTGATGAATCTATGGCTAGTAATAGAGTTTATAAACCATAGAGAAGTTGGAATACAGTAGGTTTAACACCAATATAAATAAATAATGAGTTCATTACAGTACCTTGAAGTGGTGTTTTTTTCTTTCGCTAACGGAGCTCACAAGATTTTCTGTTAAGTTTTGTGTTGTGAAGTTTTCAAGTTTTGGGTAAAGATTTCATGGATTATGGAACAAGGAGTGGCAAGAGCCTAAGCTCCCAAGGCACCCCAAGGTAAAATCCAAGGACACCAAAAATCCTAAGCTTGGGGATGTGTCGGTGTACTAGAATAGGGGTACCCTAGTACCCTGAACTTGTGCACGGGCAGTTGCAGCACCCCGCGGCAAAGGCTTGCCGGGTGATCGCCAAGTTCCCCCAAGGTTGCCTTGGAGCCATCCAAGAACAAAGTATTTAGGCTAAGGAGACAAGACCCCGGCAAGAGGAGCTTGCCGGGAAGGCCAACCAAGGCGCTCCAATGAACTTGCCGCGACGCGCCACGTGCTCCGGCAAGGCAACAAGGCCCCGGCAAGAGGAGCTTGCCGGGAAGACAAACCAAGGTACCTCGAAGCTCGGTGAGCGACAAGCTTCCGGACCCGACAAGATAACAACAGCGGCAAGGCGCTTGCCGCGGTAGGCGGCCACTCTGCGCCCACGCTCCAGCGCATCCACCAACGTGTCGCTCTGGGGGCCTCTCCGGGCATACGTGGCGGGAGGCTGTGCAGCCAGCGGTGCGCAGTGGCATGCGAAGCTGACAAGATTGCCATCGTGGCGAACGGGGGCGCCCCTAACGGTCCTTTTCTGCACTGTTCGGGCAACTCAAACGGGAATTTAATGCCCTTGTCCCCTGCCGTCAGGGTTAGGTAGGATGCACTGTACAAGCAACTGTATCAACTACCTCGCTTTTTACATTTTTACCCTCCTCTGCGTTGCCACCTGTCGGTGAGCCCTTTAGCGTATAAAAGGAGGCCCATGCGCAACGTAGGGGGGGTTCGGCTGATAGGTTCGAAGCCTCAGACAGTTTGCTTCGATCCATCCGTAGCCCAGAGAACATCACACTCTCGCTTTGGAGAACAAGAACACCAGATAATACAACCAGACAAGCAGCAGTAGGAGCGTTATCTCTCCAGAGAGCTCCGAAGCTGGGTAAACTGCTCGTGTGCCTCGCCTCGATCTGCTCTTCGTGCGATCTCCGCCCCCCGCCGAACCGAAAGGGGCCCGGTCCACCGGCCCCATAGGTGTTCGAGGATCAGTTTCCCCGACATCTTTGGCGCGCCAGGTAGGGGGCGACGAGATTGCGTGAACCTAATCCGGCGTTCACACGAGCTAGATCCTTATTCCCTTCATCAACATGCCACCGAAGAAGAAGACTTCGGCGGCGGCCGCCCCATCCACGTCCCTTCCGCCACCGTTGGAGCAAATGAGTGGTGGGATGGACGCCGGCGGAAGAAAGGACGTCGACGAGGAAGCCCATAATGCCGCCAGGTCCAAGAACAAGGCTGCACAAACCTCGGCGACTGTACATGTTCCACGCCACTCTCAGGAGGCGCAAGATCAACAGCGTCATGGCACTAGCAGTGCCATACGCATGATAGCCCAAGACCAAGATGGTGGATCTCGGGCCGCTCAAGACCAGCATGCACGCCAACGTGCTGGCACGAGCGGGGCGCGGTCGCCTGGATCGGATACTGCTCCTTCTAACATAGTTAGAAGTTCGAGCACGTCCCGCTCCTCGCGCCGTCCGCCACTGCCACCCACTACCCCAGCAGAAGCTTTGGCGCGAGCTCAACTTCTCCTAGATTACCCTCCAACGTCAGACAAGATCGACGAATGGAGAGCCACCATTCAGAGTCTCATCGGCTACGCCAATGGCGACACTCCACGGCGGCCGAGCGCGTCGCCGCCGCGGCAGGACCGCCGGACGCGAGCCGGTGGTGACGAAACGGGCGGAGGTGCAACTACCATGCAATCACCGCCCCGAAGGCCAAGATCGCCGACTCATCAGATCCACCTCGACAGCGACTCCACTGCATCGTCGGATCCGCGAGCTCGTCGTGATCAGCGCCAAGTTCTTCATGATCGACAACAAGAAGACGCTCGAACCTGCATCGAGCGCCGAAGAGAAGCGCGACGTCAATCCGACAAGTGCGCTGGGCCCTCTGTTGACATGCATGCGCCAGGGGAACCAGGCGATCTGCCGTATGCGGTAGGTTGTCCTGCGTTCACTCGTGAGCTGCGGCAAGTCCAGTGGCCCAGTACAAAGAACTTCAAGCCAGACGTACCGGAGAAGTACGACGGCAAGACGCATCCGTCAGAGTTCCTCAGCATCTACACCATTGTGGTGCAAGCTGCCGGGGGACGAGATGACAAGATCCTTGCCAACTACTTCCTGCTGGTGCTCAAGCCCAATGTCAGATCCTGGCTCATGCACTTGCCGGACAACTCCATATCCTCTTGGGCCGATCTGTGCCATCAGTTTGTCGGCGCCTTTACCGGCGGACACAAGCCTCATGGCCAGGAGAGTGATCTTCATTTGCTCGCCCAGAAGGAAGGAGAGCCCCTGCGCAAGTACATTCAGAGATTCAGTAGCGTGCAGCACAACATCCCAGACGTCCACCCTGCCGCGGTGATCAGCGTGTTCCATCAGAACGTGCGGAACCGCAGGATGCGGGAGGAAATGGCGATGTGCAAGATCAGGGACGTCAGTGAGTTATATGCACTGGACGACAAGTGCGCGCGTGCTGAGGAAGGGAGGAGACTCCCCGGAGAAAATATAGGAGCGGGAGGATCTGACAGCGAAGATGCCGCCCCGACAAGGAAAACCCGGCGGCGAAACAACAGAAGGAGGAAAGGCAAAGAAGTGCTAGTTGTTGAGCAGTCCGGCAATGGTGGCGGCGCCAAGGAAGCCAAAGCTGGTGACTCCGGCAAGGAGGTTGCCGCGGAGGTGGCGGTCACCGACAAGCAGGACGGCACCAACAAGCAGTATTGCAAGATTCACCGCACCAAGGGCCATGATCTTCAGAACTGCAAGAGGGTCGAGCATCTTGTTGAGCAACAGAAAGCTGAATACGAGCGGCGTGACAAGGAGAAGGCCCAGGAAGGAGCTGGTGGATCTGGCAAGAAACGTCCCGGCCGAGGAGGACGCCGCGGCAAGGCCAAGCAGCGGCAAGGAGACAGACCTCCTCGCGGCCGCGACAAGGATGAAGATGACGGCGACGATGAAGATATGGATGATGAGGAGACCGATGAGCAGGAGTTCCAGAAAGCTACAGAGGTCATGTGCGTTGATGGTGGTGCTTCTCTGCATGCCTCGCACCGCCAGCTCAAACAGTGGATGCGGGAGGTTAATGCAGCAGAACCACCCGTCGAGTCACGCAGGCCTCTGAAATGGTCCGGCACGCCTATCATCTTTGATATTGAGGACCACCCGGATCGCATAACTGCGGTCGGGTGCTTGCCGATGTTGGTTTCACCTACAATCCGCAACCTCAAGGTCACTAAGATGTTAGTTGACGGCGGGGCCGGCTTGAACCTGATCTCCTCCGCGGTGCTCCAGAAGCTCCAGATCCCTGACAGTGAGCTCGAAGAGACCGGCACGTTTCAAGGAATTAACCCGGGAAGGAGCAAGCCAAAGGGAAAGATCATGTTGCCGGTAACATTTGGCAGTGAGCTGAACTTCAGGACTAAGAGGATCACGTTTGACGTTGCCAACATTCCATTACCTTATAATGGAATCCTTGGCCGTCCGGCACTCGCCAAGTTCATGGCAGCCTCTCACTATGCGTATAACGTACTGAAAATGCCAGGCCCAATAAGTGTCATCTCTGTCCCTGGCGACAAGAAGGATGCTCTTATCTGTGCCGACAAGATCTAGCGGGAAGCAGCAGCTGCAGCAGAATGAAGGACATTTGCTGCTGAAGCTCCCGGGGAGAAGAAGAAGACCAAGTCCGGCAAGAGCGCTGATGCCCACTCCGGCAAGCGCACCTCTTCGGAGTGCTACGCTACTGTCGAGGACGCACCATCGAGCTCCACCGGCAAGTGCAAGAAGGCGATGGCAGCTCCACCTGCGACTAAGAAGGTGTCCGCTAAGGAGGATGGCACTGGTGGTACCTTCACCATCAGCGCCACTCTTGACCCCAAATAGGAAAGCGCGCTCGTTGCTTTCCTGCGGGCGAATGTCGACGTGTTTGTGTGGCAACCGTCTGATATCCTCGGTGTTCCCAGGAAAGTGATTGAGCACCACCTTGCCGTCTGTCCTTATGCGCGGCCCGTCAAGCAGAGAGTCAGGAAGCAGGCAGTTGAGCGCCAAGAATTCATCACAGAAGAAATCAAGAAGTTGGAAGCAGTAGGCCTTGTCAGAGGAGTACTCCATCCCACGTGGTTGGCCAATCCTGTTGTTGTGCACAAGGCTAACGGGAAATGGAGACTTTGTATTGACTTCACTGATGTTAATAAAGCTTGTCCCAAAGACCCATTTCCCTTGCCGCGTATTGACCAGATTGTTGACTCCATAGCCGGATGTGATTTGCTTTCATTTCTTGATGCATACTCAGGATATCATCAGATCTTCATGGCAGAAGAAGATGAAGAGAAAACCGCATTTATCACCCCGTGTGGCACATACTGCTTCGTACGGATGCCTTTCGGTTTGAAGAATGCTGATTCAACATTCGCAAGGATAGTTCACCATGCTTTTGAGCCACAAATACACAGAAATGTGGAAGCTTACATGGATGACATAGTGGTCAAGAGCAAGGACAAAGCGACCTTGATTTAAGATTTAGATGAGACATTTGCAAACCTGCGCAAGATCAACCTCAAGCTTAACCCCGAGAAGTGCGTGTTTGGAGTCCCTTCCGGCAAGCTTCTTGGGTTCTTCGTGTCTCAGCGGGGAATTGAAGCCAATCCCGACAAGATCAAAGCCATCGAGCAGATTGAAGCGCCAAAGCGCGTCAAGGATGTACGAAGGCTTGCCGGCTGCGTGGCTGCTCTCAGCAGGTTTATCTCTAGATCTGCTGAGCGCGCCCTGCCATTTTTCAAAATTTTGAAAAAGGCAGGTCCAATGAAATGGACTCCGGAAGCGGAGGCTGTGCTGCAGGACTTGAAGAGATACCTGTCCTCCACTCCAACGCTTGTCGCACCTAAGCCGCAAGAGAAGTTGCTGATGTATATAGCAGCAACCAATCAAGTGGTTAGTGCTGCGTTAGTGGCAGAGAGGGAGGCAGATGATGAGCCAGCAACCACGGCAGATCCATCCAGTGACAAGCAGGGGGGCTTCGTCGACAAGCTCTGGTCCCGACAAACATGAGTTTGTGCAGGAGCATGATAAGATGCCAAGGAGAATGGTGCAGCGCCCAGTTTACTTTGTCAGTTCCCTTCTGCAGGGGGCTAGATCAAGGTACTGGTGTGCAGAAGTTGCTTTTCGGCCTCCTCATGGCCTCGAGAAAGCTGCACCATTACTTCCAAGCACATGAGATCACAGTCGTCACTCGCTTTCTGCTGAAGAGGATACTGCAAAATCCAGAAGCAACAGGCAGGATTGTCGAGTGGGCGCTGGAACTGTCAAGCTTTGGCCTCAAGTTTGAGAGCACCTCAACTATCCAAAGCAGAGCATTGGCAGAGTTCATAGCAGAGTGGACGCCAACCCCAGATGAAGAAATTCCAGAAACGAGCATCCCCGTCAAAGAGGCAAGCAAAGAGTGGCTGATGTACTTCGATGGAGCCTTCTCGCTGCAAGGCGCCGGTGCAGGTGTGCTGCTTGTCGCACCCACCAGAGAGCACCTCAAGTACGTAGTCCAGATGCACTTTCCCAAAGAGCAAGCAACCAACAATACTGCAGAGTATGAAGGATTGCTTGCCGGTCTCAGAATCACAGCAGACCTTGGGATTAAGAAGCTCATTGTCAAGGGTGACTCACAGCTTGTCGTCCGACAAGTGAACAAGAACTACCAGAGTCCGTTGATGGAAGCGTATGTCGATGAAGTGAGGAAGCTAGAGGAGCACTTTGACGGCCTACAAATGGAGCATATCCCAAGAGCTCAGAATGATATTGCTGATGGCCTGTCAAAGTGCGCCGCACTAAAGTTACCTGTGGAACCAGGGATCTTTGTGCTTAAGTTGACTCAACCATCCGTAACACCATCAACTGGACAAAACAAAAAGAGGAAGTTGGTTTCTGGTGACTACTTTCCGGCAGAGCTCCCCGAAGCCGCCGCCAAGAAAGTCCCCAAGATCAACACTAAGGATGCTGAGGGGCAGTCTGCTCCGGCAAGCCTAATGGTTTGTTCCATTGAAGCAGACGCTCCCGACAAGTTTTGCTCCGGCAAGCTTGCCGGGGAACATCAAGCTCCGGCAGGGCCGCAAGTCCCTGCCGTAGAAGCAGATGTTCCCGCAGCAGAAGATGTGCCTTTAGTCCTTGTTGTCGAGCCACAGGCTCCAGCATGGGCACAGCAGATTGTCCATTTCCTTCAGACAGGAGAACTTCCCGAAGAGCAAGAAGAAGCGGAAAGAGTAGCCCGGCAGTCAAGTATGTACCAGTTTGTCGATAGCATACTGTACAGAAGAAGACTCAACGGTGTGAAATTGAAGTGTATTAGCCGGGAAGATGGACAAAAGCTGTTAGCGGAGATACATGGAGGCATATGTGGCCACCACATCGGTGCAAGAGCACTTGCCGGCAAAGCTTTCCGGCAAGGTTTCTTTTGGCCGACAGCCCTCCAGGATGCAACTGCACAAGTAACCAAGTGTGAAGCGTGCCAGTTCGACTCCAAACAGATACACCAGCCAGCTCAAGCTCTCCAGATGATCCCTTTATCCTGGCCATTTTGGTCTGGGGGCTCGATATCATCGGTCCCTTCCCCCGAGCTGTCGGGGGCTTTGAGTACTTGTACGTCGCAATCGACTAGTTCACAAAGTGGCCGGAAGTGCAGCCAGTGAGGAAGGTGACAGCACAGTCAGCAGTCAAGTTCTTCAGGTCAATTGTTTGCCGTTTTGGGATCCCTAACAGGATCATAACCGACAACGGCACGCAATTCATGAGCCGCACCTTCATGCAGTACGTCCAAGACCTTGGCGCCAAGGTCTGCTTCGCTTCTGTTGCTCATCCGAGAAGCAACGGTCAAGCAGAGAGGGCAAATGCTGAAGTGCTGCGCGGGCTCAAGACCAGAACTTTCGACAGGCTGCACAGGTGCGGAAGGAACTGGATCGAGGAGCTGCCGGTGGTTCTTTGGTCGATCAGAACGACGCCAAATCGAGCCACTGGCCAGACACCTTTCGCTCTAGTCTATGGAGCAGAGGCAGTTCTCCCCACGGAACTCATATACGGATCACCTCGAGTGCTCGCTTATGATGAGCTTGAGCAAGAACAGCTGCGGCAAGACGACGCGCTGCTCCTTGAGGAAGATCGTCTTTAGGCTGCTGTACGAGCTGCTCGATACCAGCAAGCTTTGCGCTGCTATCATAGCCGCGAAGTTAAAGCCAGAAGCTTCGAGGAAGGCGACCTTGTTCTTCGGCGCGTTCAGTCCGCCAAGAATTCCAACAAGTTGACGCCGAAGTGGGAAGGCCCTTATCGGGTGAGACGAGTCACAAGGCCTGGCGCTGTCCGCCTTGAGACCGAAGATGGCATTCCAGTGAGCAGCTCCTGGAACATAGAACATCTTCGCAAGTTTTTCCCATAAGGCGCGGTTGCCGGAACCCGTTCCGGCAACCACCTTTTGTACAAGTCTTGCCGCTGTTGCATGTAATCCTTTGTACAAAGCCGGGCGCAGATCCCGTGCATAAGTAAAACCCTATGTGCTCTGCACAGCCTGTCCATTTCATGCGTTAGTTCCTTTCTTGCATGCAATTATCTGACACTTTGTGCAGCACCTACATCCGGTAAGCAGTAACGAGCCGAAGAGCTCCATATTATTATTTTCTCTTCTTTCTTTTTCTTTTAAAGGAAAAGAAGGTTCTCCCGCACACAAGTTTGCCGGGGGAAAGGAGAAGATTGTGGTATGAGCTAGGCGTCGTTCAAGCGAAGACTTGCCTTACCGGGAAGCAAATGACAGAAAAGCTAAGTTGCCAAAGTTTGAGCAATCACTTTTTTAAATTTTTGAGTTATCTTCCTCGAACGACCCTGCTTTGTATGGAAAACCTGTGCGTGGAGGAACCAACTCGTGGCTAGTTGCGCCCTTACTTTGTTTCGAGTCCGCTCAACAGCTTAAGCGTGCTGCATCTAGTCACGGCAAGGTTTCTTGTCGGAAGCAGCGCCGCCAGCAGGCTGCTGAAGTTCCGCACTCAGCGCTCGCGGCTCGGGCGCCTGCGCCGACAAGTTCCCTAGAAGCGTAGGGTGAAAACATACAAAGGGAGGAATCTAGTATAGGAAATAACATTGCAATTGATAGACAGAAATAAAGTTATATTACAAAGATAACTTGTCGCAGCTCTAATAGACTGTTTTCATGACATGACTAGCAACGACAAGGGAGAAGAAGAAATGGGCGGCCTAATCTACGCGCCCGCCCTTGACTCGCTTGATCTCGCTCACCTTGTCCACAATGGGTGCGACAAGGGCCTTGAGTGCGTCCAGGTCGGCGTCAGGCGGCAAGGATCGGAGGACGTTGGTGAAGCTGAGGCCTGGATTGCGGAAGGCTATCTTCATCAGCACCTTCTAGAGAACCCCGGCGCAGATTTTGCGTGACTCGTCGGCCAGCTGCTTCGGGATCCTCTCCCAGAGTCGCTGGAGTGCCGTCGCCACGCCCTTGAAGAATAGGCTGAGCTTGGCGCTGGGTTGAAGGCTCTCGTCGGAAGGATACCCAAAGTCATCCATCCCCAGCTGCGCCAGCTCCTCGTTGATGACGGCGGCAGTGTTCACCAGGCCCTCGGTCCAGTGCTCCACCGTGTCTCTGAACGAGTTCTGGGTAACTGCAATGCTCTCCAGCAGCGCAGCATCAGCCTTGACCTTCTCCGCCAAGGTCTTCTCCCACTCCTTGGCGGCCTCCAGCGTCTGTGTCAGTGTGGCCAGCTTCAGATCCAGGTCTGCTTTGGAATCCTTGGCGGCGCTGAGCTCCTTGCCCCTCTCAGTGAGAAGGCCTTGCAGCTCACCATGGGCGGCAGCATCCTTCTCGCGCTCATGCTTGAGCGCGGCAATCTCCTTGCCGCTCTTCCCAATATCGGCCTCCAGCCGCGCCACCTTCTCCTCTAGCTCCTTATTGGCGGCCTCTGCAGTTGCCGCGGCATCCTTTGCCTCCTTGAGCGCCCCGCCAAGAGCTCGTTCGCGCTCGGCGAGCTCTTCCTCGTAGCTGTCGAGGTGGGCCTTCCGCTGCACTAGCTCGCCTTCCCGCGCGGACTGCTTCTCGGCAGCAAGCCTTTGTTCCTCTTCAGCCTCGGCCTTCTCGAGAAGAAAGGCTGTGCGCTCCTCGTCTACTCGCTCCCGCTCCTGCGCCAGGGATCGAAGAGCTTCTTGATTTTGTCCCCGGAGCTCCTCTGCGCGCTTCTCCATGTCAACTCCCGCCTTCGCGACAAGCGCTTCCCAGGAAGCCAGCTTGGCTTGCCGAGTGCGGTAGAGTGACAGCAGCTGCTCCTCCTCAGGCTTGCCGCTGCTGTTGCCGGAAGCGTCAACCAATGACAGCCCAGCAGAGGCGAGCACCTCCCCGTCAAAAGTCTCCCCCTCGACTGGCGCCCTGGAGCTCGACGCCCAGGGTAGCTTGATGAAGATGTTGTCACCGGCCTACAAGTAGGCGCCGGGCTTGGGCTCCTCGGAGCCCGGCTCCGCGGAAGCGGCAGAGGGTTCGGCGGTCGGTGCAGCGCCCGGCGCTCCTGCGGCCTCAGGGTCGTCAGTGCGATCGCCCGATCCCTCGCCGGCTTCCGCAGCAGCAGCCCCGGCGGCCTCCTCGCCGGCGGTCTCATCAGCACCGGCACCTCCCTCGCTGGCGCCCTCTATCTCCATTGGCTCAGCCGAAGATGGGTCTGAAGAACGAAGAAGGGAGAAAAATCAATCAAAAATTCAAGGAAAGAAAAACAGAAGAAGCAGAACCCAAGGGAAAGTTTTTGGGCAAGTGGATTACCTGCGCCAAGATCTTCAGTTGCGGCCTCGGTCGCCGCAGGATCAGCAGTGCCGTCCCTTACCGGAGAGTCCCCCCTTGCCGGAGAGCGCTCCCTTGCCGGGGACTCCTCCCTTGGCGGCGCAGTCGAAGCAGGTGGCACTTCGGGACCGGCCTCCGGGCGCTCCTGATGAGGCTGCTCTGCTCCTGCACAAGTCAACAAGCAAGATACCAACAAAGGAAAAAGCACTCAAGCGCGCCTGACAGCAGAAGGCTAAACTATGAACTTACGCTGGGGGCTGCGCTGGGGGCTGCTCTGAGGGGTGATTGCCCAGTCCATCAAGGTGGTCTCGGACCCACCTCCTGCCTACGCGATGGGGTCATCCTCGATGACGATCACCGCGGCCTTGGCCCTCTTCGCCGCTCTCTGGGCCAATGTTCTGAAAAGAAAAGAGTCCAGATTGGAGCAAGTCAGATACAAGATATAAACAGCAAGATTGAAGGATTATAAGGGCGCCAAAGAAACTCACTCTTCTTCCTCCTCATCGGAGCTGAGCGCGGAAAGATCAAAGTCCGGCCCTCCTCCGGTGCGGCGAGGTGGAGGAGTAGGATCCCTTGCCCGCTTGGCGGGGGCGGCGGCGGTGGCCCGGGAAGATCCCGCTCTAGTTGCCGCTGTTGCGTGGCGCTCCCGCGGCAACATTACTTGCCGCGGTAGAGCGCGTCGCGTGGCTCGATGGCTGTGGAGCCGGCTGTGCCCTGCTGCGTCCCCGGCCCTGCGAAGGCGCCTCCTTGGCGGGGCCGGGGGCTCCGCCTGCGGCAAGCTCTCTGAAGGTTCAGCCTCCTCCTCGCCGGCCTCGCTCGACTCGGCTTCAGAACCGGCAGGCTCCTCCTCGCCCATGAACTCCGCGCGTTCGGCAAGGTTTGCCGCCTCTGCAGCCTCCGCCTCCTCCACAGTGAACCCAAACACACCCGCAGCAGCTGCGGCCGCAGCCTCTTCCACCCTAGTAGCGATGAGCTGCAGCTCCTCGTCGGTGGTGTCACGGGTGAGGCTCTTCTGCTCGTCGGCGCGGACCGGCAATTCCTCCAAGGTGTCGAAGAACGCTCGCACAACATCGTCCGCAGGCTCTTGCCAAGTCGGGACGATGCCGTGTGAATCGCACAACGGCATCATGGCACGGATCCGGTCAAGCGAAGAGTTATTGCACAAAGGAACTACGCCCCTCCGCAGTGTGAATGGGTGCTGGGGGTCGCGTTTGAATAACTCCAAGAGCTTTGCATCCAACTCTAAGACAGTGAAGTTGTAGTTCAGGCCCGGCCGCAGCCTCATGATGTCCGCCGAATTCTTGAATTCCCAGGCGGGCCTCCTCCTCTCCTGCAGGGGGGCAATGCGGCGGCGGAGGAAATCTGCCCCGACAGCACCTACAGTGAGCCCGGCAAGCCTGAGGCGAAGAATCCTAGTGATGGCAATCTTCAGCCTCTCGTCTTCCGGGGCCACGTTGCTCCAGTCATTGCCGCGCACTATTGGAGTTTGGCGCACGTCGGTGAAGGGCTGCGGATCCTCCTCGACGATCCAACACCACTCCGCTCTCCACTCCTCCCACTTGATGCGGAGCTCACCCTCCAAGTACGCATCTTTCTTTCCGACTCTCGAGACCCAGGCAATCCCTCCGGCAAGCAGCTCTCCTCTCTCTACCCGAGGTATGAAGAAGTGGCGGAAAAGGGCTACACTAGGGTGGACTCCGACAAAGTTTTCGCACAAGTGTGCGAAAACTGCCATGGTCAAGACAACATTGGGGGTGAAGTCAAGGAGGTGGAAGCCATACGTGTTCATAATGTCACAAAAGAACTCCGAGAAGGGCGGGCAGAGCCCACAGTAGAAGAATAGCGGGAAGAACGGGTACCCATTCGGAGCCGACTCCGAGGCAGCGGCCGGGAGTACCCTCGTACGCGGATGCGCACGCGTCTCCGTCGCCCAAAAGAGGTAGAAGTACTCCCTCAGCTCCTGCACCCCGAGCTGGGGGGTGAAGATCGCCCGCTCCTTCCGCAGCGCCGCGAGCCGCTGCGCCTCGGCCGACTTCACGCCCTTTCCCTTGTCGGCTTTCGGGGCCATGGCGGAGGTGATGGAGAAGGTCGACGGCGTGGTGATGCTGGTGGCAATGGGGGGCGGAGCGCTGCTCTCTCGGCTTCGAGAAGAAGGGGGGAGCGGCGGATTTTGTGAAGAAGGAGTAGCAGCAACCAGCGAGGGGGAATGAACTGCCCCTGTTTCCTCTGCTTATAAAGAGGGACGGGGCGGACGTTTCGGCCTTCCGCTTAAACAACCACCCACGATCTCTCCCACGATGCCGCATTCAATGCGTGCCGTTATGGGAGAGTGCGGTGGATACGGAACAAGATTTGGCGTGACCCAGCCCGCATGTGCCCGTCCCCTGTCTTGGGCCTGGCCCAACAGCGCTCGGCACCGTGTCTGGCCCAGGCCCGGGGGCTCCTATCGGTGTACTAGAATAGGGGTACCCTAGTACCCCGAACTTGTGCACGGGCAATTGCAGCACCCCGCGGCAAAGGCTTGTCGGGTGATCGCCAAGTTCCCCCAAGGTTCCCTTGGAGCCATCCAAGAACAAAGTATTTAGGCTAAGGAGACAAGACCCCGGCAAGAGGAGCTTGCCGGGAAGGCCAACCAAGGCGCTCCAATGAACTTGCCGCGACGCGCCACGCGCTCCGGCAAGGCAACAAGGCCCCGGCAAGAGGAGATTGCCGGGAAGACAAACCAAGGTACCTTGAAGCCCGGTGAGCGACAAGCTTCCGGACCCGACAAGATAACAACAGCGGCAAGGCGCTTGCCACGGCAGGCGGCCACTCTGCGCCCACGCTCCAGCGCATCCACCAACGTGTCGCTCTAGGGGCCTCTCCGGGCGTACGTGGCGGGAGGCTGTGCAGCCAGCGGTGCGCAGTGGCATGCGAAGCTGACAAGATTGCCATCGTGGCGAATGGGGGCGCCCCTAACGGTCCTTTTCTGCACTGTTCGGGCGACTCAGACGGGCATTTAATGCCCTTGTCCCCTGCCGTTAGGGTTAGGTAGGATGCATTGTACAAGCAACTATATCAACTACCTCGCTTTTTACATTTTTACCCTCCTCTATGTTGCCACCTATCGGTGACCCCTTTAGCGTATAAAAGGAGGCCCATGCGCAACGTAGGGGGGGTTCGCCTGATAGGTTCGAAGCCTCAGACAGTTTTCTTCGATCCATCCGTAGCCCAGAGAACATCACACTCTCGCTTTGGAGAAAAAGAACACCAGATAATACAACCAGACAAGCAGCAGTAGGAGTGTTATCTCTCCGGAGAGCTCCGAAGCTGGGTAAACTGCTCGTGTGCCTCGCCTCGATCTGCTCTTCGTGCGATCTCCGCCCCCCGCCAAACCGAAAGGGGTCCGGTCCGCCGGCCACATAGGTGTTCGAGGATCAGTTTCCCCGACAGGATGCCCCGGAAGTCATCCCCTCTTTTGTCTTCGTTCATCGGTAACTTTACTTGGAGCTATATTTTTATTCGCCACATGATATGTGTTTTGCTTGGAGCGTCTTGTATGATTTGAGTCTTTGCTTTTTAGTTTACCACAATCATCCTTTCTGTACACGCCTTTTGAGAGAGACACACATGAATGGGAATTTATTAGAATACTCTATGTGCTTCACTTATATCTTTTGAGCTATATAGTTTTTGCTCTAGTGCTTCACTTATATCTTTTGAGCCATATAGTTTTTGCTCTAGTGCTTCACTTATATATTTTAGAGCACGTTGGTGGTTTTATTTTATAGAAATAATTGAGACCTCATGATTCACTTATATTATTTTGAGAGTCCTTTAGAACAACATGGCAATTTGCTTTTAGGCATAATAAAAACTTTCATATAAGTGCATTGAATACTAAGAGAAGTTTGATACTTGATGATTGTTTTGAGATATGGAGATAGTGATATCAAAGTTGTGCTAGTTGAGTAGTTGTGAATTTGAGGAATACTTGTGTTGAAGTTTGCAAGTCCCGTAGCATGCACGTATGGTAAACGTTGTGTAACAAATTTGAAACATGAGGGGCGGTCGCGGATGAGCGATGGTCTTTTCCTACCAATCTATCCCCCTAGGAGCATGCGCATAATACTTGGTTTTTGATGACTTGTAGATTTTTGCAATAAGTATGTGAGTTCTTTATGACTAATGTTGAGTCCTTGGATTATACGCACTCTCACCCTTCCATCATTGCTAGCCTCTTCGGTACCGTGCATTGCCCTTTCTCACCTTGAGAGTTGGTGCAAACTTCGTCGGTGCATACAAACCAAGTGATACGATACGCTCTATCACACATAAACCTCCTTATATCTTCCTCAAAACAGCCACCATACCTACCTATTATGGCATTTCCATAGCCATTCCGAGATATATTGCCATGCAACTTTCCACCGTTCCATTTATTATGACACGCATCATCATTGTCATATTGCCTTGCATGATCATGTAGTGGACATCGTATTTGTGGCAAAGCCACCGTTCATAATTCTTTCATACATGTCACTCATGAGTCATTGCACATCCCGGTACACCGACGGAGGCATTCATATAGAGTCATATCTTGTTCTAGTATCGAGTGGTAATCATTGAGTTGTAAATAAATAGAAGTGTGATGATCATCATTAATAGAGCATTGTCCCAAAAAAGGCCAAATAAAAAAAGAGAAGGCCCAAAAAAGGGGGCCATGCTACTATCTTTTTTCCGCACTTGTGCTTCAAAGTAGCACCATGATCTTTATGATAGAGAGTCTCTTGTTTTGTCATTTTCATATACTAGTGGGAATTTTTCATTATAGAACTTGGCTTGTATATTCCAACAATGGGCCTCCTCAAGTGCCCTAGGTCTTCGTTAGCAAGCAAGTTGGATGCACACCCACATAGTTTCTTTTGTTGAGCTTTCATTCATTTATAACTCTAGTGCATCCGTTGCATGGCAATCCCTACTCCTTGCATTGACATCAATTGATGGGCATCTCCCTAGCCCATTGATTAGCCGCGTCGATGTGAGACTTTATCCTTTTTTGTCTTCTCCACATAGCCCCCTTCATTATATTCTATTCCACCTATAGTGTTATATCCATGGCTCACGCTCATGTATTGTGTGAAAGTTGAAAAAAGTTTGAGATAACTAAAGAATTAAACAATTGCTTGGCTTGTCATCGGGGTTGTGCATGATGAGAGCATTCTTGTGTGACAAAAATGGAGCATGACCAAACTATATGATTTTGTAGGGATGAACTTTCTTTGGCCATGTTATTTTGAGAAGACATGATTGCTTAGTTAGTATGCTTGAAGTATTATTATTTTTATGTCAATATTAAACTTTTATCTTGAATCTTTCGGATCTGAACATTCATGCCACAATAAAGAAAATTACATTGAGAAATATGTTAGGAAGCATTCCACATCAAAATTATGTTTTTATCATTTACCTACTCGAGGACGAGGAGGAATTAAGCTTGGGGATGCTTGATACGTCTCCAACGTATCTATAATTTTTTATTGTTCCATGCTATTATATATTCTGTTTTGGATGTTTAACGGGCTTATTTATACACTTTTATATTATTTTTGGGACTAACCTATTAACCGGAGGCCCAGCCCAAATTGATGTTTTTTTGCCTATTTCAGTGTTTCGCAGAAAAAGAATATCAAAAGGAGTCCAAACGGAATGAAACCTTTGGGAGCGTGATTTTAGGAACAAACGTGATCTAGGGGACTTGGAGTGGACAAAAGCAATCAACGAGGAGGCCACGAGGTAGGGGGCGCGCCTACCCCTTGGGCGCGCCCTCCACCCTTGTGGGCCCCTCGTTGCTCCACCGACCTACTTCTTCCTCCTATATATATTCATATACCCCGCAAACATCCAGGAGCACCACGAAACCCTATTTCCACCGCCGCAACCTTCTGTACCCAAGAGATCCCATCTTGGTGCCTTTTTCGGAGCTCCGCGGAAGGGGGCATTGATCACGGAGGGCCTCTACATCAACTCCATGGCCCCTCCGATGATGTGTGAGTAGTTTACCTCAGACCTTCGGGTCCATAGCTAGTAGCTAGATGGATTCTTCTCTCTCTTTTGATCTCAATACAAAGTTCTCCTTGATTCTCTTGGAGATCTATTCGATGTAATCTTCTTTTGCGGTGTGTTTATCGAGATCCGATGAATTGTGGGTTTATGATCAAGTTTATCTATGAACAATATTTGAATCTTCTCTGAATTCTTTTATGTATGATTGGTTATCTTTGAAAGTCTCCTCGAATTATCAGTTTGGTTTGGCCTACTAGATTGATCTTTCTTGCAATGGGAGAAGTGCTTAGCTTTGGGTTCAATCTTGCGGTGCTCGATCCCAGTGACAGAAAGGGAAACGACACGTATTGTATTGTTGCCATCAAGGATAAAAAGATGGGGTTTATATCATATTGCATGAGTTTATCCCTCTACATCATGTCACCTTGCTTAAGGCATTACTCTAGATGCATGCTGGACAGCGGTCGATGTGTGGAGTAATAGTAGTAGATGCAGGCAGGAGTCGGTCTACTTGTCACGGACGTGATTCCTATATACATGATCATACCTAGATATTCTCATAATTATTCGCTTTTCTATCAATTGCTCGACAGTAAGTTGTTCACCCACCATAATACTTATGCTATCTTGAGAGAAACCACTAGTGAAACCTATGGCCCCCGGGTCTATTTTCCATCATACAAGTTTCTAATCTATTTTATTTTGCAATCTTTACTTTCAATATATATCATAAAATACCAAAAATATTTATCTTATTATTATTATCTCTATCATATCTCACTCTTGCAAGTGGCCGTGAAGGGATTGACAACCCCTTTATCACGTTGGTTGCGAGGTTCTTATTTGTTTGTGTAGCTACGAGGTGACTTGCGCGTGGTCTCCTACTGCATTGATACCTTGGTTCTCAAAAACTGAGGGAAATACTTACGCTGCTTTGCTGCATCACCCTTTCCTCTTCAAGGGAAAACCAACGCAACGCTTAAGAAGTAGCAGCATACGGTACACTTTCCGAGGAAACAACCTCAAGTCCACAGTGTCAATTCTATTGGAAAAATTTCAACAATTACTATTGGAGGTTTTGAATTTCCTCTTCCTACTGTCAAGAAGAGATATGATATTCTTATTGTTGGGGATATGCATATCCCCGTGGAGGTAACCTAGTGTTATTAAAAAATTCTCCGGTTTCATGTTATTCGAAATGAGTTTATTAACAAGACCTGATCAAACTTGTTAGTGGATTCTTTTTGATGAGAATGAGATGGATGGATTTAGAAAACACAACTCTCTATACCCTCTTTTTACTTTCTGTTATTTATATTAAATAAAGCAAAAATAGTATTTTCTGTCTGTTTTCTGAATTATCCATGCAATAAAAAAATACCCCCAAAAAAAGTTCTCCAAATTCCCTGAAATTTAAATATGATTTTTTCTAGAATATTTTAGAATATCTGGCATTGAAACCACAGCAGGGGGAGCAGCCACGTGCCCACAAGGGTGGAGGGCGCGCCCCCTGCCTCGTGAACCCCGCGTGGGTCCCCTCCACTTATTCCAGCCACCACACACTCCGTCTTCCACCCAAAAAAATCACTAGCCAGCTCAAACCCGAGTTCTTGCTCATCTTGCTGCCATTTTCGATCTCCTTGCTCAAAGCTCCATTCACAAAACTTCTTTGGCGGATTGTTCTTTGGTATGTGACTCCTCCAATGGTCCAATTAGTTTTTGTTCTAGTGCTTTATTCATTGCAAATTTTTGCTGCTTAGGTGACCCTGTTCTTGAGCTTGCATGTCAAATTTATATGGTCAAAAGTAGTTTTAATGCATGATATATCCTCTAGCCACTTGTAGGAGTAGTTGCTATCAATTTTGTTGAGTTTGGTTCACTTTTATTTTAAGTTACTAAAAATTTCAGAAATTTTCAGAAAAAGATGAAGAGAATTTTTGAGGGGCTCATCGAGCCGAAGCTCGAAGGATAATCAAGATGAAGAGAACAAGAAGCCCAAGTATAATCTCCCTCGTACTGCAGAGGTTCAGCCATGTGAATGGCCTTGTGATGAGTTCTTGAAAGAGGCCGGGATTTATTAAGATTTTTATTATTTGGCTGAGAATGCAGGCATCACCGCCTTCCTCCACGACTAGCGCGAACAGTATCTCTTACTCACCAATATCTTTGTGCAAAACTTTCATTTCCATGCTAGAAGCTCGCCACCTTCGGTGGAATTTTATTTATGTGATGAGCATAAGGAAATGTCACTTTGTGATGTTTGTCGGGTTTGTTTGATACCTTTTGAAGGCAGCATAGAGGAACCACATCATAATGATGTGGAGGGATTTATTGATATGATTGTTGTGGGGGAAACGAGGAAAGTTTCCGATGCGATAATCACTAGCATACATTTTCCTGTTCTACGTTACTTTGCAATATTTGCTAGTAGATGCTTAATTGGTCGCGGGAACTGTGGGAACATTAGTGCTCCTGATGTTTTTATTTTGTGCCATGCCTTGTTTAAAGATACTACTTTCAGTTTAGGCACTATTGTTGCTAAAGGGTTAAATATGATCCGTACTAAGGGCCTCGTCCTTGGAGGCATTTTTGCCTCACGCCTAACTGCACACTATAACATACCTATCAGGCATTATGAGAAAGAGGAAAAGTTGCTGCCTAATATTTTTCTAGATTATAAGAGCATGGTAGCACATGATTTTATTGTTAAGAATAAGAAAAGGATGCTTAACTATAGACTGATTTTTGGTAAGAATAACTTTGAGACTATTACCTTGCCTACTCCCTCTTTGTTTAACATATTTTCAGGCAAGTACCTTGTTTTACCGGAGGACGTTTATGCATACTGGAGTGTGACACCAGCTCCAGAGCCTGAGCCAGAACCACCCCAGGACCCTTATTGACAGTCAGTTTATCAGTGGAATCCTGAGGAGATTGCCAACCAGTGGCACCTAGAGGACATTCCTCCTTACACCGGAGAGGGCCAGTTTGATCCATGGGCATAGACCAACTTAGGCCAAAAACCTAAGCTTGGGGGAGTACGTATCTCTCACCGACATTACATTCATGTTCACACACTCATGCCAGTTGTCGGTGCTCATACTCTTTCATTGTATCATCCATGCTAGTTTATTTTCATTTTCTCGTTTTCTTCTTGTGTGTTTGAAAAACCTTAAGAAAAAACAAAAAAATAGTTGTAGCTTTCAGTTAGTTTACTTTCCATGCCTGTAGTAGTAGTAATTAAAAAGAAAACCTAAAAAGATTTCTCGTTCTTCTTTTGCTTGTTGGGAGCTTTCCCGTGTAAATAGTTTTGTTTCTTTTCATTTTCCTTGGGGGTCGAGAGGAGAAGACCATAATGAAAATGTTGAGTGGCTCTTATATGCATTATTTTTTATCTAACAAAGAGCCCATATTACCTTGTCTTCTCTCTTGAATTGAATGCTTGCAGATTCCAGCTTAGTCCAATGCACATGCACTATTATTATTATCCACACTATTCGGTCGTGCAAGTGAAAGGAAGTAATGATGATTATATGATGAACTTAGAGATGAGGAAAGCTGGTATGAACTCGACCTCTCTTGTTTTTGTAAATATGATCAGTCCATCGTTCCTGATTCAGCCTATTATGAAAGAAACATATTTGCAATGACAATTAGAGATTGTAGTTGCTTATGCCATGCTTAATTAGCTAGGAGTTTATAATGGTTTACCTTGCATGCCAACATGCTATTAAAATGGTTGTGATGTGGTATGACAGGGTGGTATCCTCCTTTGAACAATTCGAGTGGCTTGACTTGGCACATGTTCACGCATGTAGTTGAAACAAAATCAACATAGCCTCCATGATATTTATGTTCATGGTACATTATATCCTACTCATGCTTGCATTCGGTGTTGATTAATTTTAATGCATGTTCATGACTGTTGTCGCTCTCTAGTTGGTCGCTTCCCAGTCTTTTTCTAGCCTTCACTTGTACTAAGCGGGAATACTTCTTGTGCATCCAATTCCATAAACCCCAAAGTTATTCCATATGAGTCCACCATACCTACCTATATACGGTATCTACCTGCCGTTCCAAGTAAATTTGTATGTGCCAAACTCTAAACCTTCAAATAAACATTTTGTTTTGTATGCTCGAATAGCTCATATATCAACTAGGGATGTCTATATCCTCCATGCTAGGCGGGTTATTCTCAAGAGGAGTGGACTCCGATCCTCATTCACGAGAAAATGGCTGGTCACCGGGATGCCCAGTCCCATGCTCAAATCAAAACAAAATAATTGCAAAGAAAACTCCCCCAGGATTTTTGTTAGTTGGAGGCACCCATTGTTTCGGGCGAGCCATGGATTGATGCTTGTTGGTGGTGGGGGAGTATAAACTTTACCATTTTGCTTGCGAACCGCCTATAATGTGTGTAGCATGGAAGATATCGAGATCTCTGGGTTGTTATGTTGACAATGAAAGTATACCGCTCAAAATATTATTCTTATCTATTTCAAAAACTGAGCTCTCGCACCTCTACAAATCCCTGCTTCCCTCTGCGAAGGGCTTATCTATTTACTTTTATGTTGAGTCATCACCCTCTTGTTAAAAAGCACCAGTTGGAGAGCACCTCTGTCATCTGCATCCATTACTGTTAGTTTACATTGAGTATGACTGTGACTGGATCTCTTTTACCATGAATTACAATGTCTAGTTAGTCCACGATCATTACAGGTGCTCTGCATTTATGTTTTGCGGTCTTAGAAAGGGCTAGCGAGAAACCATCTCGTTATATCATATCATGATTGTTTTGAGAAAGTGTTGTCATCCGAGATTTTTTTTATTATTGCTCGCTAGTTGATTATGCCATTGATATGAGTAAACGTAAGACCTAAATGTTATTGTGAATATGGTTAGTTCATAATCTTTGCTGAAAACTTGAATATTGGCTTTACATATTTACAACAACAAGAGCAAACAGAGTTTGTAAAAGTTTTTCTTTATCACTTTCAGTTTATCAACTGAATTGCTTGAGGACAAGCAAGGATTTAAGCTTGGGGGAGTTGATACGTCTCTGTCATATCTACTTTTCCAAACACTTTTGCCCTTGTTTTGGACTCTAACTTGCATGATTTGAATGGTACTAACCCGGACTGACGCTGTTTTCAGCAGAATTGCCATGGTGTTATTTTTGTGCAGAAATAAAAGTTCTCAGAATGACCTGAAAATCAACGGAGATTATTTTTAGAATTTATAAAAAATATTGGAAGAAGAATCCACGTCAGGGGGGCCACACCCTGTCCACGAGGGTGGGGAGCGCACCTACCCCCTGGGCGTGCCCCCTGCCTCGTGGCCCCCCTGACGCTCCACCGACCTCAACTCCAACTCCATATATTCGTGTTCGGGGAGAAAAAAATCAGAGAGAAGGATTCATCACGTTTTACGATACGGAGCCGCCGCCAAGCCCTAAACTCTCTCTGGAGGGCTGATTTGGAGTCCGTTCGGGGCTCTGGAGAGGGGAATCCGTCGCCATCGTCATCATCAACCTTTCTCCATCACCAATTTCATGATGCTCAGCGCTGTGCATGAGTAATTCCATCGTAGGCTTGCTGGATGGTGAATGGGTTGGATGATATTTATCATGTAATCGAGTTACTTTTGTTAGGGTTTGATCCCTAGTATCCACTATGTTCTGAGATTGATGTTGCTATGACTTTGCTATGCTTAATGCTTGTCACTAGGGCCCGAGTGCCATGATTTCATATCTGAACCTAATATGTTTTCATGAATATATGTGAGTTCTTGATCCTATCTTGCAAGTCTATAGTCACCTATTATGTGTTATGATCCGTTAACCCCGAAGTGACAATAATCGGGACCATTATCGATGATGACCGTAGTTTGAGGAGTTCATGTATTCACTATGTGTTAATGCTTTGGTCTGGTACTCTATTAAAAGGAGGCCTTAATATCCCTTAGTTTCCAATAGGACCCCGCTGCCACGGGAGGGTACGACAAAAGATCTCATGCAAGTTCTTTTCCATAAGCACGTATGACTATATTCGGAATACATGCCTACATTACATTGATGAACTGGAGCTAGTTCTGTGTCACCTTATGTTATAACTGTTGCATGATCGATCGCATCCGACATAATTCTCCATCACCGATCCAATGCCTACGAGCTTTTCCTATATTGTTTTTCGCTTATTTACTTTTCCGTTGCTACTGTTACAATCACTAGAAAACCCAAAAATATTACTTTTGCTACCGTTAACATTATTATCATATTACGTTGCTACTAAATACCTTGCTGCAGATATTAAGTTTCCAGGTGTGGTTGAATTGACAACTCAGCTTCTAATACTTGAGAATATTCTTTGGCTCCCCTTGTGTCGAATCAATAAATTTGGGTTGAATACTCTACCCTCGAAAATTGTTGCGATCCCCTATACTTGTGGGTTATCATTGTGAACTCATTATAAATTCATATTGGTGTAATATCTACTGTATTCCAACTTCTCTATGGTTCATACCCTCCGATACTACTCATAGATTCATCAAAATAAGCAAACAACACAATGAAAACAGAATCTGTCAAAAACAGAACAGTCTGTAGTAATCTGTACCAAATGTATACTTATGTAACCCCAAAAATTCTGAAATAAACTGGTGGACGTGAGTAATTTGTCTATTAATCATCTGCAAAAATAATCAACCTAATTGCGCTCTCCAGTAAAAAATGGCAGCTAATCTCGTGAGCGCTAAAGTTTCTGTTTTTTACAGCAAGATCGCAAAGACTTCACACAAGTCTCCCCAAAGGTTCTACTTGGCACAAACACTAATTAAAACATAAAACCACATCTAAACAGAGCTAGATGAATTATTTATTACTAAACAGGAACAAAAAGCAAAGAACAAAATAAAATTGGGTTGCCTCCCGACAAGCGCTATCATTTAACGCCCCTAGCTAGGCATGATGATTTCAATGATGCTCACATAAAAGATAAGAACTGAAACATAAAGAGAGCATCATGAAGAATATGACTAGCACATTTAAGTCTAACCCACTTCCTATGCATAGGGATTTTGTGATCAAACAATTTATGGGAACAATAATCAACTAGCATAGGAAAGCAAAACAAGCATAACTTCAAGATTTTAAGCGCATAGAGAGAAAACTTGGTATTATTGCAATTCCTACAAGCATATATTCCTCCCTCATAATAATTTTCAGTAGCATCATGAATGAATTCAACAATATAACTAGCATTCTTTTCATGATCTACAAGCATAGAATTTTTATTACTCTCCACATAAGCAAAATTCTTCTCATTCATAATAGTGGGAGCAAACTCAACAAAATAACTATCATGTGAGGCATAATCCAATTGAAAACTAAAATCATGATGACAAGTTTCATGGTTATCATTATTCTTTATAGCATACATCCATCACAATAATCATATAGATAGCAACTTTGTTCTCATAATCAATTGGAACCTCTTCCGAAATAGTGGATTCATCACTAAATAAAGTCATGACCTCTCCAAATCCACTTTCATCAATATAATCATCATAAATAGGAGGCATGCTTTCATCATAATAAATTTGCTCATCAAAACTTGGGGGACAAAAAAGATCATATTCATCAAACATAGCCTCCCCAAGCTTGTGACTTTGCATGTCATTAGCATCATGGATATTCAAGGAATTCGTACTAACAACATTGCAATCATGCTCATCATTCAAATATTTAGTGCCAGACATTCTAATGCATTCTTCTTCTAACACTTTGGCACAATTATCGGAATCCTTATTTTCATGAAAGACATTAAAAATATGAAGCATATGCGGTACCCTCAATTCCATTTTTATAATTTTCTTTTATAAACTAAACTAGTGATAAAACAAGAAACTAAAAGATTCGATTGCAAGATCTAAAGATA